>NC_088886.1:2921136-3244318 GCF_037157495.1 Lathamus discolor | reverse complement strand
GGAGGGTGATCAATACCTCTCTCATAGGCTGAAGTATAAATTTAGTCACATAAATTCAGTTTCCATGGAAGTCAGTACAAATTTGAGACCAATGGACTTCACTGCAGCATGCCAGGACTAGAAATTTAGGCCCTGGTCATGTCATCACATTGATTTATGTGGCTTTGTAATGAAATGTAGCCTTAAAATGTGTCATTTGGATCTTAGAGAAGATGCATCTTCGGTTGGAAGGTGCGTTGCAAGCACTGCTGGAAACATCTGTCATTACATCAAGAAATGCCCATAGCACCTAAAGTGGGGAGAGCAAAACCAACCCCCAAATCAACAGAACCCCCAAACCCCATGGACCCAGGGAAATCCACTCCTGTTCAGAGACCTCCTGACATCATTTGCAGTGGTTGCAAAAACATGTTGCACAACAGCTGTACTGTTAACAAGACACATAAACACATACTGCCCATGCTTCTCAGAGCACATCATACCACAGGGGCAGCTTGCATGTCCTCAGGGACTTTGCTGGCTCATAGTTCCAAAGGGAGGAGAAAGGCAGGAGGGTAGGAAGCCCTTCTGATGCTTACACATAGATGTGTGTGCCTCGGTTTCTTGGATGTGTGCCTTCTTCCCAGGGTCACACATTTCCTTGCCCAGCATCAAGATGATGATCTTGGCTTTTTCCTTCATCTGCTGCTGTTGTGCCCTTGTCCAGCCCCACACATGGTTTCTCTCTTCCTTTCATGCTGTTTTGGCTAGTACCCATCTTGGTTTTCTTCTTCTCATAACCAAGCTCTAAATCCTGCTTGTGCCACCATGTAAGTTGGTGTTTTGTGATGGAAGTTCTTGGTCTGGACCAAGTCCCTTTGAAAGAAGCTTTTGATACCCCACAGTTGGTTCTCCTAAGAACCCTTTTCCTTTGCCTTCTTACTGTTCCAGGCAAATAGGAAGTTTGTGCCTGGTTTCTCTATGGTAAGATTCTGTCCTCTTTGTTTTTTCCATTTGGGAACATGTGGAGAACATGATAAAAAGGGAAGCAGGAGTGTCCCAGCCAAGTGACTCAGAATCATCCATGTGGGCAGGGAGGTGAAAAGGCAAATGACGTCCTAGGGTATATCAGGTAACTGAGAGTAATAGTGGAGTAAGGGAAGCTTCAGTGTAAAAGGCTCTGGAAAGAGCGCATCTGGAATTCTTTGCACAACTTTGCTTTATGGCTCTGGAGCCCATCCCTGATATGTTCAGGCTCCTTGGTGGGACTGCAGATACAGCTTGTTCAGTCAAGCCAAGTGCTTACTACAGTGAATGTTCGTGCTCTGTATGAATAAAGCATTTATCTTCATAAATGCCAGAAAGGCAGGGAATGTTACTGGGGCTGGGATTAATGCTGATGCAGAATTACAGTTGTCTAAACTGGCCATCAGTAAGTTTTAGTTAATGTTTTCCAAGTGGAAAAGCTGTGAGGCACTGGAAGAGCTTTCCAGCAGGAGCAGTTCGGGCAAGAAACTTAATTAGCTGGAAGATGGCACCCATTCAGTGCCTGCAACAGGAGACTGCACCGAATCACCCTCCAAGCCACTTCAGCTACCTGTGTCCTCCAGCCTTCCTCCTCCAGAGGTTATCCTTCCCCTCCTGGCATTCCAGCAGCGCTGTCTCCTCCTCAGCATCCTGCCCAGCCACTGCTGCCAAGGGCCCACCCGATCCCAGTGCTCCTCAATGAAAGGCCATTTTGTGGGGCTGATTCACTGCTGTGTTTTCACTCTTTGCTCCTTTGTGTAATCCCTGCTCTTTCAAGCTAACAGCTCCCCGTCAGATGGCTTGCCAATAGCAATTGTGATCTTCATCTTTCATGCCAGGCTCATCTCACTGTCCTGGGAGGGTAAATGAGGCTTATGTGTAACTCCAGAGAGCGCATCTTGCCTTTTGTAAGGCCACCGTTAATTGCACTTAAACAGTCAGCCTTTGTAAAACGAATGTTATCCTTGCTGTTCTATGCATGTGCTTTAACTTTGGGAATGGCTGAGAAATGTCAAGCAAGCACAAATGTAGCCCTTTGCTTACTGGGGCTTTTAATATATTTTAATCACCTGTTTGCCTTGGCAAAATGGTCTATTTTAGATATGCAAATCAGTGGGAAAATAAACTATACCTTTGCTTTAAGTATAATCTGACATCTGTTCCTTTCTTCTTTTCTGCTCAGCTTCCTTTGTTAGACTGTTTCACAGGTCTCTTTGTTCCTGAATATGGTAATTCCTTGGGTTGTTTATACCACATACCTAAAATGTGGATTCTAAAGAGATTTTTTACTCATCTTCTCCCGAAACCCGATTCTACCACTACTTGTACAAACAGAGCTTGTGGGAATAACCCACAGAGCAGAGTTCCCAACCTTGAGCGTTTCCAGGCTGGTGGAAGTTTGTGTTGTACATTGAATGTGACCCGGCTGACCATCCGCATGGACACGGCGTACTTTGACTCGGGAGCTGATGTTCCCCAGCTGAGCCAGGCGTTTGCTTCCTCTTCTCATCCTCTGGTGTTGCTGCTGCCTGGAGCCATGGTTTGACTGCATTGAACAGGCGATCTTGTGGTTGCAAGAGCTTGATACTGGGGTTAACTTCCCACGGTCGTGGTCTGCAGCAGGCACAGCGGGAGCACAAGCAGGGCATAGAATCCTAGAATGGTTTGGGTTGGAAGGGCCCTTAAAGCTCATCAAGTTCCAACCCGCTGCTACGGGCAGGGACACCTTCCACTGGAGCAGGTAGATCTCTGTAGATAACCTCATGGATTATTTGTTCTGTTCTCTTGTATCTAATCTTGCTTAATGACTTGTGAGCCCAACTCTTTACTGAAAGATCTGTTCGGAATAGAAGAAAGTTCTTTATTATCATCTTCTAATTGTGGTGGCTGTCTCACACCACTGGTGTATCCCAAGAGGATTTGTTCGTATTTTAGCACCTCAAAGTGGGTGTTGCCATCTTGATCCCAGGTGGGCTATCATATCCCCCTCAATAGTGCCCCGTGGAGTTCCCCAAAAGTGCCCCCCATTGGAAAGAAGCATTATTTAGCAAGAAAACCCCAGAAATACCCTTCTGAGTGCAGGCCCTCTCCTCTCTTGTACATGTGGTTGGGTTGGAGGTCACGGATGCGTGGCAGAAGGCGCCACGCTCTTTGCCCAGGCTGGAGATAGAAAGGATTTCAGTTCTCATGACTGGTTCCTAATGTTTCACAAGTACACATTTCTCTCAGAATTTAAGAGAAGAAAAACTGTGTTTGGGCTAAGGAATGTAATTCCCTCTCCCCCCAAAGAGATATTTATTCAAAAGCTGGAGCAGATCCAGTTCAAATGTTGAACAGAGAGCCAGTACAGAGACATATTGCACATGTTCATCACCATGCAGGTGCAAGGGGAAAGGGAGTTTAGGCTTGAGCCATTTTGAAATACGACTTTTACCTCCATGTTTGACGGGTTTTAGCTCTTATATAAGGAGTGATGGAAATCTGCATTTTTCCTCCTTTAATAAAATGGGTTTCTTGCTTGTTCAAAGGGCTGGATTGACAACCATGGAGACTGAAGTCTTCTGTTTACCCACAGCATAAGCACAGTATGGCAAAGCTGCAGCACAGGCTTCAGCCTTGACCTGCTGAGATATTCATCCATTCCTGTTTCAGCTTCAGCTTTTGGGATGAGACTCAGCAAGGCAGGAGACAGTTCTAAGGATGCTATTATTCCTTTAAGGAATTTGTCGGACCTAAGCAGACCACCCCACAAGCTACCTCCGGAGCGTGTGCAGTAAGCAGAATAACCTCATCATCTTCTCTTCCACTTTGTACACACAAAACTGAACAGGTCTTTGATGAAGCCCAGGTGAAAATGCAGAGCTTGCCATGAAAAACAAGGAGCAGGAAAAGATGACGAACTGAACACATACACTGAGAAAACCTCAAACGACTCCTCATTTTCCTCTTCTAGTCTTAATCACTGGTGCATTTGTCCTTCACAATTAGGGAATGTCTGAACATGTGTGTTTCAGGACAATAATAAATAGTGGCTTTGCATTAATAGAGGTTTGGTCTGTATATCCCACAAAAAGGGAAGGAGAGAAGCTGAGGGTTAAGTACAAAACTCTTTGCACTTATTTTTCTGGCTAGCAAAATTCAGACAATTTAGCTTTGGTCAAATATATGTCATAAACCCTGATAGATCTTCACAAGCGGTTTGCAGTGGTTGACTAACCTATGAGAAGTGTACAAACACTCCAACACATCACTTAAGGATGTAAGTTGATGTGTAATGGTAATCCTGCTGACCTCAAAAATGGAACTTGCCGGTTAATATTGATGTAGACAACATTTTCATATGAGGCTGTAGCCTGTAATTCCCCAAGTGTCCATCTCTCTGTAGTGTAGTTACGTTTCCTTTGAGCCTCTTGATGCCTTCTGAGTGTAGGTAAGTAACACAGTGACCTACAACCTCAGCAGAGCAGCCACAGTCCAGTTCCACTGAAGTCATTGCAAGCCCTGATCTTTCTTTAAACCAAAAGAAGAGCCTCTGCTCCTACTATTTTCCTTGGAGAGTGTATCTATTGTCAAGACTTGGTGCAGGCGTGCTGTGACAGTGGTTGAAGAACCCTGCAAAGCTGGTTTTCCCTTACAGTATGTGTACTCAGAGTGCTGAACTCAGGCTTTTAATGATGGAGCATGGTGTTGTGCTATTGGGGCAGTAATTCTCAGATAAGGTTTCCAGACATAACTTGTGCTTTAAGGCTTCGCCAGGACTAACATTAAACCAGCTTAAGCATACAGCTATTTTTTATATCATCTAGATATGTGGTGTTACTAATGTAGCTTTTAATTTATGTGTCAAGAGTAGAGATAAACCCCATTTGGATTCGTATCACCAGGAAACTGCTGAGATGGTGGATTTTAGGTGGGTGACTCTGTCACACAGGGGAAGGGAAACAGCAATCAAACAGAAGAGAGCTGAAACGCTTCAGGGTTGTTACAGATCCCAGATGGTGAGAAATCACTTTTTTGGCAATTTTCAAAAGATAGTGATATGATTTCACTCCTTCATGTCTGTCACCACATCATCGAGTGTGGAGAGCAGCACAGAGGAATGTGAGGCAGAGTTAGCAGGAGTTTAACTCTTCTGAAGTTAGCGTGTTTGTGCAAATTGGCTTCGTGCTTTTAAACCTGGCTTTTCTTGGCACTGTTTTTTCAAGTTCTTTTCGGTTTGGAATAGGTTTCAGTTTCTAGGAACCCTTTGGTGATTACATGGGAAAAATGTCTTTTTGTTCTTTGTTTTATCTTGGTAAGATTACCTTTTCGGTGCATGTTAGTCATTGCTGCCTCATTCTGTTGCGGCTCTGAAGGGATGATGCAGTCATTTCTTTCCTGTGACACCTGGTTGGTTGTTTCTTTATGTGACACTTGGAGCACAAGGAAGTGATTTGCACAGATCCACAAGTCCCTAAAATTCTTCTGCATCAAAACATTCACCATAGAAACCATTCACGCTGCTGCTTAACAGGGAAGAAGGGAAGAATTCTTTTTAATTAGAGTAGACCTGGAGCCATAAGGATTTCTGAAGTCATTTGGGTCCCTAGAATTCACATGTTTTGGTAGAGCACTGGGAATCCTTTCCAGTGCCTGGGCTGCTTACCTACAGGCTTGGAATTAGGGGTTGCAACACACATTTAGCAGTGTGTGATATTGGAGGGCAACAGTGCTGCTTTCAAATAAGCAAGATGCTAACAAAGAGGACTGGAACTGATTCATTATTGCATATGAGGTTTACATTACCTGGAGAGCTGTGGAAGGCATGAGCACCACTCAAGTCCCAGAGAGACCCATTTGAGGAGGAAAGAGCATCCTTCTGTGTGAGAAAATGTGCTTCCCACTAACTCCTGCTAGTACAGCGTGTGCTAGTAACTGTTTGTGTTTATATGGTGACACATAGAGGTGGAACTGAAATAACACTAATAAAGTTTGCAGGTACATGCAGTGATGTGGCAATGTGGTGATTTTTACATCATCATTTAATAGTGTGGCCAACAAACGTCTGTTCAGTCTCAATGATAGAGTTGCTTCATGTGTCTTCCCTTACCCACCTTATTTTGCTATGCTGTAGTATTTAGCTGTAGTAAGTGGTATTCTGTTACAGGTAGCCAAAAAAGACAAGAATATGAATTAGAAATTATTAAAACAGGATTGTCTGTTTCTTAATTTGCACAGAAATTGAATTTTTATTATTTCTTACACGTGCATCGTAGATCAACTCAGGAATAAATGCATGGAGACCTCAGAGCAGCTTCCACTGTCTTAAGGGGGCCTACGAGGATGCTGGAAAGGGACTCTTCATCAGGGACTCTAGCAATAGGGCAAGGGGTGATGGGTTTACACTGGAACAGGGGACGTTCAGGTTAGATATACCCCGTGAGGCTGCTGAGGCGCTGGCACAGGGTGCCCAGAGAAGCTGTGGCTGCCCCATCCCTGGCAGTGCTCAAGGCCAGGTTGGACACAGGGGCTTGGAGCAAGCTGCTCCAGTGGAAGGGGTCCCTGCCTGTGGCAGGGGTTGGAGCTGGGTGAGCTTTAAGGGACCTTCCAATCCAAACCAGTCTGGGATTTTATTGTCCCCAGCCTTCACCAGTCCTGTCCCCGGAGAAGCAGCTGAAACTCTGCACTCTGTTACGATACTCTTTACAGATAATGTTACTGTACATAGTGTTTCTACCTCCTAGTGAGGTAGTAGCGACTCCTTGTTATGTATTTGGGCATCTAAAGTTCAGAATCAGGTATTCAGCTAACTAAAGCTGTTTTCTTAATTCTCTGTGTAGTATAATTAATGCTTTGGTGCCTGAGATATTATCTACAAAAGATAACTATTAATGAAGGTATTTATTATGAAGTAGAATTCCTATTGCCAGTGGGTTATAGATTATTAACTGCTGAGCTCTGGGCTCAGTTTTCTGTGTGGCAATTTAAAATTACTCTTTTCTTTCCCTTCATGCAATGATACTTAGCACGTATTACCTCCTCTCACTCTTTATCCCCCCAGCCCTGCTTTTACTTTATAAACAAATGCTTACACGTGTTGTGGCACCTCCAAACATGAACCCTCTGGCCGTGATCAATGCCTAAAGCAGTAGTTCGTGCTCTGCACTCAGTTGCATGAATATATTAACCTTGACAATGTTCTCTTCACTGGCACCAGTTTATACAGTGCTGCAACAAGTCTGGTTTGTGTCTTGTCCAAGCTTCCAGCTGTGTCTTGCTGGGAGCAGATGAGTTGTTCCAAGTGCAGGTCTAAAGGTTCCCAAGTTGCACAGACTGGTGTCCTGCCACTTCCTAAATAACCTCTAGGTCAGGCTGATTTCTCATGAGTTAGTACCAAAATGGACTATGAAAATTGGTAATATTCTTTATAAAGCACTTCATCCATGAGGAAGGAATATTTGTAACGTTTGCTCATACTTGACTAATAGTTTTATTCAGATATGTTTCCTGGAAGTTTTTAGCTCCGATTCTAAGCTTTAACCATTCACAGCTTCTTTCTTCATGCTCTTCCTTATGCATTTTTGGAGAGAATTAATCGGGATGCTGTGCTCAGAATGGGCTCACTTGTGTTCTCCTTGGGAGGAAGCATGTACTGTGGTGCATTGAACAGAGTCTGGTTCTTTGTGCTGTGCACATTGACTTGTTACTGGTCTGGTTCTGCTGAGCACTTTTTTAGATAGCATTGCCTGCTCTGGTATAGTGAAGAACTTCGGCATCTGCTTAAGTTCTGTATTGAAGGTTGCTTGTTTTTAAGCTTCCACGGTTCTTATACAGATTTTATAGGTGATGTGAAATACATGAACAGGTAAAACATACCAACTTCGGAATCTAAATATGTAGAGGATGCAAAGGGATGGCTACCTTTAGGCCACCAAACCCCCACATCCTTTTTATACAGTTTTCATAGAATCCCAAACTGGTTTGGTTGGAAGGGGCCTTAAAACTCATCCAGTTCCAGCCCCCTGCCACGGGCAGGGACCCCTTCCACTGGAGCAGCTTGCTCCAAGCCCCTGTGTCCAACCTGGCCTTGAACACTGCCAGGGATGGGGCAGCCACAGCTTCTCTGGGCACCCTGTGCCAGCGCCTCAGCATCCTCACAGGGAAGAGCTTCTGCCTAAGAGCTCAGCTCAGTCTCCCCTCTGGCAGGTTAAAGCCATTCCCCTTCTCCTGTCACTTGTTTTGCTTAAGAGAATGCACAAATGGAGTAATAAGAGCCATTAGAAACATCCTGCAGTGTCTCGTGTGTGTCTGCTGAAATCACACAAGGGGTCCATGCATGGAAGCCACTGGAGGAAGTGAACAAAGGACAGGACTTAAGCCTGAAGTCCCAGTTCGCAGAGTGTGACAGTTCACCCTGAATTGCTTCTACAGGCTGTGATTCCTGTCGTTGGGGCTGGGGCTCGCCTGCTTCGCTTGAGATGATGCAGGAGTTCCTCTGTGCTTTTTTTCAGCCCTTTTGGGGTTTTCTTGAGTAAGAGTCATCAGAAGGTTTTAGTGTTCAGCTCATTATTCAGTGACAAGATGCTGGAAACCACAAGCATCCAGTATTAGACAACACAAAGAGTGGTAAAATAGAGTATTTGGCTGTTTGTTATGCTTGTAAACCCATTACTAACTGTTCCTTTGCTCATGGATGCATCACTTGCTCCGTATATTAAACTCTCTTGTTTAATGGGGAGCTCAGAAACCTTTGCAGTGAAGTCTCCAGAAACAGCCCTGTGCAGGGAAGTGTTTAGATCCATTTTGCCTCAGAGTGACCTTTCAAAGAATTTCACACACACTCTGGGCACTGGCTTTCCTTCCATGGCTTTACCCTTAAGTGCAAAGCCATCTGTTTCAGGGAAGGTTGAGCAATCAACAGGTTGTACACTTAACCCTTAAGTACCGGAGCTGGGCTTAGACAGTTTTATTGCGTTGCTTCAGTCTATGCGTTGCTCTACTACCAAGTGAGAATTGAAAAGCTTGCTACAAGTGCCTCTTGAACAGTGTGTTTTCTTAGCTCGTGGATTGAGATTTATTCCAGATGTAGGTGGTGATTTACTTATTTATTTAGTAGATTTCATAACTCAGAATCAATACCTGATCTGGAAGGTGGTCCTCTTGGGGGGGCTTGAATACATTTCAGCCTGTTGAAGTAAATGGCAGATGAAAGTGCCTGTGATGTGTGATTAGACCCTTGTTTCATGGGACAGATGCTCTCCAGCTTTTCTTTAGCAGGGTTGGCTTAGCAATTACTCTATATTCCGCAGCTGCTGTAGCATTTGAGGAGCTCTATGGTGTCCTTAAGAAAATATGGCAGTACTTCCCTGTTGTTCCATCATTAGGAAGTATCAGAGTTTGGCAAACCCATTGTAACAGCATTGAGGGCTGCTCATTTGGAAAGATCTATAGGTTTTTGTGGTTGTACCTCATGGACCTCAGAAGAAACTGATCTTATCCCTACACAGTGCCTGGTATTGCCACCTGTATCAAGGTCACAGGATGCTTTGTCTGCTAGCAGTACTCAGATGGGCAATGTCTGTGCCTAGCAAGAGTATCGTGACCTTACAACTGATGTAAAGCAGTGGCGTAAACTGATTAATAGCAGAGCTCACCGTGGCTGATGTTAAGGGTTGCGTTTTTGAAAGGCACTTCTGATACTGAGCCACTAATGTTATTTTACAGCCCTTTTTGTGCTCCGAAATGCCTCTAGCAATGCAGAATGTTGTTTTTCCTTTTTATCAAAGTTTAAGGGTATTTCAGCAATGAAACTTAGTGTTCTTCAGCCAAGAAACATACTACGCATAGCTGCTTTGGCTTATAGATAACAATTCTTCCTATACTGGCAACAGAGTAAATATTGCTGTGTTTGGCATCTCGTGAAAAGAAAATTTCAGAAGGAGATGGGAAAAATATGCAGGATTGCTTGTGACAATCTTTAATATGAAAGTGGGTAGTGAATATAAATTGTTGTAGTCCTACTAAATATAGTGGAGCTCTCTCAGCATACAGCTGGTGAGGATCTGTCTTGTACTTCCAAATACATCCTGGAGGATATTCCACCAAGTGTCTGCTTTTCAATTAGTTGTTAATTGTGGATTTATAGAATCCCAGACTGGTTTGGGTTGGAAGGGACCTTAAAGCTCCTCCAGCTCCAACCCCTGCCACAGGCAGGGACCCCCCTTCCACTGGAGCAGCTTGCTCCAAGCCCCTGTGTCCAACCTGGCCTTGAGCACTGCCAGGGATGGGGCATTGCAGATTTATTGTTCATGCTCCCAAAAAGCAAAGATGGAAATGGAAAATGCTGGCAATATCCAGTATTGCCCCCAGAACTGACCTGTACAAGGATGGCTTTCTCCTGGACGTCTTCCTTCTGCCAAGACACAACAAATGTTAAACATCTTTGTGAAGTTCAGCAGCACTGTTGCTTCTGCAGAACCTGAAAGGGTGGTGGCGGGGGGTTAACACAATGGTTGGTTTTAAAGTTTACTTCAGGAGCATAGAATCACAGGATGGTTTGGGTTAGAAGGGACCTTCAAAACTCATCTAGTCCAACCCCCTGCAATGAGCACGGATATCTGTGCTCCAGCTTTAGCAGGCAGAGTGCTGCAGGGATATCAGAGAGGGGCTTGGGTGCTGGATGCCATTAAGCCCTTTCTGCACCTTGCCACGTGTGTTGTTTCTAAGTGACACTTCTTTAACTATTCAGAAAGAACCCATTTCAATTAGAGGAACATTCGGGGCAGTGTGAAGGGTGAAGATGATGATGTCCTGTTGAGTTTTGCCTTGCACTGTGCTTTCTGAAGGCATTATTAGCTCTCTGGCAAAGCGATGCTTTCATTTGTCTTCCATGTAATGAACTCATGAAACACTGAGGCAATAGTCCCATCAGATGCTCTGGCAGGTTCTGTACTGAAGGAGATGCATTGTCAGCTATTCTTCAAGCAAAGTAAGAATGTGTGGTTATTTAGCTAGTTTAGTAGTTTTCATTTAAGTTTTTTATGTATCTTGAATGTTTTTCCTGCTGCAGTGAAAGAATGAGGTAGGATGATGCTTCTCTACTAAGAAATGCCTTTCTTTTTGTAGAGGGGTTTTCTGCTGAAGTCCTGTCAGCTTTTCCAGTTTAAATTCTGTTTTCAAGGATTCTTGTGTTACATATGTGGGAAAAGCAGGAATTACTTTTTGGATTTATGGGGGATTGTCTTTGTAAAAAAGAAGGTTTATAAATCACAGAAAAATGGGTTTGTTTTTAGTAAGTTTGATGCTTTCCAGGCAGTTAGTTCACTATATGGACTAATGCCTTCTGGATAATTTGGACAGGGAAACCAATATGAGACTAAGATGCTCTCTTTTTTTGGGAGTCTCGTGGCATTCCTGCTTTTCAACAAACATTTAATCAGGATTCATGACTCTTGGGAATTGCATGCGTGCACAGCAGCCAAATGGTCTCTGGATTTAAGACTCCCTCAATATTCCTTGGCATGACAGACTGTAACTGCTCCAGTGCGGTGAGACCCGAAGGTCAAAAATTGCCTTTATAAACGTCCCCAAATACAGGTTTACAGCTCAGACTTTTTAATGTCTGTTGGCTAAATACTACCTGTTGGGGAAGATCTCCTGCTACAGCTGGGCCAGACAGGATTTATGTCATCCTTGAGTTACTGCTTGAGAAGCTGCTGGAAGAGCTTTCCCTGAAGAGCAGCCTTGGGAAGAAGCTGGCTTGGAGGAGTCACGGTTCATGGCCTGACCCCGTCTGGCTCAGACCTAAGAGGGAACAGCCTAGGGAAAGGCATTACTGCTGTCTTCTGTCTCTGCTCTCCCGTCTCTGCAGAGCCTGCTCACCCTCTCTTTCCTTTATCACATGTAGTAAAGCTTCTTTGAACCACAGCCAAGAGCTGCATGGGGTGGGAAATCCTTTTAAGCCCAGATCCACACAGGACAAGGGCATGGCCGATGTGTGTCTAACAACTGGTGGTAGAAAGACAGTGTCTTTTCTACCATTCCCTTCCATGAGCAGGTTCAGAAAGACACTTGCTTAATCATATTTTACAATTCAAGGACATACAAAAGCTTGAACTTAGTTTGAGCTCAACCAAACCACTGCAGCACTGAAAAAGGAGATTGGATTTCTTTAGAGCTCCCGCGCCTTGTTCATAGAACCACAAAATCAGTTCCAGTTCTGGCATCACCTTTTCAACCCCATTATTTCAGGTGATGTCCATGGCTGTCACTGTGTATCCTCATGGGCACCAGTAAGTTCACTCTTGCAGGGCTGAAGGACGAAGGAAGGCAAGGTTAGAGCTTGACCTGAAGACTCCTCAGTGGTGGGTAACAGGCATGGAGCAACAGTAAAGCACATTCCTGGGGAATTAATGGTACAGCTTTAGTTCTGAGTAGAAACCCTCTGGGTTGTTGAGTTTCTGGAGCCCTGCAGCACTGCTCTGACGCTGTGTTTAAATGTGGGGTCAGTACAGAATCTAGCGTGCGCTTGCTATCGTGGTACTTGGCTATAAACCCTTTTATGATCTCGTTTAAAAGGCTCAGTTTTATATGTGCTTCTTAAAAGCCCCTAAATTGTCTTTAAAAAAGCTATTTTTAATTATTGCTTTTAATAACCATGTTATCCACGTTAAGCTCTGTGGAAGAAAGCCTGACCTTACTGAGGGACTTCATCAAGGCGAGGATTTCACTCCGTGTTTACAAGTGTGTTTTAAAAGTGTTGTTAAAGGCAAGTGGCCAAGTGAGAGATCCCTGAATGGCAAGTGCTGCAGCCACATTATAGGTGCTCCAATGGTGTTTTGGAAAGGAGCTGCTGAGCCTAATCCAGAGCTGTTAGTAACTCGGGATGACTGATGGTACATCTCAAGTAAGTCTGGGGTCGTCTTAATTCAGTGTCTTTGTGAAACAGCTCCCATGGCCACGTGGCATTGAACAGACTACCTTTTGGAAAAGGTCTGGAAATGGAGCTACCTTTCATCTTCCCCAGTGCTCCTTCTGGGTGAGTGATGGGGATGTTAATGGAGAAGTACTTAAGGAAACTGAACTGCTGCAGCTTTTAATGTATTGGGGATAAAAATGTGCCTTTTTTGGTCAGGATTGAACAGTTTCCCAGAATCGGGCTTCAAAAAGAAGCTTAGCTGTCTAGAAAACAACATATGTGTGGTGTTATATATATATACTCATCTATATAAATGCATAACATATAAATGTATATTAACATTAAGCTGTTCATCAAACAACTTCACGGAACATACGAACACTGATGTGAACATATATGACCATATGAACTCTGCTTTAACAGAACTTTGGCATAAGGAATCATGACTTTTCCCTAAAAAGCTCATGAGCAGAGGTTTTGAAGGGTGGATTTTCTATTGCCTGCTATATTTGGTGAGATAATCTCAAATTGAAAGATGTCCCATGTAATATTACAAGTAGAAATTCAAACTTACTGGCAGTGAGGTGCTAGAGAATGCTTAATCTGTTGTCCACAACAATACATGTGTGTTGTCCACAACTTCAGCAGGTTGTTCTTGTGATGTGTTTGCTTGGCGGGTAGTTTTTTTGGATGGTTTGTTGGGAATTTTATTTGTTAGGTTTTGTTTTATTTTTCTAATTCTGATTATTTGGTTATTTTTCATTTAATATTTTTAATGTAATATTTTTAATTTATCTGGTTGTTTTTAGGGGCAGGCAGAGGTTCCTTGCTCCTGTCACCAGCCCTCTCAGCGTTAGGTAGACCTCTGCAGAGCTCTCAATAAACAAGCTGTCAGGAGTGTTTGGATAAGAGCTGGGGAAGAGACGATAATAAACCACATGTACAAGGGAGTTTGAAAGGCCAAGTTATCTCAGACTGTTTGTTTTTAATGGGCTTCCACAAACAGAAGTTACTTTGCTGTCTGTGGTGCAAATAAATATTATGAAGTGTGCAGGTCTTTAGGTGCTGCTGAGCTTTGGGAGCTGAGGAATTGGTAAAATACAATGAAATATCAGATGTTCCTTCAAAAGATCCTCTCTGGTGCAGGAGAAAACGATTTGAATGCTCATTTAAAAGAGAAACTGGGATTCCCTGTGCTTGCTTTAGAAAGTACGGGTAAACATGAGGTTGTGCAGGCGTAAAGGGGTTGTGGCATCACAAGCTGTTTGCAGTCTGCAGCTTCCCTTTTGGACAATGAGGTAAAGTCCACTCCAGGCAAAGGTTGTCAGGGCCATAATTAATCTTTTTTCTGCATAGACTAAATAGAAAGAAACCCAAACTTAACGCGTGTTAATCAAAGGAAGCAGTGAGATGTTTGCTGCATTATTAAAGCCAGACTTTCCTGATGTGACAAATCACTTGTGTTTTCCCATCCAAGGCCTGAAGTCCTGCTGCTCTCATGAGCCCCAGACTGTAGGCAAGGGGCTGGAAATCCCTGTGATGCCTTTTGCAGATTGTGGCTCACCAATCCAGAACCCCTTTGCAGACCATCTCAAGAAGATGTGTTGTAAAACTCCATCCTCTGCTCTTGACAATGACCCTTCTGGAGTTTACAGTTCAGAGTGGCTCCTGTAGCAGTCACCTGCTGTCTGTGTTTCTCATATCCCTGTTTTCTCCATACCACATAAAGGCTTTTTGCAGCTGAGTTAGGAATGAACTTCCTGAACCAAGTCAAGTACACAACATACAATTCCTGGGTGACTTCTGTTTAGACAGGACCATATTATATTTCTAGTCTTTGGTTCTGTGTTAACAGGAGACTTACGACTGTGTTCATGGTAGCGTAGATACACAAGTACTTTCATTTTTCTACCAAAAAAAGACTAAATAAAGTAATAGTAACAGTAATTTCTTCCCTGTGAGGGTGCTGAGGCGCTGGCACAGGGTGCCCAGAGAAGCTGTGGCTGCCCCATCCCTGTCAGTGTTCAAGGCCAGGTTGGACACAGGGGCTTGGAGCAAGCTGCTCCAGTGGAAGGGGTCCCTGCCTGTGGCAGGGGTTGGAGCTGGATGAGCTTTAAGGTCCCTTCCAACAGAAACCAGGCTGGGATTCTATGCTGATAATAAATATAATATTACCATATTTCTGAATAGCCAAATGTGAGATGTTTATTTTCTGTTTTAAAATGTTTGATTTCTTCTCAAAATGGAACAACCTATGAGCACGCAGGGAAATCACAGGAATCATATTTGGTGGATGTGGTCCAGGTGTGTTCCAACACACAAAAGCACCTGATGAATCTGAGTATTCCTCAAGTGCTACAGGTTATATCCTCAAACCTGGGTTCTCTCTGCTCTGCTCTCCCATCCCTCTGCCTGACTTCTCTCCATGTTTGTTCCTCCACAGTTTTTCAGCCACAGCTACAAAGGATGCTGCAGTGGGATACAGCTACAATAACAAATCACTTGTGGGGTTTGAGGTTTGGATCTGAACTTGGATCCCTCAGTTTGTTCTTTGAGCAAAGTATGCAGATGAGAACTGGCATTTAGTAGATTTTCTGAGGAGGAAAGGATTTAGTGTGGAACAAATGGAAAACTTAAAAATACTTGCTAAAACATTGGAAAAAAGATTCCCTTTGAGTCTAAGTGGTTTATTAGAGAAAATCAAACCGTCTTGGGTTTGGCTGGTTGAAGCTTTCAATTGTCTTCAGCAACAATTTGAAATGAAAGGTCATTTCAACTGACATAATTGCTCTTTCCCTGAAGCCATCTGAAGAGGATTCACAATGGTATGAAGCTTTTGTTTTTATATAAACAATTCATTAAGATCCACCAGGAACCTGCAAAAATTTCATCAATCAGCATGTGTTTTTGCTTAAATGGCATAAAAAAAAGCCCTGTTCAATCCAGGGGATCCGAGCTGATTATTTTGCACCAGCACAGATTTATGGGGGGCTGTAAATCAGCTTCCCCCTCCCGAGTTGTAAAGCAGTGATAATACTGCTCTTTTCTTTAGATACTAAACCTCATGGAGGGGGGGTTTCAGCTTCCAGCAACTGGTTCTGCATGAGAGGCCTTGCTGGAATCTGCTTGGGTATTTATCTGACATGGATAATGGGAAGGAGTAATGTGGTTAGTTCCCTTTGGAGGTGGCAACTGGCTGACACAATCCAAAAGAGGGCTTTTGGAGATTTTTAGCTTCATTTAATGAAAACAGTGTAAATGGGGAGAAATGTGGTTGCTTTTGATTCATGGCCTGCACAGTCTTCTGCTGGGTATTAATTAAAGACTTTGGTAGGTTATTATTGCAGGGCTAAGGAGCAGGATATTATCTAGTCTGGCTCAGGGCTTCACTTCCTCGGGGTGGTAGTCAGGATGTCTGGAGGGGTTTGAGGGCTTTCTCCCTCCCTTGCAGCCCATCTGGTCCCACAACGAGCTGTGCTGGGAGTGGGGTAGGCTTTGGTGTTTGTTTGGAGTCCTGTCTAGACTCCCCCAAACTCCTGCCCAGCTTTGCTTATGTAGATTTTCTTAAAGCTTGTGTCTGTGTAAAAGCTTTTTCTCCTGCCAGTAACAGCTGAACTTGTCTGAAAGCTCTGGAATTGCATCAGTGTCTAAAGGGGCTGCAGGAAACCTGGAGAGGGGCTTTGGACAAGGGCCTGTAGGGACAGGCCAAGGGGAATGGCTTGAACCTGCCCGAGGGGAGACTGAGCTGAGCTCTTAGGCAGAAGCTCTTCCCTGTGAGGGTGCTGAGGCGCTGGCACAGGGTGCCCAGAGAAGCTGTGGCTGCCCCATCCCTGGCAGTGCTCAAGGCCAGGTTGGACACAGGGGCTTGGAGCAAGGTGCTCCAGTGGAAGGGGTCCCTGCCCGTGGCAGGGGTTGGAGCTGGAGGAGCTTTAAGGTCCCTTCCAACCCAAACCAGTCTGGGATTCTGTGATTTCATGGGCAAAGTCTAAAAGGAAGCAAGGGAATTGATTCTCACCTGTACTAACAAAGGATTGTGTGGTCACCTCTATGCCAAAGTCACTTGGAGAGTAAAGAGTACTTAGTGGGGCTGTCCTTTCATGGAAACCTGATGAATATTCCTCCTATCCTGACCAAAACTGCCTGAGTGGGAAGGGAGTTCATGCCCACTGTGTGAAATGGGGAGCCTGTTAGCCAAGGCAGGGACAAAACACTCCTATCTCCCCTTCCTGCGAACATGGTGCTGCCTAGGAACAAATCAGTGTTTTCAGGATTTCTCTTTTTAGTTTTTCCTCCCCCCCGCCCCGATCCTTGTCTTTCCTCCAGCTTCCCATTCACTCAGGCTTCCCAGGTGGCAGAAGCTGCCTCCCCATTGAATCTCTGAGGTTAGAATTAAAGTAAGGTGACTTTTCATTTTGGTAGGTGACTCAGTGATGAGGGAGTTACGCGGCTGGAGCTGAACCTTGCCAGTGAAGAGCATTTGAAGTCGGTTAACTTGGGAACAGCATTTTTCCTCATGAACAATGGCATAGGTGGGGCTGAGGCATCACGTGCCAAGTGGGAAATAAGTTTTGCTGGAGGGAAAACCTAATTTGTCTCCTAAATGTGGGGCTCCCATTCCAGCTCAGGCTGTTGCCTGTGTAGGTGGAGGAGAGACAGGGTGAACTCAGGGGAGCAAGGTTTTGTAGCCAGGTATGTCACAGCAGTTGTCACCGTGCGTAGTATAAAGTCCCCATTTCTTCCTCCCCTTTTTCTCTGATGAAGCCCAATGGATGCTCTTCATGTCTTTGCAGAGGAACATATGTGGAGTTGTAATTAAAAGCAAAACCCAGTCCTGAGCATCCTCTGGAGGGAGGCCAGCTGGGCCATGGCTTACTCCTGCTTAAGAAACTCCTTTTACTGCTGAAAGATGTATGGAAAAAGGGAGCCTGGCAAAACCACAACGGAACAGCACAAGGGAAAAGAAAGTAGGATAAATCCCTACACATATGGATAAATAATTCAAACATAACAGAATAGGACCATTTAGATCATAGAATCATAGAGTCTTAGAAAGGTTTGGGATGAAGGGAGCTTAAAGCTCATCCAGTCTCAACCACTGCCACTGGCATGGACACCTTCCACTAAAGCAGCTTGCTCCAAGCCCCTGTGTCCAGCCTGGTCTTGAACACTGCCAGGGATGGAGCATGGATGAGTTTGCTTCCTTCTAGGAAAGTTAAAAGATTTAAATCTGTGGAAAGAGTGGTTCATTTCAGATGATGTCTGCCTGTCAGTCAGGTGGGTTTGTGGCCTGCTTCCAAGTTTTCTCTTTTCAGAATGTAAATATAGTACTAGGACATGTTCTTAGTTAAAACAACTGGCTTGCTTCTTGCTCTTGGGTGAAATTGAGAACTTACGATATATGTTATATTTCTGTTTGTCATTTGCAAGTTAGAGGCAGGGAGTTGTACTTTTTGGTGCATCTCTAGCATGTATTCTCGGAGTCTCTTTTAAAGGTGTCAGTAAGGTGAAATGAGGGGTCCAGCTTCAGCTTAGTGAGATTTGGCCTCCTCCTTTACTGCTGGTATTGAGTTTGATGTCTGAGCTTGCAGGATGCTGACTATGAAAGGAGGGGATTTTCCTGCACAGGCTGCTGATTCAGGGAATAGCGCCTGGGTAACCTGCTTGGAGCATTCTGCTGATCTAGGGTTACAGTCATTAAACACAAAGGGCTAGGGATAGCGAACACATGGACTGAAACCTTCCCTGGGTGTCAAATTCAATTTGTCTTATATCAGTTGCCCCAGGCTGGTTCAGTCGTGGGATGTCATAAGCCTGGTGACATGATCTGCTGTGACAGCCAGCCTGATTGAGGACCATGCTGGGGAAAGAAATTGGGATGGGGAATGCAGAGGGAAGGTTTTCCCCTCCTCCGGATGAACTGTGCATGGAAAAGTTTTGGCCAGCTCTTCCTGTTGAAAGCTGTGTGGGATCTTAGCCCTGGAGCTCTCTGGAAGCTGGTGTTGTGATACGGTGCCAGAGCGGCATTGCTCACTAATACGTATTTTTGGATGTATTTTCATGTAAAAAAACAGTACTTCTGGAAGAGATATGTGGGATGGGGAACACACATCAGGAATCTCTTACTGTGAGCAGTGCCTTTGCCCAGGAACTTGCTATTCTGTGTAGTGTCCGGGACCCAACAAACTCAAACCCTGACTGCTGCTTTGTGACAGTGGTAGAGGATTAAGAACAAGAGACAGCAGAAGTGTCACGCTGCTCTTTGTCGCCAATACCTGTGTAAGCATAATGAAATGATGCCTAGAAGTTAGAAAGCACAGACAGATTGTAGGTGGGAAGCCTCTGGAGGTCAGCCTCCACTCACCTCCTGTCAGGACAAGGCTGACTTCAAAGTGGTCCCAAGCTGCCCAGGACCGTGTTGTGTCTGGTGTGAGAAACAGACAAAGGTGAGGATGCTCCAGCCTCTCTGAAGCCCCAGTCCAGTGCTCAGCCGTTCTCGCCAGAGAGTTTATTTCCAGCTGTAATTTCTCTTTGTACAAGCTACTAATAAAACTCCATTCCATGTTGTTTGTACCATCCGTTAAGCTACAAGCCAAATGAGACTGGAACCTGTCTCTTCATATGCTTAGACAGTAGCCAGGGCTTCACTGGGGATTCTCAGGTATGACTCTGCAAGAATGAAACCACAGGATGAAAAGCTCTGCAGATAATTCTGAGGTGATCTGAAAATAGTTGTGAGCAAAGCAAAAGGCAAGTGCCTTAACTGCATACCTTCGAAATGAACCAGGTTGGTCCCTACATACAGCTGACAGGATGAAAGAGTGGGGCTGGTGCAGCCTGGAGAAGAGAAGGCTCCTTAAGGGGGGAGACCTCAGAGCAGCTCCAGTGCCTAAAGGGGCTCCAGGAAAGCTGGAGAGGGGCTTGGGACAAGGGCCTGTAGGGACAGGCCAAGGGGAATGGCTTGAACCTGCCCAAGGGGAGACTGAGCTGAGCTCTTAGGCAGAAGCTCTTCCCTGTGAGGGTGCTGAGGCGCTGGCACAGGGTGCCCAGAGAAGCTGTGGCTGCCCCATCTTTGGCAGTGCTCAAGGCCAGGTTGGACACAGGGGCTTGGAGCAAGCTGCTCCAGTGGAAGGGGTCCCTGCCCATGGCAGGGGTTGGAACTGGGTGATCTTTAAGGGCCGTTCCAACCCAAACCAGGCTGGGATTCTGTGATCTAAATATTTCATTTTTCTTTGTTACATGGCAGAACTTGAATTTTCATCTCTCCGGTGATTATTAGGAGTGTTAATCCTTCTTACTTCCCCTTTTGGTTTTCGAAGGAGAATGCATTACAAGCTAGTGTTTAGGCAAGGAAAGGGAAAGATGCCATCAGCTTCAGGTTATTCCGAATACAATAGTATGGAACTCGTTTTGCTTTATATAGGGAACCGCTAATTGGGTGTTAGAGGCTGCTAACTTTATAGTCTTGTAAAATGGCAATGACTGAAGCTGACACTTGTATAAAGTTTCTCGGGAGAAAAGCGAGGTTTTGTGTCACTCGAAGGAAAAGGTTAAGAACCAAACTGAAAGAGCAGTTGTTTTGGTGTTTGTGCTTCAGCAACTCTCGGTTCTATTAAGTTAAATAAGGTTTCAGGCGTCCTCATGCTGTTTGCAAATAGTTGTAAGTGCTAAAATAGTGGAACAGACTTTAAAATGGCACACATTTAATTTTCCTATGGCCAAACCCAAGTCCAGGTTCGCATTCCCTCTGTTGTTTTCAGAGCTGGCAAGTTGAAGGACATTTCGTGCAAGCCGGTACCAGCCAAATACAGGGAACTCCATAATGCAGTGTTAGGAAAGAAAAGTGGGTTGGTTGCTGGCATCCATAAAACACAGTGTGTGCTGGATCTGAAGAGCTAACCAGAAGCATTTACTGTAGCTGTGTTCCAGAAGAAGGCAGCTGTCTGTGTGCCTGTTTGTCCCATTTTGGGCCTGCTTGAGTGAGGCTAGAGGAGGCCACGGAGATGCTGCGAGGGCTGGAGCAGCTCTGCTCTGGAGCCAGGCTGAGAGAGCTGGGCTGGGGCAGCCTGGAGAAGAGAAGGCTCCTGAAGGGGAGACCTGAGAGCAGCTCCAGTGCCTAAAGGGGCTGCAGGAAAGCTGGAGAGGGGCTTGGGACAAGGGCCTGTAGGGACAGGCCAAGGGGAATGGCTTGAACCTGCCCGAGGGGAGACTGAGCTGAGCTCTTAGGCAGAAGCTCTTCCCTGTGAGGGTGCTGAGGCGCTGGCACAGGGTGCCCAGAGAAGCTGTGGCTGCCCCATCCCTGGCAGTGCTCAAGGCCAGGTTGGACACAGGGGCTTGGAGCAAGCTGCTCCAGTGGAAGGGGTCCCTGCCCGTGGCAGGGGTTGGAGCTGGAAGAGCTTTAAGGTCCTTTCTAACTTAAACCACTCTGGGATTCTATGATTTTGCTCATAAGTTGAATCCCAGTGAACCATCATTCCCAGGAGGGGGCCCAGTGGAATTTGTGCTTGGAAATGCTGTTCCCCATCCTGCCTGGGTCCAGCTAACAGCATAAAATACAGCGTCATTGTTTTCTCCTCACAGAAGTGAGAAGAACCTGTTGTTTTCAATATAGGCAGAATGATGGGTACTCTTTTGTTCTGCTCCCATCAGTTACTGTGTTCTCATGTGTGGAAACTGCAATGCCAAAGGTGACTCTGGCTCCTTTTCAGTGGTATGACAAAGTCCTTGGTGTTCCTGAGGGCTGCATGCAGAAAACTCATCTTGGTGAGGTTAGGGATAAACCATTTCTAGGCGCCTGATTAGCCTTCAGGTTTTGAGGTAGACCCTGGAGGTGTCAGTTTTACTGTTATGGAGGTATTGAGTGTTTCCCTCCCACCCTGTTTACTGGAGCACTGTCAAAGGGCCATGGTCAGCTGTGGTTTTAAGTGGAGTGGCTGATCCTTTGCAGCAGCGCGTGGTGATTTATGGACTTGAAGTGACATGGTCAAGTGTCGTAAGCTCAGAAAGGAAGAGAATGCCATTAGAAAATGGGTGTGAGGTGACAAGTGTTCTCCAGATGACAAGTGTCTGTGTGTTCCTTTACATCAGTCCCTTTGTGCTTGAGAAATGAGAAACAGCTAAATGATGCTTTGTTTGGTGGAAAAATGGGTTTGCACAAATCGTGTGCTGCTTCTGAGCAGTGCAAATCCTTGATTCTCATTTGGATATAACCTCATTATAGCTATGGAGAAATGATGATCAGCAGAAGCATAACTATGAATAAAACTCCAGACATCATGATTATAAGGAAAGGGTCATTCCAGCACCTCACATCTGGTTGGCACATGGAGACTGGCCAGATGTGCAGTGGCTCCGAGCAGCATGGCAGTGGGAGGACAGCTGTGGCAGGCCCACCAGGCTGAGTGTGAGGGAGGAAGATAATCCAGTCTTCCAAGCCAGTGCTGACACCTTTGTTCCTAGCAAGATTCCGTCTGGGAGGGGTGAGGTTTCCTGTCCATGCTGGAGGTTAAAGTGTGCTTGTCCTCCTCCCTGCTATCAGGTTATCCAAGCTCTGCAAGGATTCAGCTGGGACTGCGATTTAGGCTCTGCATAGCTTAGGTTAACCGAGGCAGTCTGCCTGCACGAGAAGGTGGAGACAGTGCCTTGGCTGGCTCTGGAGGTGTAATGCAGAGTTCTCCAGGTCTCCTAAGCTCTGGCATAGCTCTGTAGCTGAAGGAGATTTTCTCTCCATCAGTTACATAGGCAACAATAACCCTCCCATCAGTTACGCAGCGTTCAGACCTCCTTCCCTATCCCTCAAAGCCTCACTGTGATCCTCCAGCTTCAGCAGTGCCACTCCTTGGAGGCATGCCAGATGTCTGGGAGGAAGGAGGGGGGAAAGCACAGGGAATTCTGCTGGTATTATTCTTAGTCAATGAAGGAAATGGGTGATTAAGTGTACATGGGACTCAGGAGTGTCCAACATATTATCAGTGCTGGTATTTGAGCTATGTACAGCGTATCAGAGAGAACTATTTCCTTCTATCTGTGTCTGCTTTTCTTCTTGACTGATGAAGAGATAAGGCCTCTGCTATCATGAGTCACTATTGTGGGAGATAGTAAGATTGATTAGGCTTATAACTGAGTGAATAGGTCAGATACTTGCAGTACAAAGCTAACCTTCAGCTTTGATAGCTCTCAGGCGATGCTTTTATGTTTTACCCCCCTCCAAAAGTAGCTTTTATATCTACAAAGAGAGATTGGACTCCTTAAGAAAAGTCTATTTGCAAAATCAAGGTGGACAAAATAAAACAGTGACTGTACCAGTGGTTTACTACAAATCTTCATAGCTTTTGCAGTTACATTTAGTCTGCATTGGAATGTCAGCTGAATTACCAAGGAGATCAACATCTTACATAGACCTCCTGTTAACTGTGCAATTCCATTTTGCCCTCTATATTTTTGTGTAATTCAAAAATTAAACAGAGTGAATTGTGCATTTAAATAATATATATATGTCTGCAGTTGTATTTTAAAGGTTGTTTCTTATCGGGCTGCTCACTTCTGAAGGTTGTCCTGGTTTGGGAACAGAAGTGTTAGGGCTGAACTGTGATGAGCTGCTCTACAAACACTTGAGGGGGCAGCCAGGAGGATGTGATCCTTCTGCACTGGAGGATGGTCCTCCTGCATGGGACATCTCTCCTCAGAGGGTGAGATCTTGGAAGTCTTAACCCTGACACACAAAGTCAGGCCCCAGTAAGCTGCACACCCTTGTAATTATGATACCCTTGGTCTTTGCATTGCTGAAAGGGGCTACGTCTGTGGTGGCACCCCCATCAGTGGTGGAACAGAAGCATCAAAAGCGCTGTCAGAATTGCCAAGAACCTTTACTTTGATTTTATAATGGGTAACTTAGCAACTGAGTTGCAGCACCTCTCATCAGCAAAACACGGGTAAGGTACACAGGGAGACTGTGAGCTGGATTCAGGAGTCATATTGCTGTTGTATCAGTCCAGGTAGAAGTTTCATGAACAGGATTCAAGAAAGTCTGTCAGAAAGTAGCAGGTAACTGCAAGCGAATGTGGTTTGGAATCCACAGCTTTAAATATATGTGTTCAATGATGGGAAATGTCCTCTATGGACCAGCAAGGCTGGTAAAGTAATTTTCCTCATTACCAGTAAATGTAATTTACTGCTATGCTGCTTATTGTCATATAATGGAGTATAAGGGAGAGTCCTCTGCTGTCACTAAAATGTCAGAGCTTGTTGCTGAACAGTTCTGTACAAATGGAGTTGGGTTTTCGTTGTGTAGATGATGCTAATGGCAGGACTTAGAAGCAGCTCATAGAATCCCAAACTGGTTTGGGTAGGAAGGGAGCTCAAAGCTCATCCAGTTCCAACCCCTGCCATGGGCAGGGACCCCTTCCACTGGAGCAGCTTGCTCCAAGCCCCTGTGTCCAACCTGGCCTTGAGCACTGCCGGGGATGGGGCAGCCACAGCTTCTCTGGGCGAAATCATGGGCTTTCTGCGGTAAGAGCAAGCACAGTCCCGGCTGTTGACACAGACACCATCACACTGGGGAGTCCACTTCTGTTAGGGACAGGCCAAGGGGAATGGCTTGAACCTGCCCGAGGGGAGACTGAGCTGAGCTCTTAGGCACAAGCTCTTCCCTGTGAGGGTGCTGAGGCGCTGGCACAGGGTGCCCATTCTGCAATACCTGTTTTGGGAGCTCTGGGAATGCCTCTGTAGCTTGCTTTGGCATACGTTGGTCTCTTGTGGTTTTGTTTGCTTTCCATCTCATGTGCCTATTTCTTTCTCAAAGATGCGTAGTTGTTTATCTTGATCATCGGGGAATATAAAACCTGTTGACATATAAATAAAGGAAGCTGTTATTTGTAGAGCTTTTGTGGTCGGTGATCTACAAATTAGGATGAAGTTGTTATCTATTGTATAGCAAAGCTGCGTTCCTCACTACTTTTATAAACTGGATTTATGTGATTTTAATGTCTCCTAGATATATGTATGTAAAGGTGGTAGTGAATAATAATCAGATAGTGAAAAGAAAGAACATTTCTCTGATGATCAGACCCCTAACCTAATACTACTGCACCTTTGAAGGTCCCTTCCAACCCAAACTATTCTGTGATTCTGTATCAGAATACATGTACCCTTCTGCTATGCACCAGCCATTGTTTGAATGGAGGAGGTTTTGGTAGCTTACTCCAAGTCCTAAACCCAGCTCACATTCTGGCAGTGGGACCCTTGTGGAGTGGTGGTTGCAGCCACTGTAAGGCTGCATCTGCCTGGCTTCTGTGGGAAGATGTTGGGAAGAGAAGCTGTGGCTGCCCCATCCCTGTCAGTGTTCAAGGCCCGGCTGGATGGGGCTTGGTGCAACCTGCTCTAGTGGAAGGTGTCTCTGCCTGTGGGAGGAGGTTGGATCCAGATGGTCTTAAGGTCCCTTCCAACCCAAACCACTCTGGGGCTCTATGAAATGGATGGGAAACACTCAAGTTGCTGTTGAGATTTGGTCCCTTCCAACCTGGTGTTCTCTGATTCTATGATTCATTCCTTTTAGCTGTTTCAGGGTAAGAACTGAACTGCTGAGTTGCACTGCTGAAGCCAAGTTTTGTAACCAGCTTCTCAGTTTTTCCCTTTCATCCATTATCTTTACCTCGGGGAGATTACTCATGGAGGTAAATGTTACTGATGGGAATCAGGTTTGCAGGACCAGGTCCGCAGACCTCATGTTTGTATTGCTGTTAGATTGCAGTTTCATTTAATGGAGCAGCATTAAGCATAACGCTGTTGCAACACGTTAAATTGCATTAAGTATAATCAAGCTTCACATCGTGCCTTGGGTTGATCATTGCCATATTTGTAAAAGTAAGGCTGAAGACGTTTTCTTGGCATGTTCCAAGCCACATTATACAGCCTGTAACGCAATCCCATATTGGAAGGGCTTTAGTATTTTTAGGGAAAGGTTTCCAGGCTTGGGATCCTCAGTGTGGAGATGTCACTGGAATCGGCAGTGATGTAAAGGCTTTTAAAGCAACCTAATGCAGTAATTTAACACTGTTGAACTAGATTTAGACTATTTTACTTCTAAGCTCTTTCAGGTTACATCCTCATTATTTCAGCTGCCCCGTGTGACACAGCAGAGATAACACTAAGTGCCTGTAGTTTACTTTTGCTGTTAAACTCTGCATTTAAAGGGAGCTCGGAGCTAGACGTTTGTTTTCCTTGACACTTGGCATAGCCAAAAAAGCACAGTATTGATAAAGACAGGAGGGCTGAGGTGGCTGTTAACTCTCAAGCTTTCTATATTTGCTTTTCATACATCCCTGGCACATGCTGCAAAGGGAGAGCCCCAACTGGCTTGGGAAGTGCAAGCTGTAAAAGAAAAGCTCTGAAGTGGGTACCCAAATTGCCGTACCTATCTTGTAAACCTCAAATCTCATTCGTCAGCCAGGATTGAGTAAGACTGTATTAGAATTGAGCTGTGGGGAGAAGATTTCGAGGTAAGTTTTTAGCTTTCTTTCTATTGTATTTTCAACTCTCACTCCACTCAACAGAAACTTTTCAGACCTTTGCGTTATTGCGTATGTATTGATAGAGCATCACGTAGATTTAAACAATGAGTTCAGTCATTCTGTGAGCAGCTTCTGAACCACCATTGTTCCCAACCGTGGCATTCATTTGGTAGGTAGCTCTCAAGTTTCAAAGTTATTAAAGGTTCCTCAGCCCTCCTCTTACCTCCCCCCTCAAAATCCTCTCAGCAAGCCTGTGCCACTCCGCATCCCACTTGATTAGACCCTGGTGAGAAATGTGTAGGTGAATGATCTTTTTGTATTCCCGTCCTCTGTGATGCAGGATTTGAGAACCCAGGAATGAAAGCTCCTCTTGCCCCAGCGGGTTGTTGTTAACTCTCTGAATTCCTAAGTTAGAACAACATGAGCTCAGCATCTCCCTTTGTGTTTACTTCTCCATGAAGCACTGCAATGGAGTCTCTGCTCTGCTCGGCTGTAGGAAAATTTCCTCTGGCTGCTTGAACTTCAGCCATTTGGGCAGGAGAGCTTTGGATTCCAACCAGTTTAGGATTTTTTCCCCTGCCTGGAACACATAGCAAAGGAGCAGGGCGTTAAAATGCAGCCTTTTGGTAAGGATTCGGGCCTGGATTTGGGGGTTGTATTAGCTTGTAGGTGATGAGCACAGGGGTTTGTGCTCATTTCTTGAGCAACCTGGTCTAGTGGGAGGTGTCTCTGCCCGTGGCAGGGGGTTAGAGATGGATGAGCTTTAAGGTCCCTTCCAACACAAACTATTCCATGATTCTAAAAAATTCCAAATTAAATTACAGAGGAGAAAAGGCAAAAGGAGATTATGTTGTAATCTTTGTGATACCTTTAGAAATGCCTACAAGAGATGCCTATAAACTATGTGTAAAACATCCTGAAAGCCTCTGCAGAAAACATCTTTTCCTCTTTTGCCTTCAAATCACTTTAAAGAGACTTCACAGCATTGTCCTGGAGCCCCAAGGAACTCTTTTGAATGGAGAAAGTAAAAACCCCAAATCAACACCTATCCCTCAGCCCCAAGTCCATGCAGCTTGCCTGAGCAGCGAGGCCTCGGCGAGACGGAAGGAACGTATTATCTCAGAGGGCATTTGTAATTATTCCAGTTCAGCCTAATAGCTACCACACAATGTCGTTTCAGATGCCACATTCTCCTCTCCAAGTTTAGAATGGCAAATAGCTCTGTGGGAAGCACTGACTCCCTTGAAGTGGGCGGTGTTGGAGAGTGAAGGGGAAAACCAAGAAAAGAGAGGAGCTGTTTTAACATAGTCCAAGGGAAGGATGGGTCGAACTGGAATGGAAAATCCAGAGCCAGCGTCAGGAATGAAGTCCTTATTGCAGAGTGTTTTAGCCCTGAGGAATAACTGTGAAAGAAAGTGGTGGGAATGTTTCTTGGGTCAGCTGCAGAAACATGGATTCCCTTTTCAGAGGGAATAACATTGCAGAGGAAAGAGGTGAGTAGATAAAAACGTGTCATTTCCCAGCGTAAAGGGGGAAGTTAGACACACTCAGAGTGGTCTCTTGAAGTCTCAATGTGCTTTAACTTCATGCATGTTACCAGCTTAACTTAGCAATTGCTCATTAAAGAAAATCAAGAGCATCCTCTGGCCAAACATTGACCATGTTGCAACTGTGGGGCTTTTTATAAGCTGTGAAATGAGAAGCTGACATCCCGTGTCGAGTATCTACACATAGGCTGATGTGAAGGCCTTGGAGACCACGAGGGTCTGACCTACATTACTGGTACTGTCAGTACAGCAAGCTCATGTGTCTTCGAAGCCCAAATAGTTAATCTCTGTCTGTCTCTCTTCTTCCTGCTTCCAAGATTCAAAGAGAAGGGAGAGTGCCAAGGAAAAATTTATTAGAGCACAGCATGCCCATTTCTTTTTTTAAGTTAAATGAGAGAGTGTTGGATTTGGTTAAAATATGTTTCTGTTAAAATGGAAAGGGATTTAACCTCTTACTTTCCAGCAGTGAAGAGGGAAGAATCTACTCAATGCCTGTGCCAGTGATAGCTGATTTGTTTTTAGGTTCAAACCACACACTGACATATGAAAGTGGGGTGGCTTCAGCCTGAGAATCACCTTTCGAAAGCAGATGAGCTCTTTAGCCAGCAAAAAACAATCATCAAAGATGCTGGGAGTCAAACTGTGGAGCATCTCAACCCATGTGGTGGTGGTGGTGGTGGAGGGGCTGAGAGCCTCCTGACCTGCAGATCAAAGGCTGCTTGAACCCTTTCCCCATGCCCCTTTGGGAGATCAGAAGTCAGCACCTACACCAGGACTCCTCTAAAAGCAACGTTAAGAAGGCATGATGTGTGCTCTGTTCCTCCCTCTCTTTTGAGGGGAGAGAACAGTGTGTTCATTGTAGGGAAATGAAACAAATATCCATCACTAAAACTGCATCCAATTGTTCTGTTTGCTTTGATCAAAATGTTTGATCGTTATTTATATCTGTATCATTTCCATGCAAAGATGACCCCCAGAGGCACATTATCCATCATTCCTCTCTTCACTGCTAGGCAGGACAAGCAAAATAAGCATCTATTATATGTGAAAAGTCTATAAATAGGTGAAGAATTGTCACATGAAGGTTTGTGGCTTGCTCCTGATCTGCACTGAAGCAGGCTGACAGACAGCCTGAGCATTAACATGGTTTGGAAGAAAGAGGCAACCTCTGTGAAAACCAAACTTTTCCAGCCCCTGCTGCGTTCCTGCTCCCTGGGAAGCAGTCTCACACAGCAGTGGGTATTAGTGATAAGGACATCAGTGGTATCTGGCCTCCTTCAGAGGCAGCATCCCTGAATTCTTGCTGGGTTTCAGCTGGAGCCATGCAGCGGGTGGGAATCATCAGACCAAACTGCTCTTCCCTTGCCAGATTTAACTATTCCCTTCCCGCAGGAATGTGAAATAGAACTGGGTGTGAGCATATGAGCTCGGGAAACCTGGTTGCCTGGGGATTTATGCCTTATGGCACTGACTGATTGCAAGCTCCAGCCTTTTCCCAAAGGGGATTTTAAAAGTCCTCTTCGCCATCTAAGCTCTGTGGTGGTCTGAGCTCACAGTTTTGCCTCCTCTCCATCAGAGCACAGAGGATTTTTCCTCTTTATCCACCCATTTATATTAACACACAGGAATTTAATCATAAAGTCCTTATGCTCATAGCGTTAAGTCCTTATGCTCGCACCTGGCCAAGAGCCAGCGCCAAGGGGTTAAACAGGGCTCGTGTGCTGCAGTGTAGTTGCTTTGCCTAGCTCCACTTTCACTGTGTGCTTTCAACTGCCTCTTCTTCCTTTACTGTACCAAATGCAAGCTGCTTCCCTTAATTTCCAAAGCTCATCCCAGCCTGTTCTGTGTTCTCTCATGTTTCCCCAGGCTGAGGAGGGAGGGGAGCTCCTGCCTTTTGCTGGCTCAGCCTTCATCATCTGCTCATTAAATTGCCAAACAAATGACTTTGTGTTTCCCCGTACCTCTCCCCTCATGCATGGAAGGAGCTCCCCATCAGTATCTGCAGAGCTATTTCATTATACTGCTTCAGAAATCCTTCCTTAAAGCTTTCCTTTGCTGAGATGCTGACAAAAAAAGCCTTGTTATCAGTGGGGCTGCAAAGGCGCTGAGCCTGCTCCCGGTCACACTGACCCTACTGTTTCCTCGAGTCTCCAGGTCATAGAGGCTTTCTGATTCTTGCTGGCAGGGAATGCAATGGAAATTCAAGCTGCTTAACCCCATCCCCAGTTTGATAAGGCACGGGAGGCAACAGCAGTGTGGTAGAGGTGGATTGCAATGTCCTGAGATACTCAATGGTGGGCAGGGAGGAGGATGGGGCAGTGTTCAAGGCCAGGTTGGACAGAGCCTTGGGCTACACGGTTTAGTGTGAGGCATCCCTGCCCATGGCAGGGGGTCAGAACTGAATGATCTTAAGGTCCTTTTCAACACAAACCATTCTGTGGTTCTATGGATGTGTGTTACCTTGGGGACCTGTTAGTCAGAATAAATGGGGACTTTAAATCAGGTGGTAGAGGAAATAACGCTTTATGGATCTGATCCTGAAGTGTTAGCATGAAACAACTGAATTGTTTCAGTTTGGGTCAACACCACAAGATGTTTGAAGACTGAGCATAGAATCGTAGAATGGATTGGGTTGGAAAGGACCTTAAGGCTGCAGAAGGGATGAATTGTGCCCAACTTCTCTGACTTCTTCTCATTGACTTGTCTCCCTCTGCAGTGGAGCCACGCTCCCTCAAATGCAGCATGTTGGAGCAGAGGAAGCAGCTGCAGGATAGTTTTCACAATCCAGGAAACAAGTTCAAAGAGCGCAGATATGTATCAGTCAATGCCAGGATGAATTTATTTGCGAGTTTAACTTAAATTATGATCGATCCATTCTATTCCTGTTGTTTCTCTTCCTGGACTGTGCGCTTTTTCTTTCCTGAAGGTATTAAATAGCTCCATAAATCCTGGTAATCCTTCATTCATGGGTTTTAAGGAAAAAATCCAGGAAGAAGGTTGTCAGGAGGAGGGACAGTTATGCAGTTATTTCCAGAGAATGTCCTGCCAAAAAGCTAATTGTTCCAGTGTTAGAATGGCTTCTGCCACGTGATGGAATGAGCTAAATAAGGTGGGCTCTTGTAACAGCTCTTGCTAAAACATTTGACCGCTTGGTTCAGGTCTCCCAGCAAAGGTTTTCAGATGGAAAAATAAGCATCCTCCTTAGCTAAGGAGAATTTTCCCCCTAAATGTGAGTTACTGTACCGCTGTTGTAGAGGGCCTGGAAATCTCTTTTAGGGTGGGAATGAAGCGCCTCACTGATTTTAGTGATTCTTGAGTTCAGGAAAATGATGATACCACCTTTTCTGGTGGGTTTGCACATTGCTTTGGCTGCTCAATGGCTGCAAATCAAGGAAGCCCTCAGAATAATGACCAGAAATGATGACAGTGGAATTCCTACGGGTGCCTTACCTCAGTATGGCCATTCGACAAAGCTCAATAATTACATAAAGCCCTTAATCTGCTCTATTTATTTTTGTTTTAGGAAGCTGTGGCTGCCCCATCCCTGGCAGTGCTCAAGGCCAGGTTGGACACAGGGCTTGGAGCAAGCTGCTCCAGTGGAAGGGGTCCCTGCCTGTGACAGGGGTTGGAGCTGGATGAGCTTTAAGGTCCCTTCCAACCCAAACCAGCCTGGGATGATTCTATGGTGTATGAGCTGTGTTCTCTGTACTGCTCTAAGTGGGAGCTGGGCAGAACAGGCAGAGCAGTATGGCAGTGGAATATTGCAGCCCAATGAAACAACAGGCTGAATTAAAATGTGATTTTTAGTTTAATTATTGGTCTGAATTATTTTTACCTTGATAATTCTTTCCCGGCTTTGTATCCCAAAGATCAGTGTATTTAAAATTAAGAGTCCTTTATCTCTGTAATTATGCTTAAAGCATATTGGAAAGCCAGATCGGACTCTGGTATTGATTTTCATTGAAAGGAGCTGCAGATAGTGCATTCAAATCCTAAACTGATCTAAAGTTGTAGCTGTCTTTTTCCCTCTTGGTTACAGTCTCAGTTAAAATAGATGCTGTGAATAAAGTCATAGCTTTGAGCACTACAAAGTGTGAAAAGAATTCTTCTCATCTCTCAGCTCCGTCTTCTTCCATGCACGAGTGTTTTATTTTGTATTTTGCAGAGGGTATTTTTCCCCATAACTCTTCATTTCCTGCAATGCTTGTTGTGTATAATTCTTCAGAGCTCAGGTATGAAACATGAAGGAAAACAGGAATGCTATCCCAGAAAACAGTTTAGTGCAGTAGCTCTGTGCTCTCTGTCAGAAGCACCCTGGTTGAAGCGATCCTGATTCAAAGCCAGGCCAAGTCCATGGAAAAGCTCCTATGCCTTCAATGGCTTTTGGATCTTGGCCCACAGTTCTGGGTTTCCACCTTGTTTCCAGCTGCTGAAGTGCATTAAAAGAAGCTAAAAATACATCACATACTTTTCTAACATTACTTTTTCCATGTAAGTGACTGCCTTAGTTGCCATTTTGTCTTGTGGGTGGTCCATGACCCTATCTGTTGATGCCATGGTTGGTGCTATAAAGAATCTACAAGACTCTGGAGTGGATGCTTTTCCAGTTAGTATGATTTAGAGACAGAGGAACTGTATGAAATGAATAGCGAGTCTCAGCAGTTGCTGGTCTTGTGCTAATGCAGATGTCTAAAGGGATATTGGTGTAGAAAGGAAAAAAAGAAGGGTTATATTCTAAGAACGTAGTTTTTGTTTTTAGGACAGAAATACACCTTCAGTATATGACAATGTGTGCAAGGACTGATTTATTGGACATGTTGTATAAGGCTGGAGGGGGGATGTGTGTGTGTGTAAGCTCTTACTGCCGTTTCTCCAATGTATTTCTCTTGAGTGGCAAAATAGAAGACAGACTTTATTTCTCCCTACCCAAACGAAAGATACTGATGGAGGCACCAGCATGCAAAGTGTGAGTTTCAGTTTCATCAAATCTGTTCAAATCAGTAGAGAATTGCCTGATTTCAGCAGAACTTGGGTAAGACTTCAGATTTTCTTTGCTTTTGAGGCAGACAAGTGATCAATCTCTCTCTGTGCCTTTGGAGAGCACAGGTCTGAAGGGCTGATGCAGTAAAACAGATAGCAAGCACTAGCTTGGAGCAATAGTTATCCCCACCATTTGCTTTGAGTGCTCCATCCTTTCCTGTGCTCTACCTATTCAGGTGCTGAATTCTTTCAAGTAGGGATGAATCTTACTCTTTCTCAAGGTCTCTCAAGCATGCAGTAAGTGGTGGCAGCAGCAGTGATACTTTCTTGAGTGTTATCTCAGGAAATGCTTCACAAAAGCCAGCTGTATCAGTTTCCAGCTCACAGGATTCCAGAGTCATTTTAGCAGCGTATGAGAACAAAACCCCAGGATTTGGGATAACTCTGAGCTTTGGGAAAACCTTGATTCCCCTCTAAACTTGAGCACTGATGCTTTATTTTCTGGAATAAAAACATTTGAACATCTGTGAACCCTGCCTGAGCTCAAAACCCAGCACCAGCTCCACGCTTTGTGGCTTCAGCCCATCTTTCATTCATGAATTCCCGAAGTATTTTATGCCCTTGGTTATCTGGCTGCTTCCTGATGCCTTTAACAGCTTCCTCATAGCAAGTGAAGCTAATAAATTTACAGTCACTGTTGTATGGAAGTCTTAAGCAGAGTCACTTTGTATAGGAAATAAAAGGGGAGCTCCATCGTTTGATCCCTCTGATGTCTGGCAGTTGGTAGGGAAACAATACAAATAATAATGGTGACTAGTGAAATATATAGGAAGAAAATTTGATAATTGGGTGTGCAGGAAAATGTATGACCTGGAAGATGCTGGAGCAGCCACTGGAACTTGCCGTTTGCCTTAGGAAGTGTATTCCCAACAGCATTCCCAGCTCAGGGCCCTCTATGGCAGCACAACTTGTTAATCATCGCACCATCAGACTGGGCCAGGATGCAGCTATATAACTTAGGCTTTTGTGTTGCCGTGGATGCTATCTAAGCATTCCTGGAACAGTAATTTCCTTTTTGACCTCCATGGAAACAGTCATAAAACAATTCTTAAAATGTCAGGAGAAACTGCATCTAATGGTGGTGCCTTAGCCAAAGAAAACATACTCCAGTTTTGAAGCATTCCCACCAAAACACTGGAATCTTAAAGCTACTAATAGGCTGTGCATCGGTGCCTGAGCACTTTACCATGACATTTAATAAAATGTAATTCATATACCAGCTTCCCTGAAATCACACAATTCACCAGGGTGCACTAAAGACTTTCCAGAAGGGATCAAACAAAGGGAGAAGGGCACTGGCCACAGTCAAGTGGGAGGCAGAGAATGACCAAATCCCTTGTGCTCTCCAGTAACGCTGCAGCATGATGACTGGTCAACAGTTAAACCCATGTCACACTCCTTTAAGTATCTGACCACTAGAGAAGGGGCTGTGGGGGCTATTGATAAGTGCATCACACAGTAGATTTCACAAGATAAATGTGACATCTATGAGCAAGTCAATGCATACAACAGTTGTGTGTGGCCATGTGTTTGTGTTCTTACAATGCTTTCAGGTTTCTTAGATCCTGCTTTTTGGCACAGGGAAAAGCAGATTCCTCATGTGTTTTAATGGGTAAGTCGCCTCTTGAATCACAGGTCTCTTGTCCTTTAGCGACTTTGAGGAAGGAAGGCAGGGACAAATGTGCCAGGTGAGCAGTTGTAACTCATTCTGTATCTTACCTACATCATTCATCGCAGTCACTGAGGCTGAGAAGCCTCCATTTCTTGTCTCGTGTCAGACTGGATCCAGTGCTTAGTTCTATATTTCCTCTGCAGCAGGGTTTCTAAGTTTAATTTAGTGAGGTAACAGTACCAAAGCAAGTGGAGTCATCCCTGGCCTTGTGCTTGGTGGGATGATGGGGAAGGGCTGACACAGCCCAGTGCTGGGAGATGGATGCTGGGCTTCCTCTGCTTCTCCTGGAAGTTGGCATATTGGGCTATTAATGCACTTTCAGGTCTGGTGGTCATAAAACCACAGACTGGTTTGTTTTGGAAGGGACCTTAAGGCTCACCCAGTTCCAGCCCCTGCCATGGGCAGGGACCCCTTCCACTGAAGCACCTTGCTCCAAGCCCCTGTGTCCAACCTGGCCTTGAGCACTGCCAGGGATGGGGCAGCCACAGCTTCTCTGGGCACCCTGTGCCAGCGCCTCAGCACCCTCACAGGGAAGAGCTTCTGCCTAAGAGCTCAGCTCAGTCTCCCCTCGGGCAGGTTCAAGCCATTCCCCTTGGCCTGTCCCTACAGGCCCTTGTCCCAAGCCCCTCTCCAGGTTCCCTGCAGCCCCTTTAGGCACTGGAGCTGCTCTCAGGTCTCCCCTTCAGGAGCCTTCTCTTCTCCAGACTGCCCCAGCCCAGCTCTCTCAGCCTGGCTCCAGAGCAGAGCTGCTCCAGCCCTCGCAGCACCTCTGTAGCCTCCTCTGCCCTCGCTCCAACAGCTCCATGTCCCTCTTGTGCTGCTGCCCCAGAGCTGGATCAGGGCTGCAGGGGGGGGTCTCCCCAGAGCACAGCAGAGGGGAAGGATCCCCTCCCTGAGCTGCTGCTCACGCTCTGGGGGTGCAGCCCAGCACATGGGGAGGGTTCTGGGCTGCTGAGATGCTCCTTCACTTTATAGTAGGAAAACATGTCAGCTATTTGAGAGATAATGCCAGCAGTATGAGCTGGCCTGGCCCTGCTGCAGCAGTGATGTACATCAATAATCTGGTAGGACGAACTTCAAAGATTCAGTGAGTGAATTCATGCCAGCACAGAAAGTTCAACTGCTTATGGGAAGCCTATCCAAGCATATCAAATGCTCTGGTTCTGGAATTTGGACTGTGAATCTTTCAGGATTACACTCGCTTTCGTCTGCTGGAGGACAATAATTACCGTTTCCAGCAACCAAGAGAACAGATGCGTTTGAAACATTCTGAGATTTGAATTTCCACCCCGCAGAGTATGACCTCAAATCAGGTTGTGCTGATAGGGAAAGAAAAGAGCACTGTTAACCAAACTTCTTCAGTGTTTGGTATGGCTTGGGTATGCTTCAAGTGTTTGATGGAAGCTTAGGGCAGCTCTTTATTAAACTGGCTCTAGCACATCCAGTTTGTGAGTGGCTGCCATGTGGATCCCTGCTTATAGAATCATAGAATCCCAGACTGATTTGGGTTGGAAGGGACCTTAAAGCTCATCCAGCCCCAACCCCTGCCACAGGCAGGGACCCCTTCCACTGGAGCAGCTTGCTCCAAGCCCCTGTGGCCAACCTGGCCTTGAGCACTGCCAGGGATGGGGCAGCCACAGCTTCTCTGGGCACCCTGTGCCAGCGCCTCAGCACCCTCACAGGGAAGAGCTTCACCACTCTCAAAGTAATTATTCCTTATATCTAACCTAAGTCTCCCTTATTTAAGTTTTTAAGTTTATCCCCCGCGTCTCTCTGATCCATGGTTTTTCAGATTCCCTTCATCTTTTCACCCTAGAATATTTTATTTTTAATACACTGATTTAATAGAACCAAAGTATGGAAAGCTTTAAAAAGAATTCTACATGAAGCTCTTAGTACAATATTTAAACCCCACTGTGAAACCTTCCCAACTGCTTTAAAATATTTCTCCCTTCTTAAGCCCTTCTGCACTTTGGAACATGGAGTTTCGAAAGATGCTGCCTCTTCATTTTATTTATATACCTTTATTTTCCTATTCAGTTTTTTAATTGGGCCTAAGCTAAGCTCATTCTCTTACTGTCAGGGATAGCATTTGACTGATGGGCCTGTAAACTTTCACCCTTAAGACAATTTAACATGATATTTCTAATCCTCTTATCTCTTCCGTGGATCATCAGTCTTGCTGGTAGGTTTTCTGGAGAGGATGATTTAATTATGAATGAATTCTTTCCATTTGGAATTGTTTGTTTTCCAGTCAGATAACTTATCTTCCTTCCCATGAAACAGAGCAATTAAAGTATTTCTAATTATAAATTCGAGTGGTGCAATTCAAAGTACTTCACTGGCTGTTTGCTGCGGTAGCAGAAATGTAACTGATGGGAACCTATCAGGAAATGGAGGAGCCTGTGGACTGGAACATCCTGATGAAGTGATAGGAAAGGGAAGAGTAACAGAAAGTTGCAGGAATGGTGAGATAAATGGAGATGTGTAATCAGTGCATCTCTCTTCTTTAGTTACCATTTAATTTGCGGTATTTATAGTGGTATTTACTGCTCAGCCAAGTCACTTGGGATAGTTCTTTAGAAACACACACCTGGAAAAAACCTGTAAAATGTCTTTTTCTTCCTTCTTTGTGTCTGAGAAGGAAAGCTTTAGGATATATGAGATCCAGGAAGAAACAGAGTGATAAACACGCATGTGAGGCTGGAAGTGTGTCAGCACAAAGCCTGAAGGGAGAAGGAGGGGGTGCTGTGGATAGGTACCATTTTGGGATCTGAAAGGGAGTAGGTATCACAAAGAACCTGTGGAGAACTTGGTGCTGACGTGGAGGAGCTGGGACTGTCGGGAAGGATGATCAGGGGACTGGAGCACCTCCCGTATGAAGACAGGCTGAGGAAGTTGGGGCTGTTCAGCCTGGAGAAGAGAAGGCTGCGTGGAGACCTCAGAGCAGCTTCCAGTATCTAAAGGGGGCCTATAGGGATGCTGGGAAGGGACTCTTCATCAGGGACTGCAGTGACAGGACAAGGGATAGTGGGTTTAAACTTAAACAGGGGAAGTTTAGATTGGATCTAAGGAGGAAATTCTTTCCTGTTAGGGTGGTGAGGCACTGGAATGGGTTGCCCAGGGAGGTTGTGAGTGCTCCATCCCTGGCGGTGTTCAAGGCCAGGTTGGACAGAGCGTTGGGTGACCTGGTTTAGTTTGAGATGTCCATGCCCATAGCAGGTGGCTGGAACTGGATGATCTTAAGGTCCTTTCCAACCCTAACTATTCTATGATTCTAAGTGAGGCCAGAGCAAAGAGAGATTAATGCCTTACAGATTCCTGGAAGCAGGAATCCAAATGTTCCTGTTTCCCACATGGATACAGACCTGGTGTCCACAATGAGTGGTACACCATGTCCCAGAGGTGGATAAGGATGAGCCCAAACAATATTGCAAGAGGCCCAAAATCAACCTTTTCCCACATTTTCCTTCCCAACCTCCAGTCAAATACAGCACATTCCAAAGATTTCCCTGTGAAATCATCCATAATAACATATTTTAACTGATAATCGCTGTCAGTGTTCAAGGCCTGGTTGGACGAAGCCTTGGGTGGGATGGTTTAGTATGAGGTGTCCCTGCCTATGGCAGGGGGTTGGAACTGGATGATCTTGAGGTCCTTTCCAACCCTAACTATTCTATGATTCTATGTTCACAGCAAGTGGAGGCAAGCAGATGGCAAGGACTGTCTAGCAGAAGGTCTTCCAGGTTTCCTCCACTTGAAAAGGAGGATAAGCATGGCTGCTCTGGCATTTGGGATTTACTGCAATGCAAATGTCTGGCCATCTTCTGGAAAAACAACTAAGGAATGTTTTGTCTGCCTTTAGTGATGCACCTTGTGGAAACTTTGAGCCTTTTCAAGGTGGTGATATATTAGTTGCAAGGTGAAAACCTTCCTTAGATACACATGGTTTCTTCAGAGAAGAAATGGTTGGTGTTTGCATTGTTAATGGAAAAGGAATTTAAATGGGAACTTTCTGGACAAGGTGTCTTAACTTTTTCTAGAATTAGTATTTTTTTTTACATAAACAAGAACATAAAAATAACCCAGATTTTGGAAAAAATGGGCTCACCATTTGTGTCACTGTGGAGAGCTGCAAATCGAGAGGGTCCAGGACTACTCATAAGCCACGCTCATGTGTTCCCACATGGGCTTCATAGAAATGCAGTGTGTGCGTCCCACCAGACAATACCAATGTGCAGTTGCAGGATGCTAGAGTTTAATGATACTCCAAATAAGTCATGTCTTTTGCCATCCTTTGTAAGTAATCACTCGATGAGATGAGGTTGCAGTGTGCTTTCAAGGACTGATGCCAAATTTTGCCTCTTCTCACCAACAGTTATTTTGATGGATGAGTAGAATATTTATAAGAGATAGACTAAAGGCTCAATATTAACATTTTCAATTAACATGGTAGATTTCCATAACAAGTATGCTGTGAGATGTTCATAAAGCACAGTAATTCACAATAACTCTTCCGTTAGAGCTCAGGGACTCAGGATGACCCCGCATCTTTGCAGTTTTGGACTGGGTTTTCTGCTTCTAGTCCCTTTATGATGTGGTCCATGAGCCCCTCTTACAGTAGGGTATTTAAGTACATACTTAAATCTTCTTAAAGTCACTTTGCAGATCTGGGCCCTGAAATCCATTCAGGAAAAATGGATTTAAGGCTTCTTTGTTCAAGTTTTACTGGACAGTTGGCACGTGAACTGTGTGTCCTGCACGGCTCCGTGTAATTAACATTCCTGCTAAAGGTCCTTTAAAAGTTCAGCAATATGGGATTCGTTTTCAAAGAACTGGCTTTCCACCTTTGACCTTTTGGAGTATTTCTAAGGAATTACAAGGATGGATGAGTTTAAACTATTCCGAGTTGCTCCTTCCACACTAAAATGTATTATAGTGATCTGAGTGCCCCAGAGAGTCTGCTTTTGGTGAGAGAGAGCACAAAAAGAGTTTTGTGAATGATATAAAAGACCGTGGGCAAGTTCTTCATGGTGGGGGTCTTCCTGCTGGAGGAGGGGAAGAAAAGATCTTCTCACCTTCACAGTGAAGGACCTTCCTCTTCATAGATTTAGGTCAGACATTAGGAAGTACTTCCCTGTGAGGGTGCTGAGGTGCTGGCACAGGGTGCCCAGGGAAGCTGTGGCTGCCCCATCCCTGGCAGTGTTCAAGGCCAGGTTGGACACAGGGGCTTGGAGCAAGCTGGTCCGGTGGAAGGGGTCCCTGCCTGTGGTAGGGGTTGGGACTGGGTGAGCTTTAAGCTCCCTTCAACCCAGACCAGTCTGGGATCTGGACCTCAGGGAATACGTAAGGTTGGGCTAGGACTGCTCTTCTGCAAAAAACCTCATTGCCCCTGAAGTCACTCGAAATGACATTATAGGAAGAACAGCATTTCTCTGTGGCATGAAGCATTTTAAATGGTTATCAGAGCCCGTCTCGCACCCGTCAGGGTGAGTTATGAACTGTGGCTTGCAGGAGCTGAGCAGCTTTGACACGGGAGAATTGTCCTTTGTCCGAAAAATAAGAACCAGCTTTTCCAGCACTTCCCATCTCACGTGCTTTTCCCAAAGAGTGGAGCTGGAAGGGGCAGTTACTTGATATCTGATGGATTCAAACACATAAAGAGCAGTGGGGTGAAATTTTACTGTATTTGGATAATCCTCTGCCACTGAGGCAATCCAGTATTTTGTTTCAGATGGCTGCTTTTTTTCCCCCCCTTTCCCATGGAAGTAAATTGGTGCTTTCTTAAATATTGACATTAATCTTCTCTGTTGGAAGCCAACCAAGCTTCTGTATTTCTTATCCTCCCAAATCGTCTGTACTTCAGCTCTGTTTACCAAACGGACTATATTGCATTCCCATAAATCCCGTCATTCGGGTTTGCTGTGATATTAATTTATTAGTACACATGCATTCTCAACATCAATTACACCCTATCTCAACAGACATAATTCTCTCTTCAAAGAAGGTACAAAGCTCTGCAGCTCTTGGGTTTCCACATCCCCTCCCTCTGCCCCACTGCAGAGCGGCCGAGCTCCACTGGGCTACAAGGCACCAGGAACCTGCATCTGTTACAGCAGCAGGGAGGTGAATGAGGAGTATCCCTAGGGTTAGCTTGGCTTTCCTGGTATTTTGTTTCATGCTGTGCTTGTACAAGAGGCAGTTTTCCCTGAAAGCCAAAGCACCGTGTTTGCGTTGGTAGGAAGGAGCGCGAAGTTCTGATGGGAGCACAGAATTCCACCTTGGAGAGCAGAATTGGGCATTGGTTTCCAAAATAGTGTAATTTGAAATGAGTTTTGAGATTTTAGGGGAAAGGAAGCACAGAGATTTGTTTTGTTTTGTTTCTTAAACTGAACAGTTGGAATTAATGGCTACAGATGTGGTTTGGGTTGGAAGGGACCTTAAAGCTCATCCAGCTTCAACCCCTGCCAGGGGCAGGGACCCCTTCCACTGGAGCAGCTTGCTCCAAGCCCCTGTGTCCAACCTGGCCTTGAGCACTGCCAGGGATGGGGCAGCCACAGCTTCTCTGGGCACCCTGTGCCAGCGCCTCAGCACCCTCACAGGGAAGAGCTTCTGCCTAAGAGCTCAGCTCAGTCTCCCCTCGGGCAGGTTAAAGCCATTCCCCTTGGCCTGTCCCTACAGGCCCTTGTAAAAATGGGAAGCACATGGGATTTTGACCCGAATGTTAGTTTTACCCACATCCACTGTGCTTGGAGGGACATGGGCTTGTTCCTCAGGCAGAAGTCTTGCAGAATGCATTTGATTTTGTTGCTGTAGGTTTCCAAACATACAACCTGTTCTTTCCGTTCATTACCCCTTAGATTATTGGCTGAATCCGCATGGAAAAATGGGAGCATTTCCCTGGTTCTTTTCACCAGAAAAAATGACGATGAATGCCCCTGGGCTTTTTTCCCCTCAGCACTGCAGAAGTTTTCTACATTTGACACTGAAATCCAAGAGTCCATTTTCCTGGTTTTCCTGACAAAACAGTGAATAACTGCAATCCAGATTGCTTCTCCCCTGGGCAGACTTGCAGGGGCTGCGAGGGGCTCCCAGAGGCAGAAACCCCCTCATGTTTTCCTCTCTTCCCTTTTATTTTCCCCAGTTGCCTTCTCAGCCTGGCCAGGGCAGCTCCCAGTCCCGTGAAATGATGGAAAACTGTTTCTTGCAGCCTGCCATCCCTTTGGGATTTGTTCCTGTGCAAACTGCTGCAGGAATTCCAGCCTCTCTTTTATCCTTTTTCCCTAATTTCCCTTCTGTTTCTATATTTTTAATGCAAATCCCCCCCAATTCCCCTCTCCTTTTCTATTTCATATTTTTGCCATAGTTACTCCTTAGTAACCTATGAGTTCCAATGGAAACCGAGTGATTTGTTTAGAAGTCCCTTTCCATTGGGATACCTTTCCAACTTGCCACACTCGGCTGCAGCGCAGATGTTAAGCACATTTAACTGTACAGCCAGAGTGCATAGTTTTAACATAACTTGTCTTGAAAATATTTATTCAAGCCAAGACAACAGAAAATTAGAGTAATTTGATTGCTCAGGCTTAAGGAATAGATTACTACTGTTCCAGATGTAAGAAACAACAGACTACTGACTCTCGCTAGGCTGAAAAACCCCATCTTTGGCTCCTGATACCAACCAGGTTTGCTATTATGTTCATTGTAAATCTTTGAGAAGTTGACTGCCTTTAAAAGATTATTCAGTTGAAACTCGTGCCAAGTCGCATTAGGAGAATTTCACCCCAAAATAAGCTCATTAGGAAGGGTTTCAAAATACCCAGTGCTCCAAGGGTGCAATATTACAAAGCAGAGTTATAAATCATCTTGGCTGGGAAATCAGGGTGCCAGATATCTCTTGATACTTGGACTACGCAGAGCTTTTAGCAGTCATTACCCATTAAGTTTAAAGATCAGGCAGTTGGCAGAAAAGATGTGTGAGCTGGGTTGCAGGGTTGTTATTTTCTTCTCATATTCAACTAAATCTTTGTTTAGCTTTGCAATTATCACTCAACCTTTCAGACCTGTTTTTACTGGGGTTTTGCCCCCTCTTTTTATATGATTTACATGCAATTACCATTTTTATGCTTATTCTTTGTACAACTCGCCAGGTTTCTGAATGTATAGAAATATGGAATTGGAAAGCAAGATGGAAATGCTGCTTTACTCAGGGTTTAAATGCATATTCCTAATAGAATTCCAGCCTGGTTTGGGTTGAGGGGACCTTAAAGCTCATTCAGTTCCAACCCCTGCCACGGGCAGGGACCCCTTCCACTGGAGCAGCTTGCTCCAAGCCCCTGTGTCCAACCTGGCCTTGAGCACTGCCAGGGATGGGGCAGCCACAGCTTCTCTGGGCACCCTGTGCCAGCTCCTCAGCACCCTCACAGGGAAGAGCTTCCTAACGATATTTCTTCCTAATTCTTCTTCCTAGTCATTCATAAAACATCTTCCTAATAATACCTTGTGTTTTTAGCTGTTTGTACTGTCGAATTGTCCAGGTATTGTTGGACAATGAAAGGATATTTCAAGGTATTTTTCTACAACCTGTATTTTCTGCAACTGCAATCTTCTGTTATCAGTCCTTCAGAGGTGTTTTTGGATATGCGGGCTTATATTCCAGCTTAGCATACAAGTTACCTGAGCTATTTTTAAGTGAACTGACCATACGTGGTCCAGTTGGCAAGTGGGGATAAGGCTAACGGGCTAATGCCTTGTGCCTCCTCATTTTTCCACTCGTGCATGTAAACTGCCTTCATACGTTTCCCTTTGATGTTTTATAGCTAGATGTCTTTTTGACTTGGTAACCTCAATGTGGTGTCCACAGATGTAATGTTTTCTTTGTGGAAGAACTGCATCTGCAGACAAGGAAACCAGGTTCACAGCCCCTGGAGACTGTTACCTCCAATTGACGATAATCAAATGGCACAGGGCAGATGCTCTTGATCAAAGTACCGTTTTGCTATGGGTCTCATCTCCATTTTCTCCTGGGTACCATTTTTATTTAATCTTTTATTTCTGGTGGTATTTGCAGTTTTAATAGCCCTGTCAAAGACAGGGTCAGCGATGAGTAGAGAGAAAACCAGCATGCAGGGGTCACAGGCTGTTAAAGGAAGGATCATTCTCCAGGTGTCTCTGCTGGTTCCCTCCAAACAGTGTGCTGATCATTTCTCATAGGATGCTCTGTTTATTTAAAGATTATTTTTCCAGGATTAGTTTTTCCTCTAACCCCAACCTTTTTCCACAAAATCCCCCCTATGTCTAGGTTTTTTCACAAACAGCACCATGAGACTTAATGCATGCTCGCTTGCTGATCTTGCCTCTCTGCCACACCAGTTGCCTTTACTCCAGCAGTACATGGAGAAGACAAATAAGAAACCTCGGTCCAGTGTCTGTTTTTACTTAAGGGCCTTGTTATTTTAGGGCAAAGAAGAGTACAAGGTAATAGTCTTTATAATTGCTTTTGTACAACAGCTCCCTGTATTTGAAATGACTTCCTTAAATCCATCCTTCTTTCTCTTTTCTGGACAGGGAAGAGTGCTGTATTTTCACTTCTCTTTGTGCAGTAATCATCATACAACCACAGAATGGTTTGTGTTGAAAGGGACCTTAAAGCTCATCCAGTTCCAAACCCTGCCACGGGCAGGGACCCCTTCCACTGGGGCAGCTTGCTCCAAGCCCCTGTGTCCAACCTGGCCTTGAGCACTGCCAGGGATGGGGCAGCCACAGCTTCTCTGGGCACCCTGTGCCAGCGCCTCAGCACCCTCACAGGGAAGAGCTTCTGCCTAAGAGCTCAGCTCAGTCTCCCCTCGGGCAGGTTCAAGCCATTCCCCTTGGCCTGTCCCTACAGGCCCTTGTCCCAAGCCCCTCTCCAGGTTCCCTGCAGCCCCTTTAGGCACTGGAGCTGCTCTCAGGTCTCCCCTTCAGGAGCCTTCTCTTCTCCAGGCTGATATAATGGTTCTAATACCATGTATGTGCCCTGTGAGAGCTGAGTGGAAGGAGTCGTTCCTTAGTGAAATAAAGCACTGTTTCTGCTCCTTTTTGGATCAAACCCTGTACTTCCCTTAGCCTTGGTATAACCGGATATCCTAATGGTCCAAACACTGTATGCCTTAAATCCAGTGTTAGCCCTTAGAGTTTGCTCGTAACAGCACTTTGAATCCTGATTCCTTAAAACGGAGGTAATGCAAGCAGAATCTTTAGGTGGATAAGTGCATTTTCGGCTGCTAATCAAGTGCTGTGGCACTAATGGCGCTCGGCGTGCATGAGCTGCTGGAAGTCTAGTTTAGTTGTCTGAAGGGAGTTTTCCTTCATTCCTGGCCTTCCACGTCCACCTATTGAAGAATACAATGCTGGTGTATAAAAGGTCATTAGGGGCTGACTTACTGCTTAAACAACAGCGCGGTGTGTCGTTTTTCACATAATAGTAGGGATGGAGCAGAGCACCCTTTAAAAGGGAACTCGAGCCATGCTGCTAAATGTTAAGTGACAGCCTAGTGAAAACACAAGTCTTCATTTTACTCATTTGTCTGCTTCCTCACCAGCCAGAAATGGCACAGAGTGCTCTCATTAAATCTCCAAGCATGCAAGGAGGAGAAATCCTTGGATTCTGAAATTGCTGAGTACACACGAATGGTGCCACAGTGTCCTCGCCTCGTGCCAAAGCAAATCTCTGACTTATGTAATTCTTCTCCTCATTATTTGAGTTAGGTAAAACATTCAGCCCGAGTTGATTGTAGGAGCTTGGAATCTGCAGGGTCCTGCAGTTTATCAAGGGTGCCACCGGCAAACACAGTGGCTTTGGGTTTCAGACAGCCCTGAGAGCGGGGTTGGCCACGCTGGTTTCTGCTCAGCACCACTGGAGTGCTCTGATCGGTGCCTGCTGCTGATTTCTGGTAACCTGGTTCTGTGTGAATTGTAAGTTGTGACTTCTGGGTCAGTCAGGGCTTAGAGCCAGGCTGAGAGAGCTGGGCTGGGTCAGCCCGGAGAAGAGAAGGCTCCTGAAGGGGAGACCTGAGAGCAGCTCCAGTGCCCAAAGGGGCTGCAGGAAAGCTGGAGAGGGGCTTGGGACAAGGGCCTGTAGGGACAGGCCAAGGGGAATGGCTTGAACCTGCCCGAGGGGAGACTGAGCTGAGCTCTTAGGCAGAAGCTCTTCCCTGTGAGGGTGCTGAGGCGCTGGCGCAGGGTGCCCAGAGGAGCTGTGGCTGCCCCATCCCTGGCAGTGCTCAAGGTCAGGTTGGACACAGGGGCTTGGAGCAAGCTGCTCCGGTGGAAGGGGTCCCTGCCTGTGGCAGGGGTTGGAGCTGGATGAGCTTTAAGCTCCCTTCCAACCCTGACCAGGCTGGGATTCTTACAGGCCAAAGAATGCTGCATCCATGTGCTCACACTGTTTAGTCCAGGACATTTTTCCCCTGCAGTTACGCTCCAAACCAACAATCCATCTATGTCAAGGTCCCACAAGCCCACACCATAACACCGGGTAACTGTGCCTGTTCAGTCAATCCTGGTCTTATTTTATGTCTGCAGTCTGCAGGAGTGCCAAACATTCAGGTTCCATAAGCTTCAGTACAGTGACTCTGGTGGCAGCAGAGCAGGGGTTTTCCCTCTCCTCACTTATATACCTACCATGGGCAAATAAACATAAAACTTAATTAAACCCAAGCCATGATGAAGTGGCCTTGAGGAGATTGTGTGCAGACGAAAGGGGCTGCAGGCAGACGGCGTGTGATGGTTTAGAAGGGCTTCCAGACATTTCTACCCCTTTCTTTGCTTTTACTTTACTTGCTTTATTTTCACTGCTTGTAACTTGTAGAGCAGTTGAGTTAATAGCTTTGTAAGGCACTTTTCATCCACTTGTGCAGCTTTCAGAAGTGCTCAGCGTTTCCTAATTCAATAGCACCTTTACTGCTGGCTTCAATGGGAGCACAAGGGAGACCAAGTGCCTCTTGAAAAACCACGCTGGTTTCCTCTTGAGTTTTCTCTTTTTGACTCTTAACACATAGAATAAAGGCAGTAGCAGCATCAAGTGATCATTGTAACGCTTCAAATCTCAGTCTGTTTCTTGATTTCAGTGTTTCAGTTTTGTTTCTGTGCTTCCAGACACTGACATCAGTTTGATCCCAGTGTCACTTTCAATGTGACTGCAGTAGGGGTGAGGGACAGGACATACAGATACAAATCGACTGTTAGGAGTTATTTGTTAAGGAGAAGTTCCTGTTCAAGTCAAGTATGTCCCTTTGCATACATGTGGAAATCCCTCTTTTCTAGTACTACGTGTTGCTTTGCTCTGCATTTAAGTGCTCAGTGTAGGGGCATCTCCTGCTTCCCCTGGTGACCTCTCTGTCTAGCCTGGCTCTTTCCCATCATCAGTGACACTTGGTACCACTGGCACTTTCTTGTCAACCCGGTACATAAGAAGCTGATACCACCACTGTTCTCTGCTGAATTCCATGTACTATGAACTATTTTTGTGTTTATTTACTTGAAATATAAACCCACCTGCACTGCTTTACATAAATACAGGCCGAGATCTCACAAGAGTCCTGCGTCTGCAGTGCAGTGTTTATCCACTTGGAGCAGAGATCAAGTTCTCCTTGCCTGGCACAATGTCAAGCATAATGGCATTAAATAAACCAAATCCTGAAAGCTGTGGGCAGTCTTTTATTTATCCTTGTTAGTCGGAACTCCCTCAACCACAGTGGGAACCCTCCCAGAGCCTGGGAAGCAGTGTATGGATATGGACACGAGCCTCCAGTGGGATAGCTCATGGGTATATGTGCAGGTGGTGAGGGTGGGATGTCCCTGACCCCAGAAAGTCAATTGTGCTGATGTCTGGTGCTTTGCCAGGAAAATAAATCAGGTTTTTTGGTTCTGAGAAGCCAGCAGTCTCCTGAAGCTGCCATGGTTCGTGCTGCACAGGGTGGACATCAGAGATTCTGCAGCTTTTCCTCTCCCCTGCCACACTTAAAGGTCTCTAGATACAAAGGGAGACCTTTTCAAGAGTCAGCTGGAAAATTTACAGGTCCCTCATCCCCTTCGCCACCTCCATCACCTCTCATGCCTGGGGAGTAAAGAGTATATCCTTGGGCAAGATACAAGGATGGTTTGCTTATCTCTCGTTCCACTTATTGAGTTACATGTTTAAACCCACTAAAGTGCTCAAAGAAGTTTGGTTTCTTTCTCGTAAGGCAAATCTGGGAAGTGTAATGTTCAGGTATCAGAGTACACTGGCCTTGCTTATCCTTGTTGTGCATTAGGCTTGCACAGACAGGAGCTCTGTCACTTACTAGGTCAGTCTTTTGCATTCACACACCTACTGCGAGGCAACTTAGTCCTAGTTTCTGTCCCTGTGCTTCAGCCTTACATGAGTATAAAGCTGCAGACCAAGATCCAAGTGTAATTAATAATTAATTCGCTTCTGGAAGGGGTCTGACAGATGTTTTGCTCATCAGTGGAAACAGCAATTGCATTTGTTGCTTTGGGTATGACAGTGCCGGTTACTAAAGCTCCAGGCTAACACTGTCGAAGGGCTCAGGTGTAGAAGTGGATGAAGTTCAGTTCAATAAATCTTGGTTTTCAACCAGTTTTAGCTTGAAGAAGCAGCAGCAAAGCTTTGATTAGTAAAAATGCCCACATTCTGCATCAGTCGTGTAGTTGAAATGCATTTTATTAGCAGTCTATGCTCCTGGCCACCAGGCAGGACTTCAGGGTTCCTCATGGTTTGGCAGGGCCTCAGAACCACTTTGTTCCCCAGGGAATGACTCGAGCAGATATTTACCCCCAGTGGTTCATGTTATATCTGCTTTCCGTGTCTGCACCCACCATAGCATGTGGATTCCCAGTGTCAGAGAATGCTGGGAATCAACACCTCGTCCCAGGGAGTGTCCGAGGCGTTTGGATGCATACCTTCTCCTGGCTGCATTTAAAGCCCATGTCTGGAGCTGCGTGTACCGCTGCCTGGTACATCAGTGAGCAGTTTGGTTTGTTAAAGCAGAAAACCAAAGGCAGAACAGTTTTATCACAGAATCCCAGACTGGTTTGGGTTGGAAGGGACCTTAAAGCTCATCCAGTTCCAGCCTGGCCTTGAACACTGCCAGGGTTGTCAATCAGCACAAGAAATGCTTCTCAGTGAGCACGGTGCTGTGATTTCTGCTGTGAAATACATCCCATGTGAGACGTCTGGGATGTGATGGCTGTGACGTGATGCTGTGTGTCTAGGATTTTATATCTGAATCCACAACCTGCATCTGTTTAATTGTGTGTGCATGCACGTGTGTCTGTGCGTATGTGTATGTATACAATGGTTTCAGAGCTTTAAACCAGTAATGCAAGGAAACCAAAATCACAGGGCACGATTTGCTCTGTGGTTTGGAGAGAACCACATCTTCTGAGAACTCCCACCTTCGGCATACCAAGCTCAGGCATTTCAAACAAGACAGGATTTGCTGAGAAATGTGGTGAAAAAAGACACTTTGGTATGATTGATATTTATGGTTTGTGTAAGTTTGGATCGAGAGATCAGTTGTTTCTTTGTACCATCTCAGTAGCCCTCAATGGGCAGAAGTAACTTGATTGCTCTATGCAGGATATACCTCTCTATTTAATCAAGTTCTGGTCTATTCACATCTTTTTGTCAATATGCTTCCTATTGCACGTCATTATTATCCTGCCTTTGTCATAAATCAAGAATATTTCCCATTTGGATTCCTGTGAGGGTAGTGAGATTTGCCCCATTCATAGAATCATAGAATCACGAAGTGGTTTGGATTGGAAGGAACCTTAAAGCTCATCTATTTCCACCCCAGTCAGGTTCAAGCCATTCCCCTTGGCCTGTCCCTACAGGCCCTTGTCCCAAGCCCCTCTCCAGGTTCCCTGCAGCCCCTTTAGGCACTGGAGCTGCTCTCAGGTCTCCCCTTCAGGAGCCTTCTCTTCTCCAGGCTGCCCCAGCCCAGCTCTCTCAGCCTGGCTCCAGAGCAGAGCTGCTCCAGCCCTCGCAGCAGCTCCGTGGCCTCCTCTGCCCTTGCTCCAGCAGCTCCACGTCCCTCTTGTGCTGCTGCCCCAGAGCTGGATCAGGGCTGCAGGGGGGGTCTCCCCAGAGCACAGCAGAGGGGCAGGATGCCCTCCCTGAGCTGCTGCTCGTGCTCTGGGGGTGCAGCTCAACACATGGGGGGTTCTGGGCTCAAGCACACACTGAAGCTGGGTCATGGGCAGCTTCTCCTCACCCAACACCCCCAAATGACAAGCTTAGAGCTAGCCTGAAGTTCCTGGTCCCTCCAGAGTCGTTAATATCCCAGAGCAGTGCTGGCACTGAGAGATCACTTGCTGGGAGAGAGGAATTCAGTCGTTTGGCTTTTGGACTTGCTAAGAGGTTACTGCATCTGCTGGTTGTGCTTTATGAGACAGGGCTGTTTGGCTGCTGGGAGCTGAACTGAGATCCCTCAGTGTAATGTTGTTCTCAAGGCAGGTAACCCACAAGGAAATCTCTTCTCTAATTTCTCTTACTCCCCTTCTGAATTTTCAATAGCTGAGTTTTGAAAAGATTATTGTAATGCTCTAATCTGCTATCCCTGGCCTTATATACACAGCATGGCTAACAGCAGCGCACAGACCCACTGTCAAAGGCAATCAGTTGGGGGATCTGGGTAAGAAAATCCACAACTTGGCAGCGCCGTGTTTCAGGAGGATTAGAGACGTGCACAAACCTGAAGCTGCATCCAAAATCGTGAATTGCTGCTGGATTTTCCAGGTATCTCAGTCAAGTCTGGATTAGGTTCAAATATTCCTCGAGCATCCACGTATTAAATAGTGAAGTGCTTCAAGTCTTGTATAGCTACAGGGTAAGGGGTTTGATAACTTCAGCATTTTAATTGAAACTAAACATGCGGTAGAATGGGATATTTGACCAGAATCATGAAAATGAGAAGGTAATGTGCCAGAATAAGTGTTTCCAACATACTTCTCATATCACTGTTGGTCTGTTTAGACTTTGTGCAATCGGTGTTCTGTATCTCTGAGGCAGGAGCCCTCCTCCCAACACGGCAACCACCCTGCGGGACACTCCCAATTCCAGATGTGCGTGGTCTTTCTGCATCGTTCCTCCAGAAGCCACTTTGGTAGCATCAGGACTTCGTGTTGGGAAAATGGAGCCCTGTAACAGACACCCTGAGCTGGGAAGTGGGACAAACCAGAGGGAGAAGCTTCTGGCATAGCGAGGAAGGGACCTGTGAATGAACTTTGGGAGACTTGAAAAGTTAAACAGCAGAAAAATTTGGCTTGACCACAAGGAGTGGTTTGGGAACGGATTACAGATGAGTGGAGCAGAATTGGAGGAGCTGTCTGTAAATACTTGAGTAGGAAACTAATGAGAAAGCTACGGGGCATTCCACCATTTCGGCTTCCCAGTGTCATGTTTGCTTCGAGGCTTTCAAGGAGAAACTGTGTTTTCCTTTACTGGTAAATAGTCTGTACCAAGATTTCAAGTGTGTCTGGATGCTGTCAGAGCTGACTAATGTTAATGAACCCACCCGTCACATTTAGCCCTGTAGTAAGGATGTGCTCATTTGAACTCAGCAGAATCTGTGCGCTTGGGCTTACTTTGGCAGGCACTTGCCTTATCACCTGCTGAGCTTGATATTACTGCACTCTTTTGGCCTGAAGAAATTAGGAATGGTGATGAAAAACCTTTGTGCAGCTGTGGGGTGTGCAGCTACTTAGGCAAGCAGTTGGGCCACTGGAACTTCATCTGGCTGTAGTGTGCTCAGCGTGTTTATTTGGATTGCTGTGCCTTTCAGAGGAAACCTGTATCCATTTCCAAGCTAACTCATTTCTGAAAGTACAGCAGTTGCCACGGCTTTGAAACCTAATCTGTGTAGATCTGCAGTAGCGTTACATCAAATGCCCAGCTTCTTGTTTGTTGAGCTAATAAAAACATCATCAGTGCTTTATCCTTCCAGCGCCTGCAGAAGCAGTTAAGACTGAACAAGCCAACTTTGCCCTGTGCCTGTTGATTTCCTATTGTACAGGCTATTAACTTTTAGAGACTGTGGGGTATTTTTTGTGGCAAAGCCATTACGGGGTCATGAAGACCACAGACATTTGTACTTCTGGGTGCAGTTAAGGCTTGCTAACTCTTAGTTGTGTTGTTTAGAAGTGGCTCTTTTACACCGACCGTTTCTTTAGTCTTACTGTGCTTGGGAGAGCGCATTAAGATTGCTGCGTAATTTAAGGATTCAGGTGATTGACTTCATCAAACCTTAGATTTTGGTGGCCATTATTAAGCTGCCAGCATGATGCTGAGGTCTGCGTGGCTGTGATGTTCAGTAGTCCCTGAAATTTTGGCTGATTCTGCATTGGTTGAAATGATGAGGAATGTAGTACATGTGCTCAAGCCAGTGATGAAACAATTTGAAGATCCCCCCAAAATAGCAATGAAAATGTTTGGTCCTATTGCTATGTTTGGATTTAACTTAACTTTAGAGAGTTGTTTGAATCCAGGAGATGCTGATGAACCTCAGATTCAGGAAACCTTCCCGTAGTAAGTAGTAACTGTGGCTAAATCAGTACATTAACTCATTCCAGCAATGAAGGGATTAAAAATAAACCTCTGAAGCATTGATGTAAACCTTTTGTGCTGACTAATTGCCTATGTAATTGCTGTTGTTAGCAAGCATGTGGAGAGCCCTGAGCAGGAGTCCCACCAGGGCAGGACAAGGATGTGCCTGTGTCGTGTCACCCGTGTGTCTGAAACCCAACCTGGAGCCATGAAAGGGGACTTCAGTCTTCACCTCTGAGAGACCTTGCCTTGTCTTGAGGCTGCTGATAAATGTGGATTAGCTGGAGGGGCTTGGGTTTGGTCTCTTGAGGATGCTGTGTCTGCATGTGATGGAGACAGAGGGATCTGGGTCAGGATCCTGCCTCCTGGCGCTTCCCTTGGTGCCACCAACTGGGCTAAGCCCAGCTCTCCCCACACACATTGATCAGTTCTTACTCACAAGTGTTTTCTGGTTGATTTCAAGGCAAATTTAAAACCCAGCTTTTTAGCAGAAGAAATTAAATCTGCCATCCAAAATGCCCAGGCCTTAAGCCTGTCTGAGATCAGGCTTGTGTGGGTTTATACCGGGGTGTAGGTTCCTTTTGAACAATCAATGTAGCTCAGTCCTGACTTGGCCAAAGCATCCAGCTCTGGCATCAGTTAAATATTTACATTCCCCCCTTTTTCTATAAATTGTGCTGTATTAGCATACGTTTCACAGTGTATCCTTGTGTTCCAGGCTCTTGATAAATTTGGCAGTTTTTCCATTAATCACCATCAACCCATGTGAAATCCCAGGCACGAGGTTCAAGCCGTCAAAGGGGCAACGTTTACTGTTTCATCATCCGCAGCCAATAAGTCATGTTGCAATGTATGCCTTGCACCACGAGGATATGGTATAAAACACAGCGTGTTTACACGAGGGAGACTTCTGTGTATTTAAGGAGTAATTGTTTCAGGAGCATTCATTCATTCATGGGCTGACACGGGCACATTTTTCGTCATTGCTACAAAAATAATTAGTGAGCTCCGAAAAATCGGGAGGAATTTGCACGTGGCAGACTCCTGCTGGAGTTTTCCTCTCAAGTCCTAAGGGTTGGATTGGAGATTGCTGGTAGCCTCATCCATTTCAGGCCTTTGTGGCCCTCAAGTGCTGAGGTGCAAGGAGTTACGGTGTGTTGAGATTTATGTTGGAGGTAAATGGTTCCTTGTTTGCCCTCCCCGTGCTTGGCTGGGTTTGCCTGCTCTAAAGCTCGTGTGGGTGGATTTAGTGCAGTGGCTCTGATGGAAGCCAGGGATATGCAGGCAGGTGCAGTGCAAAGCCTTCTCCAGGCACTTCATAGAATCCCAGACTGGTTTGTGCTGGAAGGGACCTTAAGGCTCACCCAGCTCCAACCCCTGCCATGGGCAGGGACCCCTTCCACTGGAGCAGCTTGCTCCAAGCCCCTGTGTCCAACCTGGCCTTGAGCACTGCCAGGGATGGGGCAGCCACAGCTTCTCTGGGCACCCTGTGCCAGCGCCTCAGCACCCTCACAGGGAAGAGCTTCTGCCTAAGAGCTCAGCTCAGTCTCCCCTCGGGCAGGTTCAAGCCATTCCCCTTGACCCTGGAGACATCCAAGGCCAGGCTGATCTAGTTGAAGATGCCCCTCATGGTGGCAGGGGGTTTGGACTGGGTGAGCTTTGAAGGGACCTTTCAACCCAAACTGTTTTATGATTCTATGACTAGCTAAGACCTGCCTTTATAAGCAAGAAAACGATGTGTTCTTCCACTAGCATACTGCCACTTTCATTCCAGTTATCCTTCCAGTATCAATTTCCAATTGAGCAAAGACAAATAATTCTTCCTCGGAAAATGCAGCCATCCCATGGGTTTGGGCAGTGCAGGATCATGCCTGGTCCATCCAAGCAGTGACATTCCCAGGCACACGAGCAGGGCATTTTCTGCACTAGGTTCACCGTGCGCCCGCAGCTCCTGACTGGAGGTTCCCATGTGGTTGATATACGTTGAAGTGCTGTTGTAGCCACGTTTCTCCAGTTCTTAAGCACAAAGACTCGACTGTGAGCTCTGAAATGCTGGCCTTTAGCCAACTGGCCCTTTCTTTTCTCCATTCCCTGTCATTAAAGCTGTGGCTTGCTCCAGGGTGCAGTGTTTTGCTCTTCTTAAGTGGAACTGTTAACGACCCAATTTAGAGCCATGTAAAGTGCACCCAGATTCCACAGTGACTTCTAAATCCATGTAACAGTAATGATAATCTGTAATTAATAGCTGCAATCAAAAGGAATTGTAGTGCAGTAATTAGAAATTTAGGATTAAAGTATTAGCATATAAAAAAGGCCTCTTAAAAACCACTTCTTCCAAGGGATGGCTTCGATCCCGGGGAAGAAAACAGTTTTTAACTGATATGATCTTAGCTGAAGACGAAGTTACTACAGGGCTTGTAGTCAGCCCTGACTTGTGTAGGGCATTGGAGCCTTTACATTGCTAGTGCACGTAAAGGTATTTTAAGAGTTTGCAGCTCTTCAGTGCGTAGCATACAGATGATTTTCTGATGATATTGGCTGTTGATATTGCAGAACCAGTGTTAAGAATGATGTATTTGAAAATAGGCTTTAATCTCCCCACTAGGCCTTTTTGGGTGGGTGTTACTGGTGTCTTCTAAGTACAGGAAATCCCAGTGACTGCCCACCTTTGAGCCAGAAGGCTTCCTGCTCTATCATAGAATCAGAGAATCCCACACTGGTTTGTGTTGGAAGGGACCTTAAAGCTCATCCAGCTCCAACCCCTGCCACAGGCAGGGACCCCTTCCACTGGAGCAGCTTGCTCCAAGCCCCTGCATCCAACCTGGCCTTGAGCACTGCCAGGGATGGGGCAGCCACAGCTTCTCTGGGCACCCTGTGCCAGCGCCTCAGCACCCTCACAGGGAAGAGCTTCTGCCTAAGAGCTCAGCTCAGTCTCCCCTCGGGCAGGTTCAAGCCATTCCCCTTGGCCTGTCCCTACAGGCCCCTGTCCAAAGCCCCTCTCCAGCTTTCCTGGAGCCGCTTTAGGCACTGGAGCTGCTCTCAGGTCTCCCCTTCAGGAGCCTTCTCTTCTCCAGGCTGCCCCAGCCCAGCTCTCTCAGCCTGTGTCCTCATGGAAAAGAGCAGATCTGCAAGACAAGGTAAGGCAGAGGTGTCAGGTGCATACAATGCTCTTGGCTTCCTGCCCTGTAATCAGAAATAGGGCACTGGGATTCTTTCTGGTGATGCATCATAACCAGGCTAATCCTTCAGTTTATCTCCAGCCCTCGGGAGCTGGAGGTGTTCCGAAAGACACCCAGGCGGAGAGGTTACTCGTTGCGTACGTGCTGATGAAAGTGCCAGTAGCAGTGATGAGATGCTCTGATAGATGGTTCTGGGCTGTGGGATAAATGAAGTTCCTAACAATTTCCAGTCCTGTGTAAATGAAATCATCCTGCTGCACGTCTGCCTTCTGAAGCTGAAAATTAATGTCTTTTATCTCAGAGCTTAAATTGTTCACTGGTGTTGAAAATTTCCCTATCTAATGGCAATGATTAACCTACCCCAGGCTATCAGTAATGATGTAGGACAGATAAATAACAGAAAGATGTGCTTGGGAGTGTTACAGTTGAAGTGCACGAACAGAATTAATCATCTGAATGCTGTTAGCATCATCCAGTATCATCTCAGCCCCTAACTGAGAGCTCCAATGGGTCCTCCTCCAGCAGAACGTGTGTTTTCTGACACTGTGATGACAACAGTTGTGAACTCTGCAGGTATCATCTGGTAAACTCTTATCTCTCAGATCTGCCTGTACAAGGGTTTGGCAGAACAAGCTTTGCCTTTGCCTTTTTAGCCATAGAGTAACCAGGTGGAGTAAAGCTAACTAGCTCATCTGAAGCATTTGAAGGAGAAATGCCATTGTGCAGCATTTTACCTTGCTTACCAAGTAGATCTTTAGTTAAGGCCTGTTCTCTGGCAGGTTTTTTTGTATATAATTTGTAGGCTCCTCTTTGAAAGTATTTAAAATGGCAGTACAAAGAGCAGCAGCTTCACCTGAACAGGGAAGGCTGAGTTTCTTGGCCGAAGTGTGTTTCTAACATGGACTGTTTGCTGCAGACTGTATATATGGTAACTTTTACAACATCATCATGTAATGTAATCACTACATTCATCACTAATCAGTGGAGGCTTTGTTGCTGAGTAATGGTATTGCATACCATTAGAGGCAGTAAATTGTCCTTAGGAGACACCTACCTTCTGTGAAGAGCAGAAATGCTTTCAGCAACTTCCCTTCTTCATAGAATCACTGAATCCCAGACTGGTTTGGGTCAGAAGGGACCTTAAAGCTCATCCACTTCCAACCCCTGCCATGGGCAGGGACACCTTCCACTAGACCAGGTTGCCCTAAACCCTGTCCAGCCTGGCCTGGTCTTTGTGCAGTTTTGCCTCATTCAGATGGTTCCTACCTCCTTTTGAAACACAAGAGTTGTATCATGCAGACATGTCCACTGACACACAGAGATCCTGATGTCAGGAAAATAAAATCCTTTCATACATTGAAGATACAAGCAAAATTTGAGCTATATATTATGGAAATTTCAGGATGGTGCCAATTATTAAACAGACAAGAAAATGAGTGTATAATAGGTCGTATCCATTACTGTCTGCAGAAAGTATGTCTAGATTTCCTTCAGCACCTCCGGGGTGGGCTGTGGATAGGCTGGAAACTGGCTGATTGCAAAACGTAGTATCTTGGGAGATCAGATGAGAACGCGTGGGGAACTTACAAAGGAGCAGTGAAACTGAGAACACAAAAGGCAAAAAAGGGAAGATGGGGGAGATAGAACTGAGAAGAAAAACAGCCATGAGGCATATCTGTGGGAAGATCCTGGAAGAGATCAGTCAGGTAGGAACCAGACAGAGGGAAAGATGAAGCGTCGGTCTGGAATGTGCAGAAAAGCACAAAGTACTGAGCACTTAGTATAATTAGATTTTGCTCTAAGTCTCTATAACTTTATCTGTGATTCCTGTTTTCCTAATGTTAGATCCAAGTACAATAGCTGAGGAGTCTATTTTATGGAGATTTTTATTCACTTCTTTAAGAGGTGTTGATGTTTCTAGTAGATTTGATACTATAAAACATTAATTGGTGATTTGGCCAAAGTAGTTGTGCCCAAATCCCCTGTTAAGTTATCCTGTGTTGACCCTCCTGGCAGCGTGGGATAACTCCCCATTGGTGTCTGGAGTATTGTCTTGCCCCATCTTGTTTCTAGTGTCTCATGAAATTGGGGTTTTATCGCTTCCTTAGGCAAATTCCTTCCTAGGATAACAGATCTCACTTGGAGTAAGCTTTCTATGCAGCTTCAGAGAGTCACAAATGGAACAGTCTTTTTTTATTTAGTTTAAACATTCATTTTTGCATAGTTTATCTTAATACTCTGATTCCTAACTCATTGGTTATGCTAAATATCTCCTTGCTCTTTTTGCTGTTCCGGGTATTCTGCAGTGAGATCTGAGCTGTGTATGTTGCAGTCGTGTTTATATTTGTGTGAGAAAAAACAACTTCCACTTATATATATAATAATAGAATTATGGTGTAGGCTGCCCTGCTGTTGGGATATAACGTAAGGCAGAGGATACCCCTTAAGAAGACACTTTGAATGTTTTGTTTGGCCTCGAGCAACCTGCTCAAGTGGAAGGGGTCCCTGCCCGTGGCAGGGGGTTGGAACTGGATGAGCTTTAAGCTCCCTTCCAACCTAATCCATTCTAGGATTCTATACCTTCCACCTTAAAAAGCTATGTTCTGCAAGACCTGGGGTTTTTCTCAATGCACCTGAGAAGAAAGCCTGCTCCAGGCCATGCTTCTGCTGGATGTCTCTGTTCTCTTGCTTAGCAGCTCTGCAGACCTCATGCGTTGCTCACAGGGCTTTGCAAGCAGAACATCCACATTCACAGACTGATTATGCTCTCTGCTTTGTTTCTATATAGCAGATTTATCCCCCATTAAAATCTTCAATCACTTCTGGGTTTGGTGTCATCTTAGTCATCTGCGTCCTTCCTGGTCTGATTTATATTCTCTTTACTTTGCCTTACAAATGCATTACCCAGAGATATTAATTAGCCTGGGCACAGGGCCTGTATGTTCTTCTTGGTTCACTGGCCAAGGGATGAAGCTGCTCCATCCTTTTGGTGGATCTGTAACGGTGACAGGACAAACACGGGAGCACTGAGTGATGGTTGGTGCTGGTGAGAAAATGAGCCGTAGTGTGAGCCTGTGATAAGAACTAGCTCTGTAGCTTTTCTTTAGGGGCAGAGTTTTGTAAGCCTGATTGAAGTTTATTTAATCACAGAGGCTTTAAAAGGAGCGACTTGTGTGAAAGTCACTCTACGCTTAGGCAATATGGTGATAGAGGCAGGTATTAGCCAACTTCTCTGTGGGGAGCGTATTTGAATACACTTTACTTGGCTCTTCACAAGGGTTCTAATTGTGATTTCTCATTAAGACCAACATCTCTTAATGGTGATGGAGATTTGAACAGATACTTATCTTTCCAGTATTCAGGGTAAGATTCATCACTCATCTGGAATGATTTCATCCATAAAATAAACCTTAATGGGATAATGGTTCTTTCTGCTGATCCCATTTCTCAGGTTGACTTCTTTTCAAAACAAATCCTATTGTTCAGATAGGGAAAGTGGGGCTTAAGAGGGAATTTTTAACATTCAAGGATTAATTTTTCCACTCCTCATCTCGAACCCAGTTGCAATATTAAGCAGATTTCTTTCTTTTTTGATGGTGACAGCAAATAGGCAAGCCTGTTTCAGTGCCCCAAGTGCAAGTTGCTGGGTGTAAATCCCGTATATGGGATTTCCAGAATAATCGGAACAATTGATCAGCGGGAGTTCGAAGATCAGGTCAGTGAGTGAAGGGAGTGGATTGGCCATTGGTGAGTGGAGTGATGGATGCTGAGCACTGCTCCCGGGCGGAATTGCTGTAGGTAGGTGCATTGCATTTGGTGTGACCTTCTTGGTGCTCCAGCTCTTTGGCCCACTAGCACATGGTGTGTCCCCAAAGGGAAGAAGAGTCCAGCTCATTCCCAGTCTGGTTTTTGAACTGTTTTCTTCCTGGAGGCAGTTACGAGCAAGGTGGTTCCAGGGGAGGAACGAGTTTGGTCAGATGAGGCTTTGATCCTTGTCCCATCCATGACTCACCTGTCATGGGCTGCCTGGGAGCTCACCTTCCAGCGGAGCATGCTTTGTGCTTGACCTGAAGGTTCTAACATGGTTTTTCCAAGGAGAGATATCACTGCTCTCGCTTCCACGCACGGCAATCCCAACTCATCGCAGCTGGAAATGAAATTCATGCATGTATCTTGGACTTCTTTCTAGGATGCTTTTGTTCCCTGCATTAACTTTGATTTGGTGGTATGTTCCCATGCTGTGTAGCTGCTCTGCGTGTTCCTTTCAATCACATAAAATGCTTGCTCAGGGCACAGTGGTGCCTTGCTCTGAAATCAGAGCTTTAATTCAGGAATATCAGAACTTTACCAATTTTCAGACTGAAGAACTGTCTCACAAACAGCCAAGTGTGTTCTTCTAATGTGGTTTCTTCTGTAGATCAGGTGGTGGATGTCTGCTCTGTGAGATTCACGGTCACGTTCTCAAAGACTGTTCAAGAAAACATTATTATGGACACTCTGGTGTTTTAAATAGCAAAATACTGTATGTGGTCACAGCGGTTTCATTACTTTTTCTTTCATTTTGGTCAATGTATGTTAGATGTTTGCAGAGTACGGTTCTCTTGTGGGCTCTTAATATAAGTGTATTTCCAAGTGGACGGAAGTAATGTTACCTGCAGAAAATGCATTGTCAAATGCAAAACTTGAATGTGTGAGGAGTTGCAATGACAGAACCCATTGCTCATGGGTTTGAGCAGTGCCCTGTGGACATGAGAGATGCCCTGTTTGGTTTCAGTGGGAGGAATGAAAGGCAACAGCACCTCAGATCTGTGTCTCAGAGGAGATTTATCACAGGCCTATAGGAACTGCCCGATTTTATTGGGTATCAGAGAATGTTTTGGGCTGAAAAGGACCCTAAAACTCCTCCAGCTCCAACCCCTGCCACGGGCAGGGACCCCTTCCACTGGAGCAGCTTGCTCCAAGCCCCTGTGTCCAACCTGGCCTTGAGCACTGCCAGGGATGGGGCAGCCACAGCTTCTCTGGGCACCCTGTGCCAGCGCCTCAGCACCCTCACAGGGAAGAGCTTCTGCCTAAGAGCTCAGCTCAGGATCTGTCCCCATTAGTGTGTTTCTGCCCTGTGCAGGCCCAGGGCTGTGCTGGTAGGTGAGTTATAATGCCTTTAGCTGTGGTGTTTACATTGGAAATACTTGACAGAGTCTTAAGTAAGCACTGCTACCAGGTGGGCTTTTAAGAAAGGCGGTATTTATAACAAGTGTAGTGGCTGTATCTTTGCTGAACTGCTTCATGCATTTGTGTGACTCGGTGTTTACCATTTTCTTGTGATTTTTTAGTGAAATAGAATAGTTGCCAACTGGTCAAATAAAAGCAGAACATCTCTGCATATCCATGCACTGCACGGTTTTATGAGTGAAATCGCTTTGTAGTTAAAAGCTGTCTGGGAACAAGCTGAAGGAACGGTGTCAAAATAAAATCAGTGCACTTCAAAACAGTCCTGTTCTCATCTGCGATCCTGCTGATGCTCAACATAGAACAATAGAATGGTTTGGGTTGGAAAGGACCTTAAAGCTCATCCAGTTCCAGCCCCCTGCACAGGTCCTTGTTCCAAGCCCCTCTCCAGGTTTCCTGCAGCCCCTTTAGGCACTGGAGCTGCTCTTAGGTCTCCCCTTCAGGAGCCTTCTCTTGTCCAGGCTGCCCCAGCCCAGCTCTCTCAGCCTGGCTCCAGAGCAGAGCTGCTCCAGCCCTCGCAGCAGCTCTGGGGCCTCGCTGTGCACCTATGGGACCGAGTGTGATCACCCAGCACGGGGGATCCAGCCAGGCTGTAGATTTGCATTGCAGGATGTTAACTTGTAGTGAGGTTTTTCAGCATCTCAGTCTGGGAGGTGATACATTGAGCACTGCTTGGGTTTAGTTCAAGCTCAGTCTCCTGTCCCACGCTCAGTGTTGGAGCACTCCTTTCCAGCATTGCTCTCCTCCTTTTCGCAGTCAGGTTTCCTGGGACTGGGTGGATACAGGGAATTAGGAGGTGCACTGTGTTTCTGTGCCATGGAATGTGTGTGCACACCCCTTCTTCACACTGTCAGTCACTAAAGCTCATTTATGTGTGTATTAATCCCTGGGGTTGACTCAGAGAGGACCTGCTCCAGCAGCAATCCTTCCCAGGTGCCTGAAGAGTCTCATAAGGTGCATGTGGGTCAGCAGTAACAGGGGGACAGTAATTCCCCTCCTGCAGTTACACACCAGAGTCCTCATATGGGTGTTTGATGAAATCACGGTTTTACCATGACCTATAGCCAAGCCTGGATGTGTGCTGGCAGTTCTGACACCATCCTCCATACAACTTACTCTGTGTGTTAAAAACCAGGTAGAAATACAAGTAAAGACTAAAGTCACCATTCGGCTTTATCAAGAAGAGGAATGTGTATCAATGAGGAAATGCTTCAGATCAGTCTTCCCAGGCTGTGTTTGCCTGAGTTGTAAGAGGACTTTTCTTACAAGTAGCCCTGTTAATGTCAGTGTCTTCTTGTGCACATGGGTTTGCAGGATTAAAATGGCTTGTAAATGTTAATAGATAACACGATCAGCAGCCTCATCACTGCAGTCATTCCACCTCCATAAAACCCAGGGGGAGATTTTAAGGTGGGCCAAATGCATCCCCAAGATGGGTTGTTTAATTAACACAAGGCCTCACAGGGAACAGCGCTGCAAAAACCAACCCCAGCGCTGGCCCAGTGCCTGTCTCCACTTCACTGGTTCTGCCGCCCAGATGTCTGCCGACACAGCATCGAGTGCATTTCAGAGCTGCTGTTCTTCGGATGTCTTTTACTCTGACAGCAGCTTTATCCCTTTACTCTCCTGACGATACAGAATCAATGTATTAACAGCATCTTTATTTTTCTCTCTCTATTTTTCCCTTCCAGGAGCAAATTCATCGGTTGTTGCTGATTTTATGCCCACATCCTCATGGAACATCTCCAGTGAATTAGATAAAGGTAAGTGGACATTAAAAATATATAGAAAGATGTGAAATCACATTTAAAAATCTCAGTTCTTCCTCTTGACTTGGCCAAGTCAGGAAGCAAAGGGTGCATTTAAGAGAAACCTTGTTTCCCTTGTGATCGTTTGACATTGAGTTACACGTGGTTCTGTGATTCCTGGAGGAAGCTCAGCTCGTTTCTTGTACCAGTAAAGTGTTCCACATGGTAAAAATACTTCAAGATGTGAGTTCTCTTGGTTTATGAACTGCCTGACATTTTGTCTGCTGGATCTCAGGATCTGAACTCAGAATTAACAAGCATCAGGCAGGCAGTTTGCCTCAATGGGGTTTATTATGAGATTTGGAAGCTTGAAATTGGGGAGGGGGGGACAGGGAATACGTTTGCAGGTGGTAATTATGTGTGATTTGGAGCTGTCCAAAGGGCATGTATTGTAAGACAAAGGGATGCATTTCTCATTCCCCTTCATTTCATAAACTGGGCACCACCAATTATTTAAGCCAAGTTGCTCAGCTTCCTCTAGCCCTTGCTGCCAGGCAGTGGCCTGCAGCTCAGGAGCCAATCTGGTCTTTAAAATGCTTCTAATGTAACATTTACAGTGGAGGATGTTGTTAGCCACACCAAGTGTGCAATTTGTCAACCACTCTTTTTGCTTGCTTATAACTTGGCCAGGCATTAGCTATTCATTTAGACTGAAATTTCCCATCATGGAGTCATGCCACAGATGGCTTTTCCAACTGTTTTGTCTGTGTTTCGATAATGTTTTTTATGAACATGTGTTCAGGATGGTTTATGTTTACACATAAATATGTTTTCTGTGCTGGAGGAAGAGAATATGCAGTTCTGAGGGAGTACTTTAAGCAAGGTTGACTCTTCCATATCTGCCTTCCTACCAGGGAAGGAGCGGGGCTTCCTGGTGATCCAGAACACACTGGAGAAGATGAAAGTCGAAGGGTTCGTGCTTGCTGGTGGGAAAGGGAGAAAAACACAGTCACTAAGCAGAGAACTCCCAATTCACAGCACATTGCTGAAAGGAGGCATTGACAGAATGGGTGTCTTATCCTGCTGCAGTGATTGATCCAGGTGTCCATGGCTGGGCTGCAGGTCTGGGCTGTGCTCAGGTAACATCCCAAAGCTGTGGAGAAGTGAGGAGTGAGTAAGTGGCATAGAAAATGCAAGTTAAAGCCACAAAGCCAGTCAAAAGTTAGGAAGTGCCAGAGGGAAGGCAATCGAACAGTCTTAATTCAGTCCTCTTACGATATCCTTGTCAGGTAACCTTTCCTAACCTACAGGGTAGATTGTTCTCTAGGAGATTGTTCTCACAGGAGAAGACAGGGCCACACTTTGCTGAAGGGGTGGAAACACTTTATTGCACATGCTCATCAGTGATATATTCTTTGTTCTCCACTGTGAGCCCAAGGGTTCAATTCGTAAATCACCCAAAATTGGTAGATTGCTATGTATTGTACAGCAGGCTGTGTGCCTCCAACCAAAACCTCGATGCAGGGGAAGGTGCATAAAAGATGTTGAACATACTGTAATTTTGCAGTGAATTGTATCTGATCTGTGTTGAAAAGTAGCCCCCAGTAGCTTCCGCGGTGTTATTACTAATGGGAGGTTTTGTGTAGACTGGTTTCTTGTGACCAGAGTGGTTTTTAACCCATATTTTGGTTAAACTTTCTCTAAGCTGGTAGTTCAAATTCTCTTTCAGTAGCGTGTGCCCCAAGTGGCCACATTCCAAAACCTTTCTTTGTACAGTTACGGAATTTTAGAGAAACTTGAAGAAGAAAGAGGAAGATCAAAAGTAATGTCAAAAGGCAAAAAACATATGAATGGTGGTGGGGACATGGCCAGAGAAGCAGGAGTTGGGTGTTTTAGCAGCTTCATAATGGATATATTGAATAAGAGAGAGAGAAATGCCCCATCCCTACAAGGGCCTGTAGGGACAGGCCAAGGGGAATGGCTTGAACCTGCCCGAGGGGAGACTGAGCTGAGCTCTTAGGCAGAAGCTCTTCCCTGTGAGGGTGCTGAGGCGCTGGCACAGGGTGCCCAGAGAAGCTGTGGCTGCCCCATCCCTGGCAGTGCTCAAGGCCAGGTTGGACACAGGGGCTTGGAGCAAGCTGCTCCAGTGGAAGGGGTCCCTGCCTGTGGCAGGGGTTGGAGCTGGATGAGCTTTAAGGTCCCTTCCAGCACAAACCAGTCTGGGATTCTGTGATAGATGTAGTTGGTGAACAAAGCAAGGTCCAGGGGGGCAGCAGGGACTGCCTGCCTCTCTTGCTGTTTGCTTTCTACAAAATGCTTGCTCTGCTGGGTTGTATCAGCCAGGGATCACCACCCTGGCTCCATCATAAAGCAGCAGCTCCGGAGCTAGCAGAGGCAAAGCCTGGAGTGACTGCCACCATCCTGGGTGTTGAGTCATCTTACTGCTCAAAGCAAGGCTCACACTTTCTGTGCCAGTGCTGAGCCTGTGTCAGTAATGAACCCATTTTCCACCTTGCTTCCATGGCACCTGTTCCTAAGCTATATTGTCAGAAACAGGTAAAATCCTTTCCCGCTTCTAATCCACCTGGTATGCTGCAATTACCACTCGCTGGGCTGAATCCTGCATTCCTGGGGGATTACCAGCCCCTTTGCTAGACCTGATTAGCATTTAGACTGCTGTAAGCTTACACACCTAAACACGGATTTACATAGGTGATTAAAATGCATTTGCTGCCCAAAAAGCTTAGTCAGAGGGGCGGGTTCTCCCCGTGTGCCTACAAACAAAGCGAGGAGCACAGGTTTTGTCTTGTCTAAGGGAGAAGCAGGGGCTTTAATGTGGGAGCTGCTGGTTCTGCTTTGATTCTACTTTGATTCCCTCGGTTGCATGAAGCCCAGTGCACAGCAGCACATGCTGACTCAGTTGGTTGAAACCTCAGAGGGGAGAATTAGACATGCTCTTAGTTTCCATTTCTTTTGCAAAGAAGCACCTCAAGATACCAACGTCTCTGCTGCACTCAGCCATGAGGTCACGCAGGAGTCCCAGTAAGCCTCATTTTCAGGCCTGTTAAGTTCACCACATGAAAGTGGTTTCCAGCCACGTTTCCCAATTAAATGGCTGTCTGCTTTAAGTGGCTCTACCTGCTGCCATTTGGAAATGAGCATCTCTTCCTCCCACATCCCTCCTGTGTTTGGGAAGGAGGAACAAGCTCGTAGTCTCACTAAACAGTGCCCTGCCTTTTGGAACCATGACTTAATGTGGTGCTTTCCCTTTGCTCGGTGAGTTCTGCTGTGATTATCTTACAACTGAGCCTTATTCAGGTTTCCATGTCTATGAAATAAGCTAAATTGACAGCATTAAACAGTTGCCTGTTTATTCTTTTTAACAGGAAATGAATTTAAAAGAGACGCAGCCACCCGTGAAGAGCTGTTGAAAGCAGCGATTGATGGGAGGGAGGAGGTGGTTTCTCACCAAAACCTTAAAACAACAAACAAACTGGGCATAAAAAATATCAAATAATCGCTTTTAAAGCAGGGGAAATGTGGCCATGAGCGTTTCTGTCTTTCCCGACGGGTAAATCATGGTGTGCAGAGGGAATGCCACGAGGGAAAAGAGAAATGAAAGTGTGATTAAATGAGTATTTAATTGTGTAAGGAGAAATAAGTGAACTTCAGGGGGAAGAAAAGGGGTCTGGCCATAGGAAAGGCCCATCTCAGTGGCAGGATGTCTGTCAGCCCCAAGCTGCTGGCTGAGATGTCCCTTGGGATGGGGAGCCTGCAGCTGCCTGGCATGTGGGAGATGTCCAGTGGGGACCGTAGCTCATCACTGTCCCCTTCTATGGGGGTTCCTATAGGAGGGAGCAAGACAAGCAGCCACGAGCATAGTATAATCTTCCCATTGTATTTTAATCTTCTTCCCATTGCTGAAGGCACTCTGGTCTCTCATTTCTCCATGTCTGTACATTGCTTCCCCTCTCCCCTTGTGCTACAGGACAAGCTCATGCTCCATCTCTTTGAGAAAGCTTCCGATTTGCCATGAGCTCTTTTCCCTGATCCCTATTTAAAAAGGTGCAGAGCCCTTCATTCAGCTGCTTCTCTTCTACAAACACAACTGTGGAAGGGTTGGCTTTTCCTTCCGTCAGATGTCGGTTTATTTACAAAGAAATAGATAGGTCTGAATTTCAATGAGAGCCCATTTACATCTGTTACAGTAGAGGAATTGTTTGAGATCTCTTCATCCTTAGGCAAAGATAATATTGGAGTCTTTGCCAAGAAAGAGTCAGCTTTGAAATACTGTTTTCTTTTAACTGTAAGTAGGATTCAACCTCAGTGGATGTTCACTCTACAGGGCTGATAAGAGAATGATGCTGTCGCTGTGGCTTCCCCTGATCAGGTCCTCCTGGTACCCCTATGCCCATCTTCATCCTCCTTAGGAGTGCATTTCGTCGTAGCAGCTCCCTGCCCATGCACAAGGATGTGTCCTGGCCATGGCTGATCCAGAGCTGAGGACAGCATTGAACTGGAATCCCAGACTGGTTTGGGTTGGAAGGGACCTAAAAGCTTCAGTTCCAACCCCCCTGCCAGGGGCAGGGACACCTTCCACTAGAGCACCTTGCCCCAGTCCCCTGTGTCCAACCTGGCCTTCAGCCACTGGGAGCTGCTCTCAGGTCTCCCCTTCAGGAGCCTTCTCTTCTCCAGGCTGCCCCAGCCCAGCTCTCTCAGCCTGGCTCCAGAGCAGAGCTGCTCCAGCCCTTGCAGCATCTCCATGGCCTCCTCTGAACTCATTCCAACAGCTCCATGTCCCTCCTCTCAGTGTTACCTCATTGCTGGTACCTCCTCCTTCTCTTCACTTGGTCCTTCATGTTCCAAAGAAAACCTTTAGTGGGAGTTTTTGCAGGTACTGCCTATTTTCCTTTCCTTGTCATGGCCTATCTGCTTTGGCAAACAAGTATTAAACATTAGAATGACTCAGGGCTTGGGAAGCATTTTCATTTCCAGACATCCACAATCCCAAGCCCAGACTTTGGGCTCCCCACCCCTCACAGCCTCTCTGTGTATCACAGACCTTGCCGTCACTGCTGTGGCAGCACTTAACCAGTCTCATGGTGTTCCAGGTTTTCTATGCAAAGCAAACATTCTCTGGAGAGCTTGGCAACAAGAGTCAGGATTTTACAAAATGCACCCAAATCGCTCAGTGGTTTCAATATTAAGCCTTAAGTATTCAAAGGCATATCAACACAAGGATCATCTGTAGCAAGCATCCCTCCCCTGGGCGTCCAGAGCTGAAAATAACTATGGAAGGCCAAAACAGGGGGTGAGGGAGCTGCAGCATCCACTCCACCGCCCTGTGTTTGGCACTGCCTGTCGTTAGCTTCTTGGAGATCCTTGTGCAGGCAGAACATTCCCTGGTAGGGTGGGCTGGACACGGAGGAGGCCATGGAGCACAAGGGGGGCTGCAGAACGTGGTGGTGGGTACAGCTGTGATGGACCTTTTGGGTCTGGGAGCTTCTTGAGGGGAGAAGCAAGCCTTGCCATCCTGAGTGATGAATCCAGACTAAAGCTGTCACCTTGGCAAGTGTTTCCAGGCAGGGAAGTGACCTGGCTATGAGCTGTTGTAGGGAAAACCTTCCTGCTGTCCCAGGGAGAGTTTGACTCTTGGGCAAGCTGCATCTTAAGAAACGTGAACAAACCCAAACATGGGGAAACCCAGGTGCATCGAGGCCTTCTGCCCGTGGCCCCAGTTCATTAGAGACTTCCAGATCCTCTTTAGACTTGATGTGAATTTGATACATGTGGTGAAAGGGGAAGAATTACAGCTTTCACATCCATGCACCATTTACCTTTCTATTTTCCTTCATTATCTGGGGGATATTCAGTAAATCAAGGTCCCCCAATGGGGCTCAGGGTTCTCATTCGATTTGGGGGGTCCCGTTAGTAGCGAGACCGTAAATTACAGCGACTTTGTTTGAACATTTGTGTAGGCACAGTACATTAGCTCCTTTTGTTTGCTTTTCCATTGAGGGAGCGTGCGTTCTTCTTGGAGAGTTTGTGTTGCTTCAATGTCTCGTTTATAAATAACACAGGGTGTGAAATTCGGAGGTCACGGAACGCAGCCTGGAAAAGAAACCACCCTGGGTAACGTCGGGCCTTCATGGCAAAAATCTGCCACAAGATGCTCCACTTACAGTGGATTTTTGTATAAGCTCAGTGTGTGCAGTGAATATCTGAGCATTCTACATAAGGTAACTCTCTAACAACCTTTTCCTGGCTCATCCAGCTATCTTTGCTTATTTGAAAGATTGATAGATCAGAGGGTCAAGGGACGTGTTTTATTGTAAGTTTCTGTTCCAAATTTCCTGACATTTTTGGTTCTGAAAAAAATAATAGACCTTTCAAAGGCACAGAAAGGGCTAATAAGAACCAGATCCTAAAGTGATGCTATGTCAAAATGTCAAAAATAACAGCTTTTCTTTGACTCTACAGCATTAATCTTAAGGCACATACCTTTCCATACACCCTTCCTTTAATAGCTTGAGGTTTTGTACGTGGCTCTTTACTGCAGAGCAGCTTCTAAAGTGACAACAAAATCCCTTGATGGTTTTCAGTAGTTGGGTTTATGGCTGGATGTGGACGTTTGTTTGCCTATTCCAAATCACTTCTTTTTTTGTGTGATAAAGTTTAGAGGCTTCCTACTTGTGCTATAAAACTGGCTCCTCAGTAAAGAAAAGCTTCATTTCCCCTTGCCGGATTAGAGCGTTGAAGCCGTCCCGGAGACATCTGTCCTTAAACCTGAAAGTCGACTCGTAAAAGGAGAGGCAGATGTGAACTCTCACAGGCATATTAAGAATATATGTTGGTAGGGAGGGCAGTGAGTTGTCCAGTTCCGATCCAAGGCAGTGGGATTTGGGTGTCCACGCCCAGATAACATTTAGGAAGCCCAAAGGCGTCTGTGCTTCTCTTCCCTTGTGGTCCAGGGCAATCTCTAAGCTTCTGATTATCAGAAAGCAGCAATTAGTTCTGGGAATCTCAAATACAGTGAATGTCACACATGGAGATCTGCAAAGCTGTAAAGCCTCAGGCAGTGGTCAGCCTATTCCAGTTCAGTAAGTTATCCTCAGGCGGAACTAAACGCTCTAGATAGTGTCAGGGAAGAGAAAGCCCAACACACAGCTGCATGTATCCTGAACTGAGTCTTGCACATACACATCACTGAGGAAACTCATTTGAAACGGAGCTGGGCAAGCAAAGGCAGGGGAGTATTTCCTTTTCTCCCAAGACAGTTGACACTGAATATTTCCTCGTGATTGTCTGGACTTCTTTGACTCTGAGATTCCTCATATGGGTTGCCAAATCATGGGTTGAGTGCGGTATCCCTTTCCTCCCACTGTCATTCCTCCACTTTTATTCATTTAAAATAAGTGAAATTCCAGCTGGGAGTCTTCCTTTTGCCCCTTTTAATAACCAGGGTATGTTGATCAGACCCATGGATCAGACCTGCCAGGAGTTGTCTTCCTTTGTGAGTTATGGGCAGATCAAGTAATCAATGGTTAATCCTTTTTCCAGCGGAGAAGTATGTGCTCTGTGTATGGCCACGCTTCAGTCAGAAATCCTGCTGGTTGCTTCTTCAGCTTAAAACTCAAGTTGATTGAGCATATGGAACATCCAGCAAGCCCCAACAGTGCCTTCAGGCTGGGTGGGCTCTGTGTTGTTTCCTTTCTCCAAAGAGATTAATTCCATATAGAAAATGAGGTCAATGTTGGGCTGATATGTGTGGGTAGGGAACAGGTCCAAGTGTATAGGATCCTAGAATGGTTTGAATTGGAAGGAAACTTAAAGCTCATTCAGCTCCAACCCCTGCCACAGTCAGGGACCCCTTCCACTGGAGCAGCTTGCTCCAAGCCCCTGTGTCCAACCTGGCCTTGAGCACTGCCAGGGATGGGGCAGCCACAGCTTCTCTGGGCACCCTGTGCCAGCGCCTCAGCACCCTCACAAGGAAGAGCTTCTGCCTAAGAGCTCAGCTCAGTCTCCCCTCGGGCAGGTTCAAGCCATTCCCCTTGGCCTGTCCCTACAGGCCCTTGTCCCAAGCCCCTCTCCAGGTTTCCTGCAGCCCCTTTAGGCACTGGAGCTGCTCTCAGGTCTCCCCTTCAGGAGCCTTCTCTTCTCCAGGCTGCCCCAGCCCAGCTCTCTCAGCCTGGCTCCAGAGCAGAGCTGCTCCAGCCCTCGCAGCATCTCTCTGGCCTCCTCTGGACTCATGTAGCATCAGATTGGACTAATCTGATTAATCCAAAGCTCTCAGTGAATGAAAATGCTTCTTTCCAGACTCATACATGAAATTGGACAGACTGTGTCAGCCCCTCTGATATGTCCAGAGGGCTCTTTCCCTTTAGACAAAGAATTAAGCTTAACTCTCCTGTCCAGCAGCTGGAAGCAGTGTGCAGGTTTGCTTGGGAAAGATCTGGAGATGTTCCTTTCCAGAGAAGTGTGTTGTTACATGTCTATAATGGGACGTAACTTGGTGCACTCTGTGGCACCTGGATTAAAGCTGTTTTCAGGCTTGCGATGGTTTGAATGGAGACTTTGATTTTAGCTTTTCCTTGTATATTCCAAAAGATCAGAAGGGCATAAAGAAAAGGATAAACGAAACAACAATTTTTCTCGTAAAATAAGCATTTCAGGGTTTAATCCTGCATCCCCATCGTGCTTTAAACACCGAGTGAAATCAGAAACATACAGCTCACACGGTGTTTGGTGGGGGGGGGAAGGTCTCAAAGTCCTCCTCCTAGCAAAGAGGGTGTTACTGCTGTAAGATGTGTCTTTGGTAATTTAAGATAGAGTAACTGCGTGGTCACAGAGGAGATTAACATTCCTTGGCTGGAGAGGACGAGCTTTTATTTTGAAAGCCACCTGGGTTCCACTTAAAAGCAGTGGAATGAATCCTTCAGGATTTATGACGGCCGGGCAGGCTCCTATTTAACAATGTCAAAGCGGAGCCGTGGAAATACACACACTTCCCTCCTTTGGAGGCACGCAACACGCTACGTTTTGTCCCTGCACAGCTGTTGCTGTTCTGTAACATCAAACCGGCAGAAAGGCTGGCCATGAAGGATACCTAATATTTGGATTTTATATGCAGTGTCTCCAATTTATGCGCTTAGGATCATGAAGATGACTTATGATGTGTTGTGTTTGCATTGGCAACGGCTCAAACCCAGAACTAGATTTCAGGCTTGGCTTTCCAGATATTATCTCAAGTCATTTAAAAGTTCATTATAGGGCACCCGCTAGTGCTGCTATAGTAAAGGGGCTGTCAGCATTTTTCCAGGGTTTATAACTCAGCCATTAGAAGGGAAAAAACCCCTCTGTGGGCTGAAACTTGGCATTCGGGGTCTAGGCCCAGCAGTAAATTGTTTTTACAAATTAAAAGAAAATCAGTTGGACTATTATTAAATTAGAGGTGGGCTGCATTTTATTTAGAACCTTTTTCAGGCTTTTCTCCCATTTCTTCTCTAAATGAAAAGGTTTCCAAAGTGTTTTTATAGAGTGCTGCTCTCAAATACGGACCAGCTTTTGTTCTCGTCTTGAAACCCTGAGATTTCACTTCAAATATAATAAGAGTGCTTCTCCCAGCATAGCACTTTTCACCTTCAAAGTGCTTTATGAGCATTATCTCATTAATGTACATAACAGCCTCCCCATGATGTAAGAGGGGTTATTATCCTGACTTTATAGCTGGAGAGATTGAGCCAAAAGGTTTAAGGCTGTTTTTAAAAGGACTTAGTTGCTCAAATCCCGTGTGAGCTCTCATTGGCTTTTGGGTGTCTGCTTCCCCTTGGCTCTTCTGCAAATCACAACTGAAGTGATTCACCCCAAGACTACTCCGAGCCAGGACTAAAACTCAGACTTTCCAATGGCCAGTGCCACCAGATCAGTTAATTCTCAGGAGCACAGTAATTACTTTGTGTATAAGAACCATAGTGTTTCGAAGGAATTATTCTTTAAGTCAAAGGGAGTCAACTCTGGGCATCTGGGGAGCTCCTTGATGGCTGGGAGGCTGTGAGATGCAATATGGCCTGTTAGGGTGGTGAGGCACTGGAATGGGTTGCCCAGGGAGGCTGTGAGTGCTCCATCCCTGGCGGTGTTCAAGGCCAGGTTGGATGAAGCCTTGTGTGGGATGGTTTAGTGTGCGGTGTCCCTGCCCATGGCAGGGGGGTTGGAACTGGATGATCTTGAGGTCCCTTCCAACCCTAACTATTCCATGATTCTATGGTGACACATGGTGTGCTCTAAGTCTATGGCCATACAACACCATGTCTTCATCATGTGTGCAAGCAGCAGGTCCATCCCATTTCATCAGCCCTGTGTCACCTCCTGCTGAGAGCACAAAAGGAGGATTTACCATCATTTTCCTTGGCCTTTGGTCCCAGAAGGAGATGTTAATGCTGATGGCAATGGGGTGACCTGGACAGAAACCTGGATGCAAGCAGGAACTCTGTCATATGTTCTTTGCATAGTTGCTCTAAAAGGGAGGGGATGGTGGCAGTAGCTTTAGAGATTTGGTGGCTTTTGGTAGGTGAGAGTTAGACACAAGTATTAAAAGTGAAATGAAGCTTCTCTTTGGCCCCTCCACACCGGACAAGACCAGCAATGGATGGCTTTTGTGCATGCCAGGGAAGGGATGCTTGTCATTTTGTATGCCTCAGTAACAGTGCAGGGTGCTTTGGAAGCATTGTGAGACATTCAGCTCATTTTCAACTACGAATGTGTTAGAAACATCCTCTCATGAAGTTTCCAGCTGCTCGAAACCTGCCCTGTTTAAATCTCCTCTCAGATGATCTGCTTGGCCTGATATATGATTTGGATACGAAATGTATGGATTTGAGGGCTCAGCTAAGCTGAGTTCAGGAGATGGACTTCGGTTTAGTGTTTCTGTAGTAGTTCATGGAGGAAGGTGGGGAACATGTAGACGACTCAGAATCATAGAATCATCGAATCATAGAATAGTTAGGGTTGGAAAGGACCTTAAGATCATCCAGTTTCAACCCCCTGCCATGGGCAGGGACACCTCACACTAAACCATCCCAAACAAGGCTTCATCCAACCTGGCCTTGAACACCACCAGGGATGGAGCACTCACAACCTCCCTGGGCAACCCATTCCAGTGCCTCACCACCCTAACAGGAAAGAATTTCCTCCTTAGATCCAGTCTAAACTTCCCCTGTTTAAGTTTTAACCCGTTACCCCTTGTCCTGTCACTACAGTCCCTGATGAAGAGTCCCTCCCCAGCATCCCTATAGGCCCCCTTCAGGTACTGGAAGGCTGCTATGAGGTCTCCACGCAGCCTTCTCTTCTCCAGGCTGAACAGCCCCAACTTCCTCAGCCTGTCTTCATACGGGAGGTGCTCCAGTCCCCTGATCATCCTCGTGGCCTCCTCTGGACTTGTTCCAGCAGTTCCATGTCCTTTTTATGTTGAGGACACCAGAACTGCACACAATGCTCCAGGTGAGGTCTCACAAGAGCAGAGCAGAGGGGCAGGATCAGCTCCTTCTACCTGCTGGTCACACTCCTTTTGATGCAGCCCAGGATACAGTTGGCTTTCTGGGCTGCGAGCGCACACTGCAGCCGGCTCATGTTCATTTTCTCATCGACCAGCACCCCCAAGTCCTTCTCTGCAGGGCTGCTCTGAATCTCTTCTTTGCCCAATCTGTAGCTGTGCCTGGGATTGCTCCAACCCAGGTGTAGGACCTTGCACTTGGCATGGTTGAACTTCATAAGGTTGGCATCAGCCCACCTCACAAGCGTGTCAAGGTCCCTCTGGATGGCATCCCTTCCCTCCAGCGTATCAACCGGACCACACAGCTTGGTGTCATCGGCAAACCTGCTGAGGGCGCACTCAATCCCACTGTCCATGTCAGCGATGAAGATGTTAAACGAGACCGGTCCCAACACCGATCCCTGAAGGACACCACTCGTTACCGGTCTCCAGCCGGACATTGAGCCACTGACCACAACTCTTTGTGTGCGGCCATCGAATGACAGAATGGTTTGTGTTGGAAGGGACCTTAAAAACCATCTAGTTTCAACCCCTAAGAGGCTTCTGATGCCAAGAGGCTGTTTCTGTTTGTACCCTAGAGAAGTGTCACCATGGCTCTTGCTTTACAGCCAGACTTTTTGCCTGACTTACTGTTGCTACCGATACTTTAAATCCTTCTCCAGCCCTTGGAAGCCTACCCTACATCTCTTCTCCTTTATTCACCTCTCTTGTATACCATAGGACCTTTAAAATACTCTCTTTATTGTGGTGTTTGTCATTAAGACTCGGCTGAGGCCAATCTGTTTTCTGGCTGTGTTACACTGTAGATGTCTGAACCAGGCTTTGAAACGTTATCAGGAATTGAGTAAGTGACTGCGGTACAGAAATGTTACATTGGATAATTAAATGTGGTTATCCAGTTCCATGCTATTAGTGTGACTTTATTAAACCCAGATTGTGGAGAGAACCCAAGAACACGTGTGCTGACTTCAATTATGCTGCCCAGGGAGGATATTAAGATAGCAACTCAGAACCAGTTCTAACCTTGCCATGAAGCCTCCAGAAGGGATTCTGGAGAGCTGCAAGGACAGTCTGACACCCCTTGGCCCATCCAGGAGCCATTTGACCCTGTTGTATGTCTTCACCAAGGGCTGGATCTCTGCCCTTTTCACTCCTTACACAGATTTCCTATCTCATGAGGTCCATGGGAGCATAGATAACAGTTGTATTTTGCCCAGTTTCATACCTGTATATTAAATTGCCAATTGACCAGTGAAAAATATATGTGTGGGCAATGCCTTTGTGCTGTTTGTCCTAATGGCTCCTTAGGACCATCCATAGAACAGAGATGCCTTTTCTAAAGTGCTGTGCAAGAGCTTGCATGCTGAACAGATTAAATACAAAGGAAAGAGATATTGATATACACAAAACAATGGAGTATCTGGTAAAGCCATGATTAAAGTAAATAATGAAGGGAAGTGGATTACCTAGGCAAGTAGCTGGCTAAGCTGGTTTTCTACATGCCGCAGACTCTTTTCATGCTTTTAGGCAGGGTTAGTGCTGGGGTTAACAGTAGATGTACCTGAGAATGGTGGAGCATGAGCAGCACAGCACAAGTTTTCTTTACCAATGGGCTTTCCTTGACCTCCCAGTTGGCTCTGAGAGCACAGGAGCAGGGAACAGTCTCTGGATGTCTCATTCTTTGGCCACCCTGCTGAGACAGGCAGCAGGTCCTAATGGGGTTTGGCCACTAATGACCACCTTAGATTTGAACCTGTGACATGGAGATGAAAGTCTATGTATTCCATTTCTTGTCCCAAATCCATCTCACTTGCCGCCTCTGAAGGATTTAATTAAACGCTGAATACAGTTAACTAGAAATAGTCCTTGCCCTGAACAATGCAGAATGAAACAGCACTTGACAGGAGAAGGCAATGCTTACAGATGGATTATAAGAGATTAATTTTGCCAAGTTTTGATTTCACATTCTCTATCTTAACAAAAGAATTCTTGATCTTCTGCTTGCACCTATCATGAGACCTATTTCAGATTGAAGATAAATTTAGCAAGGGAAATACTGAGTGGAAGTAAAGTCTCTGTCAACTAGACATGATCCTTATCTCTCATCTGTGAGGAAGAAGACTAATTGACACTGTACTGTCTACACTGCTCTGTGAATTGATTATAAATGGCTTTGAGATCTTCACTTCTGAATGATTCTTTTCATATATTCCTGTGTTTTATGGGTCCTAACATGAGCGGAGGCAGATCTGTGTAGGCAGAGGCATCAAACTGAGCAGCCAGATTTCTGATACCTGGTTTTCATATTTGTTGGTTAGCAAAAGGGAAGAATAAGAAGGAGAAGCAGTGTTACCTCCTTTTTCTGTGTCAAATGAAGCCAAATAGGATGAGGGTGCTGAGGCGCTGGCACAGGGTGCCTGGAGAAGCTGTGGCTGCCCCATCCCTGGCAGTGTTCAAGGCCAGGTTGGACACAGGGGCTTGGAGCAAGCTGCTCTAGTGGAAGGGGTCCCTGCCCATGGCAGGGGCTGGAACAGAATGAGTTTTAAGGTCCCTTCCAACACAAACCAGTCTGGGATTCTGATATGTTGAAGAAGTAGAGAGAATCCATGGGTGTATGAAGGAAAAGAAGCTTTCAAGAAATGCAGCATTGCTATAGTCCCTGGAAATTCCAAAATTTATTCCTTTTGTTACCATACAAAACTGTATGGGACCTGTTGCCTGCCCTGAAGCGTCAATTAGCAACTGTTATTGCTTTCTGCTAAACCTGATAGCCACTTCCGTTGTTTCCCTTCCAAAGACAAGCAGGAGCTTTCTTTAACATGGCATTTCCTGAGCTGGAGTTCTTTATTCACCTTTATTTTGCCCTTTTATTCACAGACTACTTCTTGACCCTTGATGAACCGATGAACAACATCACCACCACCCTGGGGCAGACCGCAGAGCTGCACTGTAAGGTCTCTGGGAACCCTCCTCCGACGGTGCGTTGGCTGAAGAACGATGCTCCCGTTGTCCAGGAGCCCCGAAGGATCTCCTTCCGTGCCACAAGCTATGGATCTCGCCTGCGGATAAGGAACCTTGACACTACAGATACTGGCTACTTCCAGTGTGTTGCAACCAATGGCAGAAAGACTGTTTCCACAACCGGTGTGCTCTTTGTAAAATTTGGTAAGTTTTGTCTTTTTAAGCTGTTCAAACTTATTAAAACAGCTCTAGAGAAAGGTGGGTTTGTCCACTGGAAATGAGCGCACTGGTTCAGTAGCATCAGCTGGTCTGATTCAGCCTGTTTCTAGGAGCATCTCTGGGGTGGCAATTTATCCTCCCTGATTGCTCTTTGCTGAGCTGCAATGCCTCCGTTGCCTGCTGTAATGGTGGCTTTCACTGTATAAAAGCCTACTGGAAGCAGGACTGAAAGACAGGGATCACTAAATATCAGCGTTCATTCATGTGCTACCTGGGTGCATTCAGACTAGAGGAGAAGAAATACTTTATGCTCAGGTGTCCTCCTTTGTCTCTAGTAAGTGAGAAATTTCAACTTGCAGTTTAGACTGGAGGCATGTCAATGATATATATATATATAGATACAGATATATATAGATATGTGCACACAGGCCCCTGTCAGGTAAAATAAGCACTTTTTCTTCAAAGTCTGTGTGGAGATAATTGCCTTCAAAGCTGATCTTACAACTGAGAAGATTCCAAACAAGAAACAGATTTTATGTGTCTTCTCCACCTCCACATTCAGAAGGAAGCAATTCACTGAGATATTTGCACAGAGTCCTAGTTAATCCTTTCAGAAACTGGACAAATAACACACAAGGAATGATGTGTGTGATGAGTTTCATAGTCTTTTCTCATAAATCTGCCACATTTTCTAAATTATAATAAGAAATCAATCATTAGATGTTCTCATAAGGCAGTTGTCTTTTAGCTAATATCTGAAATTGAAGAGATTTTTGCATGAAAGGGTTATATTTTACAGATGCTTAATATCATACAGATGCTCCTGTGGAAAAGAGTGGGTATTTTTCTTTTTCTTATGACTGGAGCAACACTGAATCTCACAATTTGGTTTCTAGAGCAAATACTCATTAGTATGGACTCACCTGAAATCTGCTGCAGCCGGCTCTTGTGTGGTGAACATGCACTGCAGCCCCCCCAGCCCTTCCAGCAGTTGCCAAAATCCAAGCACCAAGGGCAGTAATGACAAATCACTAAATGGAGACTGACAGAAAGGAGACTGAGCTGAGCTCTTAGGCAGAAGCTCTTCCCTGTGAGGGTGCTGAGGCGCTGGCACAGGGTGCCCAGAGAAGCTGTGGCTGCCCCATCCCTGGCAGTGCTCAAGGCCAGGTTGGACACAGGGGTTTGGGGCAAGCTGTCTAGTGGAAGGGGTCCCTGCTTGTGGCAGCGGGTTGGAGCTGGATGAGCTTTAAGGTTCCTTCCAGCACAAACCATTCTGATTGATTCTGTGATTAACCCCCTCAGCCAAAGCCCGTGGAGGTCAGAGCAAATTCAATCAGTGCATTTGAATCAGGCTTGGGATTAATTTCCTGATAAATAATGAAGACTGATAGGGGAAATGGTGCTGTTTTCTCCTTACATGCATTTGTACAAGCCTCCTGTGGATTGCTGTATCCTTTTCTGTGATGGACCGTTGAAAGCAGGGTGCCTCACCTGTCTATTGTCCTGTCTATGCTGCTTTGCAGGCAGTCACTGCTACAGGATAAGGTCTTGTCTTTGGCGCAGACAAACTGCGACTTGTCTGTTAAACTACATAAACCACATCCAACATGACATACTGTTGCTTTTATCTTTTAAAAGGTTTTCAAAAGCTTCCTGCTTGTTCCCTTACCATAACTCATCACACTGTTTTTCTTCTGTCACTTTTCTAGGTCCCCCGCCAACAGCAAGTCCAGGATCATCGTAAGTTGTTTCATGTCTGTTACGTTGATTCATTAATCTTGCATTTCAGCAGTCAGGAGTTCATTTGTCATTTTGTGTGACGGGAGCACTTTTACGTTCCACTTTAAGTCAGATAGGATGGTAATTTATTATAACTGAATTATCTGTCTCGCAGATATGTTTTCATGTTATCATGTCAACTCCTATTTCTTACCCTAGACTTCTTAATTTCCACTATTATTACCTTTAGATCCCCTGGTGCCTTCAGTCTTTGAATTGATTTCAGTGTACCTAACAAGTATCAGTAGGAACTGATCTTCATACATGTCATGGCCCAATGTGGAAGATATTTATCGCTATAAGTAGGTTTTACTACCTAGGGGCTTCTTACTGCTTTGAAGGGGACTGATGGTTGCAAACTGTATCTGTATCTGTCTGTACCTGTATTAGTAAACTGTCTTAAATCTGAGTTTTAAGTGTCCTGGAGCTTGGGTTTCGTTCCTCCTGTTGGGTCCATGTTGCTGGGTGTGAGCACTTGCCACGTGGTTGTATTTTGGCAGAGGAGCTTCTGTCTTCAGTAGCTTTTGAGGATGTAGATTTATCTTCCCCTCTAGTTTCAAGATACATGATCAAACTTGCTCACCTTTTGTAGTCTCTTATCGTTTCAAGCATGATCTTGAACACTTCTGATGTTTGAATTGATTTTGTGATGGTGCATTCAGCTTATTCGTGTCTTAAATGTATGGAACAATACTGAAAGCTTGTCTCTCCTGGTGAGGGAAGCTTCCCTGTTAGAAGAGAAACACAGTGCCAAGTAACACTTAAATTGGAACTATTAATACAGTTAACAAAGACTGCAAAAGCTTGGGGATGTGAATGTTCCTGGCTGTTGCTATAGATCAGTCACAAAGCGTTGCAGAGGATATAAGTTAGAGAAGCATCTGACCACAAAAGGACATGCTAGGATGCCCTCTAATGGAACATCATAAAATGTGTTTGTCTTCCTTTTTGAAGGTACCTGATGTGAAGTGACTGAGTTTGTTTTGAGAGGGGAACTCTTTGCGTGGACTGCAGCTCCAGTTTGTCATTGGGGTGTTCTGGGGAGGAAAGTTTCATGGTGCTGAGGGACATGGGGGCTGTTGTGCTCTTTAGCAGTTTGGAGACTTAATGAGAAGAGGTGTATTTAGTGTCTACTTCCACCTAGTTTGGGGTTCTATAAGTTGCAAGGTTAAGCAACACATCCTTGGTGGTCAGAAAGTCACAAGAGAGCAGTGTGAGCACAGATGGCAGAGAACTGTGCTGGAATTTGCCTGCGAAGGCCACTCAGAATTGCCTCACTTGTTAAAACAAAATGGATTTGGGAGCCTTCTTCCCATTTTTCTTTCTGGCAGGGTTTGGGAGGTTTTCGCCCCTCTGCAAAAGGAAACCCGCAGTTAAGTAGCTAAAAGCTTCACCCAGTTGTGGAGCAATAACAACAAATGGTCCCTCTGCTTCAGTGAGTGTTGCGCTGAGCTCTAAGGTGATGTCTACACAGCATCATTCAGGCCATGAGGAAGAAACAAACCAGTATCACAAGTGCTAGTTCAGATGTATTGCACTCTGCCTAAGCTAAACAGCCTTCTTCTAGCTTAACATGGCCCTGTCTTATTCTGAGTGTAAACCCCATATATCCAGGGAATAAACAGTCATGGTTTTCTGTATGCACCGTAGCAAACATTAAATTGGCTTTAAAGTTACTTCATCCAAGATTTGCATTTTGTTTTCAGCATTGGTGTACGTGTGTGCAAACACAAAAGGTGAAAAGAAAGTGAGACATCCTCTTTAATAGTTGGCTTTGTAATTGTGCCTTATGATTTTATAGCCATAAAAGATATTTGATCACACTTCATTACCCTGGGACGTTGTGGGCTCTGTCTAGTGAGAGGTCACATTATGTTAAACATTGGAGAGAAACGCCAGAGGAACGTGCAGAGCGATCTCTGTTTCACTGAATGGAGAACATTTACATTCCTGTAGAAAACCAGATTTAATCTATGAAATAAGAGAATCAGGAAGGGGCTTATGACAAAGAAATTATCAACTTGGAACTCATACTAATGAGAGTAAAACAAAGGTCAGTTTATGTCATCTTAAACCTGCATTACATAGGTGTCACAAAAAAGCAGTTGAAGGACTGCAGGCTAAAAACAGCAGTAGTGCATTTAGCCCAGAGGGGTTGTGGTTGCCCCATCCCTGGCAGTGTTCAAGGCCAGGTTGGACACAGGGGCTTGGAGCAACCTGCTCTAGTGCAAGGTGTCCCTGCCCATGGCAGGGGGTTGGAACTGGATGATCTTAAGGTCCTTTCCAACCCTAACTATTCTATGATTATATGATTCTATGACACTCACCATGCATCATTATAGGGACATAGCATAGTATTTTACAGTGTTTAAATGAAGGCTAAAAGTGGAAGAAGCACTTTGAAGGATGTTGTGTAGATGAAAATTCACACTTGGATAATGTTTTTGCCTTATCAGCATGAGTTTTTTTCCCTGATGATAAGGCAATGAACAATCTCAGCGGCAAGCAGCAGCCTTGTCCAGTGGGCGTGCTTTTCCCATGTTGTCTGTATCAATCTACCATGAGTGGAAGGTTCTGTTCATTTCAGGGTCGTATTTGAGGATCATGTGTTTAAAAAACTCCATATGCTCACCACTTTTTTGTTGCATAATTTATAGGCGCCGAGTTCTGCCCTGATGTGATGGCAGGAAAATAGATGGGCCAACTGTAGCTGAAAGAGTAAAAAGGTTAACTGGATGACTTCTGTAAAAGCAGACAGGCAATGCTGGATAACATAAGAACTCACGTGTGTGTTATATCCTTATTCTCTCTGCTTTCTTTAAGCAGTGCTAGAATTAGCTAGAGCCAAAAGTCTGATTTGCCAATCAGTGTGAAGCGAAGAAAAGAAACTCCAGCAGAAACACACCACCACAGTCCATAAGGAAACCAAGAACCCAAAGGTATTGCTGCAGTGTCAAACACGGGCTGACCTGAACGTCCTTCCTTTCACTCTCCTGTGTTTGGCAAAGGTCAGCTTTAAAGTCCTTATCTGCCAGGCCCTGGAGTTACATTCCATTACGGTGCTCTGGTGCTCTGCCTCCCTGACAGAGCTTGAAGAAGCTTCTTTGGTTTCAAAGAACCCCCCAAGCACGCTCCTGCTTTATAAATAAATCATGGGTTTATCTGTTGGGTTGCCGGAAGGTGCTTCAGATACAGCCCCAGCTACAAGCAGCTCAGTGAGCTGTGGGGAGAGTGAGAATGCCTGCGTCCTGCCCTCCGGATGTGTGCCCAGGAGCTGTGTGGCTGCGCCGGCTCTGGTTCTTGGGAATAGTTTCCATGAAGTGGATGGTGTCAAGGGCACCTCCACAGCAGCAGGAGTCTGGAGGGGGCTCTTGTGGCAGATAAGTTGGGTCTTGCTTGCTCTTCGTGTAAGAGGCCACCATCAGCTAATGTGGCCCCTTCTTTTTTCCGTGGAATTTATGAATGCAAGCTCAAATTGATTGAATAACTTGAGGAAGATCAAAGGGAGCATTTTGCAGTTAACTCATGTGTCAGTGTATATTTGTGCAGTGCGTATTTGTCTGTGTGTCCATGTATTGTACACATATATGCGCACCACTGTACCCATTGCTTCTGAAAATTCCCTGAAAAACCATAACTTTAACGTTGTTTTTGAAGATCCCATGCTTCACATCACTTTGAAATTGAGTTTTTATCCATCATCCGTGGCAAGGTTTGGTCCTTTAAGGGTGTAGAAATGTGTATCTTAACCTCAGGTCTCTGTGGTTGCTACAGAGATCGGAATCAGAAGGGGCTGAGGTCAGAGCACAGCAGATTCCTGGAGATGAGAGAATTTGATATAACAGTAGAGATACTTTGGCCTGGGAAATGGTTGTGTGCCCAATCTTTTCCATTGGTGTTGTCCTTTTTTTTTTTTTCCCCATTCTGTGTGATTTCTTCTACTTGGAGCAGTGGCCCTGTGCTTGCCCTGGACTTCACCCACTCCAGGGTGGGTGCGAGTGACTGAAAAGGGACTGTAGTGATCGGACAAGGGGAAATGGGTTCAGACTTAAACAGGAGAGATTTAGGTTGGATATAAGGAAGTTCTTCCCTATGAGGGTGCTGAGGCGCTGGCACAGGGTGCCCAGAGAAGCTGTGGCTGCCCCATCCCTGGCAGTGCTCAAGGCCAGGTTGGACACAGGGGCTTGGAGCAAGCTGCTCCAGTGGAAGGGGTCCCTGCCCGTGGCAGGGGTTGGAGCTGGATGAGCTTTAAGGTCCCTTCCAACCCAAACCATTCTAGGATTCTAGGAAATGAAAGGAGGGGGAGCACACTTGCTCTCGTTTGAAAACTGCCACAAGAGCTATAGCGGTAAAGAAAACAGCAGTGCCATTTCACGTGGTCCAGTGGAAGCATCAGGAGAACAGCCAGGCACCTTCTGGAAGTATTCTGTATGTTCACAGGACATGGTGTTTTGGGTTTTAAAGGAGAAAAATGAATAGCTCATAAATATTACTGCTTCTGGATATGCAGGGGTTACTGCTCACCAGAGACAATGGCATGGATGTAAATCAGGCTGGATGCGTATACCACAGACTGGCACCTCCTGAGTAGGGTATATACAGTCCTTGTGTCAGTATTGCTCTTGAGCAGGCCTTTTATTCTTAACAGAGTGTTTTCTGTATATTACCTAAATAAGACATTGTTTTGTTCTTTATTTAACCACTTGGAATGAGGAGAGGAGAGAAAAAGAAGAAGAGAGGGGAGGGCTGTACTTTAAGGGGCATTTGATTCAGAAGATCAAATGGGGTTTGCAAGGTTATTATGAAACCACAAACCCCACTGGAGTCTCCCATCCTCTTTTTCAGTGATTAAGAGTTTTGGGGTTTTTTTAGTTAAACACATCTGGGGTTTTTAGTAAAACAGATATTTTATACAGTGCCTCTGTGTGGCTGGATGTCAGCGTGGTTCCTTCAGTGAGGAAACGCACAACCACTGGCCACCATCCAGGTGAGACTTGGCCAGCTGTGCGTTCGATTGTGGATTTCAAAGAGTAGCAGGGAAACTTTCCCCCTTTTGGCCATAGAAGCTAAATTTCAGAGAAGAAAAAGCCCTGATAGAGATAGGAGTAGATTCCCTGGAGAACCACTCCAGCAGCAACCTCAGACCCACCACAGCTCCTGCACCCAGGCTGGGTACCACGCTTTGCCCCCAGCATCTTGCTAGAGGAGGTGTATTGACTTCTGGTCCTGTAACATGTTTTGTGGCTGTCACAGAAACTCCATCCATGTTGCTTAGTGATGGAGGAAATTCTGAATGAGGACGGCGTGTGAGTCCCCTGAGTTTTGGTGCAGGATCTTTTATAGCCCCGCTGCGTGCTGGTGCAACAGCTTGTCCATACAACATATAGGATCTGAGACACAACTCAAAGTGGGACATTCTGTGTGGAGGCCAATATAAATACATTTGTGCAAAAAACTCATGCAGTATGAAGATGAAGTCTGAGTGGCTGATGCTGACAGAAACCATGTTACTTTCTGTTGCATTACTTCATTTGAGTGAAAATAATACTCCCTTAGTTTTGCCAGGCTCCGAGAGGCAGATTATCTGCTGTGAGCATGCCAGTCTTGGAACTGAAATGTTTCCATGGAGAGCTGGGCTTGTCCTCTTCACCGGGTCTTTGATCTGCTGCACACTCAATCTGTTCTGCCAGTGTCTCACCTTGTCCTTTGTACTGATTATTCTGCTGTGGTTTTCCTTGTGACGTTCCTGGAGCATCGCAGACAATAAGGTGACTGATGACGGTGTATGGTTGAGGAGGGAACACGCTCTTGGACTTCCTGAGCAAGCAAAACTAAATGAAAACCTCTGGGTAAATGTAGTACAGAAATTAAAATGCCGTATTTGTGTCTTCTATTGAATGAATTGGCTACAGAGAATCTTCTAATGTGTTTTATCTACTCAAGGTACTTACGTAGCTAAATATACACATTATCTGAGAACCCCAGCATCCTTTGCCTCTTTGCCTCCTCTTATCTCCCTGGCCACGTATGCGAAACTGAGCCCAGAGTAAGATTGAAGGTGGGTTTCTGTTGCCTTAACTGCAGCTGTTTGTGTTACTTCAGATGTGGCTGAAGTCACACTCGTCTGGGTTTGACAACCTGGGGTGGTTTGCCCAAGCTATGCATGTGCAGCCTGTAATGAAATAGCATTGAGCTCCGTCTCTGGGGGCCACAATAATCCAGTGACCAAAACGTGTGCCACTGGATTATTGTTCTTTGCTGTGGCTGTGCATCATCCTCTGGTTTTCAGGTGAGTAATGCAGCAAAAATCCAAGTTCTTTGCCACAGAGTGGGTAAAGTTGTATTTTGTGCCAAGTCTACAGGAGCAAAACTGGCCTGTTTGGAGAAGGATTGACCTTAGAAGGTGCTTTTCCCTTTTGAAAGGGTATCGGGTAAATGTTTTCATGAAGTTTAGCTGAAGCGTTCCACTCTTACCTGCCTGTAGTGCAAACAGAAACTCCTGTCCTCATGGGGCACGAAGGAAAGGTATGACACAATGTGGAGACATAGTTGTATTCCTGAAACCAAAGCAATTGCACTGATGTCAGCATCTTTTTAAGTGGGGAGGGAGAAGAAGGGAGTAAAGTACATTGTGATTTGGACCTGAGAAGCATTTTTGTAGTACAAGGGGAAAGACAAACCCAGCTCTTAAGAACTGGGTTTGTTTTCATTCCGCGCAGGGTCACCCATAGCAACTACATATGCACATAAATGTCTGGTGTAGAAATGGCCTTTGTGGAATGCTGCAGTCAGTATCTGAACAGTATTTGGGCTTTTATTTCTGTGAGGTTTTAATACGACCCGGTTGCTTGTTCAGGTGGGTTGTCCATGTATTACAACACAGGGTGGAAGTGAAGATGAAAATATGAAATTCCTTTTACTTGCTTAGGAAGTGCTCAGCTTTCAGGATTTTGGAAATAGAGGATCAGCTCTTGTGCTTTTTTATATTTAGATGTTTTTTCATAGAATCATACAATCATGGAATGGATGGGTTGAAAAGAAGCTTAAAGCTCATCCAGTTCCAACCCCTTGCCACGGTCAGGGACCCCTTCCTCTGGAGCACCTTGCTCCAAGCCCCTGTGTCCAACCTGGCCTTGAGCGCTGCCAGGGATGGGGCAGCCACAGCTTCTCTGGGCACCCTGTGCCAGCGCCTCAGCACCCTCACAGGGAAGAGCTTCTGCCTAAGAGCTCAGCTCAGTCTCCCCTCGGGCAGGTTCAAGCCATTCCCCTTGGCCTGTCCCTACAGGCCCTTGTCCCAAGCCCCTCTCCAGGTTCCCTGCAGCCCCTTTAGGCACTGGAGCTGCTCTCAGGTCTCCCCTTCAGGAGCCTTCTCTTGTCCAGGCTGCCCCAGCCCAGCTCTCTCAGCCTGGCTCCAGAGCAGAGCTGCTCCAGCCCTCGCAGCAGCTCTGTGGCCTCCTCTGGGCTGCTTTTAGGATGCTGATTTAACCTTGCTGTATTAGTTGCACTGAGGTTGTTTGACCATGTTTGATAGATGCTGAGGACAGCACTGGAATATGAATTTATGCTGTTGTTACAGACTAGGCTCAGACAGTCTTAATGTCACTTTTTTAACACCGTGGATCTAGGAACATTTCAAATCCCACAGAGGAACCCTGTGGAGGGGCTGATACATGAAGTACAGACAGAGCATAGATTTTCCTTTCTCTAATTATCAGAGTTTATAGGAACACTTAAAGAAGCCCTGTAATTTCATCATTTGACCCTGAATTACAGTCTCTGTGTGTGTCTTTTCCTGATTGATTTTAAAGGGGCCAAAGTGAGGATAATTGTGAAGTTTCTTCTGTTTGGCAACAGAAAGGAAAAAATACAATCAGGGAAGACCGAGAAGTTGCATTACTTACACTGATCATCCCCTGCAGCCTGCGGGATGTTGTGGTTATGGAGATACTCTTTAACTGTTGTGTGCAGTTGGAAATCTGCGTCTGATTAATAATAAACTTGAGTGTTGTGAGTTAAACCAAATAGCCAGACCTGCCAAGTATTGTTCCTATTAATGCTATATATACTCAGTGTCACACAGAGGCCTTTTTCCCACTGAACTCCTTGGCAGGAGCTGTCTGGGTAGGAGTTTAGTCTACCCCAGGACTATGCTGTGAAGCTCCACATTAAGAATGGTTGGGAAAAAAGTGTTGGATTGGATTAAAATATTGAGCCTTCAGTATTTGGTTTTATTCCATGTTGAATGAAGCTGAGACCAGCAGGGTTTTAGTCTCAGAAAATAATTGTTGCCCCTAGCCCAGCGTATACAACCAGAGAGGAGGAAGATGCTGGCTCTGCTTTAGAGCAAAGGTATGACCTGGTTTTCCTATATTTCATGTGGGCATTCCAGATAACAGCTATTTGGAAGCCAATTCCAGAATTCCTTCTAGAGCTGGTAAAGGATTGCAGCAGCAACTTAATCCAAACCACTGCGTTCCTGTGCAACATTCCAGTTTTCAGAAGATGGTGTTTTCTCTCCAAGACAATTTTCATCAGAAAAAAAGCTCATTTTGCTTTAATCCTAAGGGCATTTTAAATTGCTTAAAAGGATGTCTTGGAGCCTGAAGGCTGTGACAATATTGCAGTAACAATTAATTTCCCCTTCCTGCTCCGTGTCAGGTTACAGTGGTGGCTCAACAGAGCCTGTCTGTGTGCTGCTTTGTTTTCGAAAGCACTTGCCCTGAATGTGTGTCTTGTCCTCAGACGGGGCAAATAAAATGTTATATTTTAGAGTGTCTCTGATTGCCATAGGATTAGACCTGGTTTGTGTTATGCTCAGACAAGAGGGTATCTTAAAACTTCGGTCAGAGATTACTGGTCTCTTGTTTTATTTGCGTGCATTTGCCTCCTTCAATGGCTCTTCATTGAAGAGCTGCTAAAATAGAGATGGGTGCTGTTGTTTTGGGGAGGAGGGGTGTATTTTATGATGCAGCCCAAGTGCCAGAGTTTCCTTCCTCCCAGTCCCAGGCTTTTGGAGCTTTCTGTTCTTCTTTCTATTGTTCCAGTATCTAAAGGGTGGCTACAGAGAAAACGGAGACTTCCCTTTTACAAGGAGTTACATGGGAAGGATGAAGGGTGATGGGCACAAGTTACTGCTGGGGAGATTTCCATTGGACACAAAGGAAAGTCTTTCATAGTGAGAACAATCAACTATTGGAATAATCTCGTCAGGGAAGTGGTGGGATCCCCAGCACTGGACACTTGTAGGTTTCAGCTGCACAGGGTGCTGGGGCATCTAGTGCAGGTCATGCTTTGCCTAGGAAGGTTGGACCAGATGAGGGTTCTGTGGTTCTGTGATCCTGTTCTGGGGGTCTGCTGGTCTAGCTGAAAAAAGAAAACACACTAAAAAGCTCAAAGACTGGGGAGCAGCCTCCTCGTTTTCCCTGTGGTAGCATTACAGTCAACATAAGACTTTGGTCTTGCAGGCGAATACATTACTTGAGTTCCTCTTCTCTTGCTGTTGCTTCATTAGCATTATTGCCTGGTGTGTAGAGGTGTTACGTGTGGGGAGGTGGGTGGAAGGGTCTTTAATGTAGGAGGAAAGGGAAACGGTTGTACAACCTGTGTCATGTACTTGTGGTATAAAATGATTTCTAGCTGTCATGGGATGAGTTAAATGTCACTAAGTCAGAAAACTGAACTTGTGAATCAGTTATCTTAATATGATTTTCTGAAAGGGAAAACTGGACTTCTGTCACATGGAGCAAGCTTGTTTAAAAGCATTGTATGGTCTTGTTGGACTTCACACCCTGCACATTTTGGTGGCCGGATCTTGTTACAGCACTTCCTTGGGCTTTTGGCCATTGGCACAGCACTGGGAGCTGGGCAAGTGGAAGAGGGGAAATAAAGAGTCAAACATTTCAGGAACCAGTTGATGTCTGAGGTCATCTCCAAGGTACAGCGAGATTCCCCATTGCCATAAGGCCTTTAATTACAAGGGAAATCTGTTTAAAGGCCTATAATGTTTCTGTGGTTGCTCTAAAATACCTTTACTAACCAGGTTAGTAAAACCTCAGTGGGCAAATCTCAATCTCCTTCTCATTTTGTTCTTTGCCTTTCATGCCCAGCTGTTGCTGATCTTCCTTACACAAATCCTCTTGTGCTATTTGCAGTTTGTGCTGATGGGGAACCCAGGAGGGATCTGTCAGAGGTCCATCAGATGGCAATGGCATGTAGAGGCTCCGCTCCAGGCACAGCTTCAAGCAGGTTTTTGTTTTAGCTGTTAGCTGCCAGGCTCACTACCAGCGGGCTGGGAAATGGATTAAGATGAAACATTTGGAACATTAGAGTAGTGAAAGCTCCGGTTGCTTGCGGTAGGAATTATTCAAGAGAACAAAAAATGGTAATAATAATAATAATTACAGTTCTCCAAACAAAGCGTGGGGACTTGGAGAGGGAAAGGCAGCTCCTGTGGCCTCTCTGCAATGCATTTGTTTCCTCTTCCAGGCTCTCTTTCACCCACATAAAAAGTCAGCTCTGTCCATATGTAACCCCCTTCTTCCTGCCCCTCCTTCCCGAGGGCTGTTTGTGCTTCTCCTCGCCTTTCACATGGACTCAGCACTGAGCTTTTGCTTTTCACCCTAATGAGACATCCCAGGGCTAGGAATTCGGAGCTGTGTGCTGGTCCACATCTTTTCCCCCAAATCACTGTTCAGACAGGAGCTGGGCAGCTGCAAAATTCTCTTCTTTAATCACCCCCCATGCATTTTTAGATATTCTGATTTCATGAATGGTGAAGGCGTTTCTCCTTCCACCATGAATAATGTTTTATGCTTCCCTTGGGCTGGCCTGGCCTGCCTGCTGGGAGCAAGCTTCTCTGCTCCCAGGGGAGGATGAGTACGGTCATGTGCCAGGTGCCCCCATACTTGCATGGGTCTCTCTGGTGAAGACCACAGGATGGTCATGGAGCTGCTGCGAGGGCTGGAGCAGCTCTGCTCTGGAGCCAGGCTGAGAGAGCTGGGCTGGGGCAGCCTGGAGAAGAGAAGGCTCCTGAAGGGGAGACCTGAGAGCAGCTCCAGTGCCTAAAGGGGCTGCAGGAAACCTGGAGAGGGGCTTGGGACAAGGGCCTGTAGGGACAGGCTAAGGGGAATGGCTTGAACCTGCCCGAGGGGAGACTGAGCTGAGCTCTTAGGCAGAAGCTCTTCCCTGTGAGGGTGCTGAGGCGCTGGCACAGGGTGCCCAGAGAAGCTGTGGCTGCCCCATCCCTGGCAGCGCTCAAGGCCAGGTTGGACACAGGGGCTTGGAGCAAGCTGCTCCAGTGGAAGGGGTCCCTGCCCGTGGCAGGGGTTGCAACTGGATGAGCTTTAAGGTCCCTTCCAACACAAACTAGTGTGGGTTTCTGTGACCACCTGGAAATCAGCAATTTAGAAGGGCCACCCAGTGCCATTGGCAACAACATAACCATCCAAAATGAGTGCTGTGAGCCTGAGCCCTTAGACGAAGGAGCTATGAAAGCCCATGAGAAGCTGGAGGGAACAGTTCTTGCCCTGAGCTAACAGCACAGCTCCTTGTTGCAAGGACATGTCAATCATGTCAATCTCAAATTCAGACTTTACTCTGGACTTCCTCAGCCTGTAGGAGAACCACTGGTTTCAGTCTTGGGGTGAGTGTTTGTTCAGTCTAGTAAAAACATGAAAAATGGGAATAAATCTGCATTGACCCAAGGTGCTTTCAGTGCTGCAGTAGGGTGTAAAACCTTCAGAAGGAGTTTTCCTATAAAAATAACAGTGTTGGGCAGCCCGCCTGTATGTAGTTACCTACTCAATGGCAATTTGTGTTACTCCATCACAAAATCATTGAGTGCAAGGAAGAAGATTATAAGGTGTTACATTATTTATCCTGATAATTAAAACCACGCATGACACGCTAGCTTTGGCAGTTCAAAGGCATAACCCTGGACGACTTCAAATACTGTAAAAGGGGTTAATCATTGATTTCAGAACGTGTCAAATTTACTGATCTTGTTAACAAGAAAATATGTGTGGTTACCTTGGTGGGGAAGGGAAGCAGTTATCATCTGACCTCTTATTAGCTGGATGCTGTTATTGATGCCTGAGCCAACAAAGATCAGTGTTAAGCAAAAAATGAATCAGAAATGTTCCCCTGCCGTAGTTTTCCAGGCACATTTCTTGTGTCAGTAAGTTTACATTAAATAAATAGATTTTCTCACAGTCCTGATTTTGCTCCAGATGAATGGGCACATTCTTTTGCCACAGATCTGCCCAGCAATTAGCACCAAGAGCACTTAGCAAGCAGATCCCCTTTCAAGGTTCACAGCTAGTTTGGAGATTTGGAGGGTTTGGAGGTGGCAAGAGACCATTGCATTCTTCCATCTACACAGGCTGTAGTACTTCTCTCAAGTGTGTAATGTTCCGAATCCCGTGGGTTTGAATTAACTAGGGCACATCCTTGGAAAGAAGAAAAAGAAGTGTCATGTTGAGTTGATCTGTCTTTAACTTGTGGACATGCTCACACCGCGTCAAGTCAAATTCTGTGCTTTCTGTCCTAAAATCATAGAATGGTTTGAGTTGGAATGGACCTGAAAGTCCCAACCCCCTGCCACAGGCAGGGACCCCTTCCACTGGAGCAGCTTGCTCCAAGCCCCTGTGTCCAACCTGGCCTTGAGCACTGCCAGGGATGGGGCAGCCACAGCTTCTCTGGGCACCCTGTGCCAGCGCCTCAGCATTCTCCCAGGGAAGAGCTTCTGCCTAAGGGTTCAGCTCAGCCTCCCCTCTGTCACTTTAAAACTGTTCCCCCTTGTCGTATCGCTGCATGTCCTTGTAAAAATGCCTTTATAAGACTCTAAATATACAAACACTGTTTTCTTTACAACCCAACTCTTGACTTCGCCAAAGCAGGTCTGAGAGGTCTCGTTTCCTTAAGCTCCCGGGAATTGCCACCAGCTCTGTTACTGCCTCAAATCCTCTGTTGTTTGGGCTTCATTTCAGCCATCCCACTGTTTTGTCTTCGATGATGAAGACATGGAGTCACTTGGGTCTGTCCAGGACATGTGTGAGTATCAGCTGTGCAAGGGCTGCCAGTTGGTTAAGTCAACAGTTGTGAAGAGATCATGGAGACATTGTCTTTTCTAGTTCTTGGATCCAAGCCATCTTGACCTGCCTGTGTTTAAGAAGGTCTTGTTTTAGTAGGTGCTCTCTAATGTCTTCTTTAGTTACTTTTGGAATAGAAACTATTTTGCTTAATTACTATGAGAAATAATTAAATGTATTTACTCTGCACTATTGTTGACAATGCCACCGTTTCCTTTTTTCACAAAACAAATATGAATTATAGCAGAATCTGTTAGTCCTGGACTTTAAAGCAGAGTAAAAGCTTCTCCTGTACTGTTTGCAGCTGTGTTAGTTTCAGGAACCTCCTTGTCTGATTTTTGCTTCTCATGGCAATGTTTTAGCATTTAATTAATGTTTGGTGCTGTCATTTTTCCTCCTCAACGGATGCAAATTAGCCCAGGCACAGGGAGCAGGTGAGGATATGACCTTCCATGAGTGTACTGTCTTCTGCACGTTTGAAAGGAACAAAAGATAATGAGCGAAAACGTTATCCCAGCAATGCTAAATGTGAAGGAATGGTCTGGAGAATGTCTGCTTTGTGTTGGGAGCAACCCTTGGCATTGGGAGCTGCGACTGTTTCAGGGTCTGATCTCAGCTGTATGGGGATAAACCCAGAGGAACTCCATGGGTTTCTGTGGAGCTGCTCCATATTTCTCCTCAATCAGGATAACACAGGAATGTTACTCCATGCTTGGAGAGGTGTTTTTGTGAGACAAAATAGGCAGCCGTGCTCTTGCCAAAATAAAGTTTCTTGGCTGGCTAAAAGGAGCAATGGTGGATAAATACCAGTGCTCCCTTTGAGTTTCAGCTCACGCGCACTATGTGTAAATGGCTTCGCTACATGGATGGTATGTGCACATGCCTTTTAAAATGATGTTTGCCTTAATCCTCATTTATTTTTTCATGCAGTTGTACAGTACATGTTTTATATTACAAGGCCACGATAAGAGTTAATATTGATATGAACCAGCACTTTACCTACTCAAAGATAAAACCCAGCCTTTAGATTTGATAAAGTCCAACTGCAGAAGTATGCCAGGACAGACTTGACTAAAACAAGGTTCTAGAAACAGTTCTATTATCTGAATATCTTAAATCATATTTTTCTAGTGAGTTAATGCATTAATATAATACATAACTTTCATATAACCTCATCAATACCAATTAATTTTGGTGTCACCATGCCATGTGGAGGGCAGGTAGGAAGCCTGGCGGATGTGGCTTCACTTTCTAACTGAGGAACAGTAGAGCTGGATGTTACAAGACCCCATTCAATTGAATTACTACTGTCAGTTGCTGACACATTGTAATAATAAAACTAAATAAACCAATTGGGATAGTTTTATTTGTTGGGAAATACCAGTAAATTTCATATCCTGCAAACTTAGACAAGTCCAGAAAAATACATACAAGGGGTGACGGGTTCAAATTTAAACAGGGGCGATTTAGATTGGATGTAGGGAAGAAGCTCTTCCCTGTGAGGGTGCTGAGGCGCTGGCACAGGGTGCCCAGAGAAGCTGTGGCTGCCCCATCCCTGGCAGTGCTCAAGGCCAGGTTGGACACAGGGGCTTGGAGCAAGCTGCTCCAGTGGAAGGGGTCCCTGCCCGTGGTAGGGGTTGGAGCTGGATGAGCTTTGAGGTCACTTCCAACCCAAACCATTCCATAATTTTATACGTTTTCCTTCTTCCACCACTTGAATCAAAACCCCGTGGTGCTGGTTATGGGGGAAGTGTTTTATTTTCCACGTTGAATTCCAATTATTAGCTGTAAATGGGCTGCAGAATGGCATTATCTTGTATCTTGTATGGTTTCTACAACACCTTCCTGCAAACAAACTGGCCTTTTCTTTCAGTTGCTCACATGCTTTAAGCTTGTAGTGTTTGGGACTGGTTGGCCTCGCAAAATTAGATGTTTCTATCTTTATTTACTACAACAGAAACAAAACCAAAAGAGGTCCGAATATACTTAATACTTATTTTAATGCTGCTGCCAGAAAACAGGCAGGAAGGAGGTGTATTTACTGGTTTGGAATAGCAAAGAGGAAAAGGCAGTGACTGCCTTTCTTTTGTAGCAGCTAAAGCTTTAGAAGGGATTTAGCCCATTTCTGAGCAGAAAGCTGCAGTTTTTACACAATTCTCTCTTCCAATGAGGACTTTCAGAATTTAGGGCTAAGCATCCTTTTCAGGGCTAACCAAAGCCAGTTCCTGAAGCGCGATTGCTTCCCTCTGCTCTGTGCAGCCTATGTGGGGAGGTGAAATGCTTTTAAAGAAAACGAACAAGTTCCCTGTGCCTTATCCAGTTACCTTTGCAGAACGGAGGGAGAGATCTTGATTTTCACTGGGGCATATTTGCATTTGTGTTTGTTGTCTTAAGAATGAGTTTCTTATCTGGAAAGCAGTCTTTTTCACAAGACATTCTAGGTTTAATATAACTCGTGATACCTTTAAACCAGACTGGCTATTCCCAGCTGAGGAGCCTCTATTTATGTGTGTCTGTCAGGAGCAGAATTTATGATAGAGCTGCAAGTTATGTGAACTTTAAATGTTTTCACAGTTGTTAAACCTGACCAACTATTTCAGTGAGACGAACTGCTTAAAATGGGTTTGGGCTTACCAGCTACCCCCAGCTGAAGTATGCGTTTTATGCTCATAAACACAGCAACCTCCAGACTGCTCGTCAGTGGAGAAGAACGCCGTGGCCCTACCTTGACATAATTCCTAGGAAAGCCATTGAGAAAAACATGTTTTCTGATAGATTTCCTTAAAGGAGTGTGGAATTCCAGATCATTTTTTTCGCATGTAGTTGCTTTCTCACCGTCTTTACTTTGTAGTGCCTGGGCTCTTCCCTATCCCATCAAATGAACCACAGATCCGTGTTTCAACTTCTTCAACGGAAGAGCTTCTGCCTAAGAGCTCAGCTCAGTCTCCCCTCGGGCAGGTTCAAGCCATTCCCCTTGGCCTGTCCCTACAGGCCCTTGTCCCAAGCCCCTCTCCAGGTTCCCTGCAGCCCCTTTAGGCACTGGAGCTGCTCTCAGGTCTCCCCTTCAGGAGCCTTCTCTTCTCCAGGCTGCCCCAGCCCAGCTCTCTCAGCCTGGCTCCAGAGCAGAGCTGCTCCAGCCCTCGCAGCAGCTCCATGGCCTCCTCTGCCCTCGCTCCAGCAGCTCCATGTCCCTCTTGTGCTGCTGCCCCAGAGCTGGATCAGGACCGCAGGGGGTTCTCCCCAGAGCGCAGCAGAGGGGCAGGATCCCCTCCCTGAGCTGCTGCTCACGCTTCTTATTGATACCTGAATTAGTACTGCAGGATCTGACAGCGGTGTGCAGTGCTGGGCAGTACAGGGTACATGTTGGGGTGCTGAAGTGCGTACCCGTGCCCCTGGGTTCAGACATTCCTCATGCACACCGTGTGCTCCAGGATTGCTCTGGGTAAAGCTCAGCAACTTCAGCAGGATCTGTGCAAACGTGTGTTAAATAAAAGCACAATAACATAGCTAATTTTTGCAGTAAGTTCGAGTTTATGGTGGTTACTGCTATTTTTGCAGCACTTGTGGAGTGCAGTAGTTATTGATGGGTGCAAATTTTTGGTCAAATAATGGTTTAAACAAGCTAACATTATATGTATTATTTTTAATTAGCTTGTGCTGAGGCATGTGTTTCACTTTTAATGCAAGTGTCACATTGGTGAAGTCTGGTTTGCATCATGCTGAAGGTTAAAATATGAGGTCACCAGAAGAAAGACCTGGTTGAGTCACAGAAGACAAATTAAATGTTAGAAGGAAGGAGAGGGGAGGGAGGAGCAGAACTAAAGCTGTGACTTCAGAAAATAAGGTGAAGCAGGAAAGAGTTAGTGAGAGATAAAACGGGCTGCAGACGTTCTGAGGCTCTTTTTGTGCTGTCCAGCATTGACTCTTGGTGCTTGCGAGTGTTGGTATTGGTTAGAAATAGTTAAAGCTGTGGTTGCAGTGTCTGGAGGCTCAGGAAGGAGCGAGTTGTTGCTCTCTGTAAGTCATCTCTCCTGGGCAAAGAACAAGCTGGAATAGTTCTATCAGGGGATAAACAAGGTTTTTAACACATGCTGCTGGAGAATGGGAGGTTTGAATGTCCTTCCATAGGAGAGAAGGGAAAAAAATGCATAGGATGGAAAGATAGCTTGAAAATGAAGATCATTTCCCATATTGTTTAAATATTCTACATACTAATACCATATAAAATTGTCTTCAGATGAAATGTGTTCTTTTTTGATGTTCCTTTATGAATGTGCGTTATTTCCCGTGTATTAGAAGTCTTGGCTATGGTGTTGCAAAGGTGTGTATCATAGAGCAGCAGGCAAAGCCTCTTTTGCTGCACACTTGAGCAGTTTCAGTGGTCAGCAGTGAATGAGCAGTTGTGAGAGCCAGGAATCATTAGCAATGCTAACTGGGAAACTTAAAATGTGAATTTCTCCTAGAAAGAGCCCAGGATGTCTGACAAAAGAGATTTAATGTAAGGCAAACAGAAAGGTGTTACCTAAAACCTTGTTGTTATTCCACCCTCTTCCAATCCCAGGGATTCAAAGTGCCCTTGTCCCTGCTGTTTGCTCAAACCAGCACTCCTAGGAGGACCCAGCTCCTTCTGCATTAAAACCTGGTTATGCCACGCTTCTGGTGTAAAGAGACCTTCTCGTGTGGGATCAGTTGCATGAGCACTCGCTCTGAGGCCCCGTTGTGCCTGTAAAGAGGGAGTGAAATATGTGGGAATAAAGCCCAATATTGGGGAATAAAGCCCTTAATGTCCAGATCAGACCATTTGAAAGGTGACTCAACCTGGACCCTATTTCACTTATAAAGTTTCTTTTGTATCATAGGGGTGGACTTTTCTGTGTATTATGAGGGGAGGGAAAGTTGTGGAGGAGATGCACAATGGAATCTGCAGCTTATTTAATTGCTCGGTGAAATCTAAACAACCTAATAATGAATAAATTAATATCGGGGATTTTTATCTGATTAGAGACTGAATGTGTGATGTGACCTCTTTGCAGTCCTATGTGCGTCCTTGTGGCATACCCCAAGAGGCAGAACATTGTGTTGTTCTCCCCTGTGCGGCAATGCCGTAGGTGGAGATCAGTCCCGAGGGAATATCAGCTTCCCGGTAAAATAGGTCACCTCAGTTCTTCTCCTGCCTATGAAAGCAGTAAGGTGTTCGGTTAAAGAGCTCTATTGGGTCTGGTGGTTTGGTATCGCTTGCACAAATAGAGCTGCACCAAGCTGTGATGGTTGGGCGTGGGTGGCTGATGGAGATGCAGCAGTTGGGCTGTAGCATCCTTTGATGCTGCTTGTAAAATGTGTGTTCAAAAAGGCCATAGTTATTAGGGATTTGGACAAGAAACTGTAGAATGGGGCCAAGAGAAAGACTCTTCCCTTTGCCTGTGTCTAATCCTGTGTCCAGCTTCCCGGTGCAGTGCCCGAGGGTTGCTCTCTTGCAGTGTAGGAGGCAGATGTGGATGTGGTATGGTGTGGCCCTGTCCATCCCCTCCTGAGGGCCATTGGACCAGTGGCCTGAGCCCCTGGGTGCAGATGTGGGTCTGGTCTCACTCAGGGCAGAGCGGCTGCAGTGGATTTATGGGGTGAAGCTGATGATCGCTCCATCAAAACCTCCTTATCTGCAGCTTAATGCCTGATGAGAGGTGGATAAGGAACGTGTGCGTGAGATCATTGCGGCTCCGTGCAGGAATCCAGGAGGAAGGGGGGTGTTTTTCTGTGCAGTACAAAGGTTTGATAGAAGAGGCAGCATTTAGCACTTGTAATCTTACCCTGCTTGACTGCTCTTCAGAAACATGGAACATTTTTTTCTCCTCTGCATCTAGAAACTTGGACCAACCAACCTTCCAAATGTAACCTAAAGAGAGCTTTGTCAAACACAACAGAAGTGCAGGCGGTTTCCTGCCAGTTCTATAACTACGAGCATATGATTTGCATTTCATCTTGAATAATGATGTAAGAAATCTGCCAGGAAAGATCCAAACCCTGTTCCCAGGGTTGTTTCCTAACCAGCTGCAGCTGCTGAGCAAGCGTGCAGGGATGCCCATTGCCTCTCCATTGCCTGTAGTAAGGAAGGGGTTGTTATAACGTATTTAAGAGGAGAGAGGCTGATATCCAGTTCCCTTATTTGTTTAGATCAATATTTAGTCAATATTTAGCTCAAACTCATGGCCACCGTTACTGAGCTTTTCTGAGCAGCTTTTGCATCCCTGAAGTGACTCATTTTGATAGAGATGCTGTAAAACCTTCTGACGATGACAAACACACAGTAATTGCTTCGGAGCATCCTTGCCAAGGGATTAATTGCATGAGAGAGGTATTTTCTGCAGCTCCCAAAGCTGTGGGTGCTGCTGTGCTGCCCAGATGAGGTTAGTAGAGAACACATGTCAGCTCTCACCAGTGATGTTTATGTCTCTGCACAAACCTGCCTCCTTTCAGCACCAAAATCCTCTAACAAGGAGTGACTGGCGGAGGGGAGTGCAAGGATGTGGAGCCCTGAGAAACCCTCACACCCATCAGTTTGGGAAGTTGCGGGATTTGGGGGTTCAGGGAATTGTGCCTGTCCCAGTTTTAGCAGAGAATGGCCATAAAGTGGCCTCAGTCCTGGCTCAGGCCACTCAGTGCCATCCCATCTGCTGAGCCTGCAAAACAGCATCCCAGATTCCCATTCATTTTGGATGCTTTATCCGTCTCTGGATCATTGGTGTCATGGGGCTGACAAGAAACCTGGAGAGGAGCTTCGGACAAAGGCCTGTAGGGACAGGCCAAGGGGAATGGCTTTAACCTGCCAGAGGGGAGACTGAGCTGAGCTCTTAGGCAGAAGCTGTTCCCTGTGAGGGTGCTGAGGCGCTGGCACAGGGTGCCCAGAGAAGCTGTGGCTGCCCCATCCCTGGCAGTGCTCAAGGCCAGGTTGGACACAGGGGCTTGGAGCAAGCTGCTCCAGTGGAAGGGGTCCCTGCCCGTGGCTGGGTTGGAGCTGGATGAGCTTTAAGGCCCTTTCCAACCCAAAGCAGTCTGGGATTGGGTGATAAAGCAAAACCCTCCATAACCCCAGCTGCAGAATTGTAGGTGCCTGACTCAGTGTTGTCCCCTGGGTGTGCTGGGGCACTTTCCTGTGCCAGGGTGATGGGAGCTGAGCTCTCTGCTCACACTTCTCTTGTCCCTCTGCAGATACCCTTGGAACAGAAGGGTATAAAGCACTTGGTTGTCTGAAGGAGGCACCGTTGGCTGTATTTTCCCATCAGTGCTCTGCTGTTGGATATGAATTACTGAGATAAACAGCTCTGACTGGTTTAGTGCTACGGGAGAACTGTTGTTTTTAAAGGAAGACAAACTGCCTTTCACTGTGTAAGTGAAAGAAGCGCCTGGACAGCCTTCACACAGAGCCAGAGCTCCTCCAGCTCCACTTGGGAGATCTCACAGATAATACACCGTTTATTTGCTTTAGCTCTTCAAACCAGTTAATCTTCATAAATGAGTCCGGCTTTGCATGCACACCGTAATCCCATGCTGGCTTTATGTAGGCATCATCCCATGTCACCGAGTGTTATGATGTCCTTTGCCATGCTGCTCTTACTAAACCCTCACTGACTCAATGGACACTCCCCTATTGACACTGCTGTCACTTAGAGATTTGCTTTCCAAAATAATGGTAATCCAGCTGACTGACCTAAGGGTAAGTGTGTATCCTGGCAGGCTGGCTTTGGAACAGCATCAGGAGGGAGGGAGGGCAATGCTCCTACCACTGCCCTTGGGACACTGAAAGCATTTGGGACTTTGTCTTGCCTTGTCTTCTGCCTCTCCTTTGCCCGTTTTCACTCAAGATACCCAAATTAGTCCTGTATTTATCACAGAATCCGGAAATAGTTTGGGTCGGAAGGGACCTTAAAGCTCCTCCAGCTCCAACCCCTGCCACGGGCAGGGACCCCTTCCACTGGAGCAGCTTGCTCCAAGCCCCTGTGTCCAACCTGGCCTTGAGCACTGCCAGGGATGGGGCAGCCACAGCTTCTCTGGGCACCCTGTGCCAGCGCCTCAGCACCCTCACAGGGAAGAGCTTCTGCCTAAGAGCTCAGCTCAGTCTCCCCTCAGGCAGGTTCAAGCCATTCCCCTTGGCCTGTCCCTACAGGCCCTTGTCCCAAGCCCCTCTCCAGGTTTCCTGCAGCCCCTTTAGGCACTGGAGCTGCTCTCAGGTCTCCCCTTCAGGAGCCTTCTCTTGTCCAGGCTGCCCCAGCCCAGCTCTCTCAGCCTGGCTCCAGAGCAGAGCTGCTCCAGCCCTCGCAGCAGCTCCGTGGCCTCCTCTGGATATAAATTGGACATAATTCAGGATTCTTTTATATTGGGTTCTCATTCAAATCCTTTTTAATGCAATATTAAAAACAAGGGTAACACAAGAAAGAAAGAAATCCATCCATGGGGTGTGGTGAAATGACCACACAATTACAGCAGCATTGAAATATGTACTTTTAATACATTGAATATTGTAACAATAAATAGAGCATGATCTCACGAGGTTCAGATTTTCTATTAATTTATTAAATGCTTGTAAGTGAGCTCATGTACAAGCCTGGTTGCGGGGCTTTTGCTCATCCGGGTTCCTGGCCCCGTCACTGACATTTGCAAGGAATGTTGTTTAGATTCAGGCAATTCCTGGTTATTTAGAAAAACCCTGCAAAGAAGAGTCAGGATGCTGGGAGTGGACTTTGATGGAGAATCTTGCAGAGAGGGTTTGGATTTAGAGAACACAGTGCAGGGATGCATTTGGATGTGGTGGGTACCATACAGCTCCTCGAGGTTTAGTGTGAGCTGATAAGAAACAAGTTGTAAACTGATCGCTATTGCCTTTCCACTGCTGCGAGCAAGTTCATCTGGTTTGCATGGGGATGTGCTGGGAGGCAAATCAACCTTTCCATTCACCAGAGCCATCGGGCCAGGAGCAGGTGAGATAAAGAGATCTCTCCTGATATGCCCCATGCATGTGGAGCTGGAAGCACTCTTTGGCTTTCATGTTTACCTCTTCAACATGCCAAAGTCAGGCGGGGTGAAAAAGAATATCCCAGATGGAAGAGGAAGACCTTGCTGTGCAGTGAGGTTACACTGAGGAAGCCATTGGGAGGGTCTGGGTGAGAAGGGGAGGGAAGGAGGAGAAGCAGGAGCACACACCTGGGTTTAGGGCTGGTTTGTTACTGAGTTGCCATTGCAGTGTGTGACAAGCTGCTGGTGAGCCGGGGCTGACAGGTGGAAATGCTGCCAGCGCAAAGCACAAGAAAATTAAAGGGGGGGAAATGAGCCCCGGTGGTGGCAGTGGGTTCCGTGTCAGTTGTTTGCAGTCTTGTGTGTGTGCTGTGACTTTGGTCTCTCCTGGCTCTGTGTAGGTGACTCTTGTTGAGACCTTTGCCATCTTAAACTGCATGGGAAGGACAGGGTCCTTTTACCCATTCAGGCACTTACTCATGTTCAGATGTACTTGGGAAGACCTGAAGTACCTAAGCCCAGGGCTGATCTTTCTGTGCAGCCTCTGTAATCCATAGAAAGAAAGATACTCAAGTTTGGGCTGTGTGAAGGCCCAGTGCATCCCATGTTGATGCAGGCTCTAGTTTAGGTCAGATTACATGAGCGGATTGGTGTGGACACCCTTCAAAGCTCTTACTCAGTCTTCTGTAAACTTTGTGCAATCAGATACTTAAAGACACCTGAGTTTAGTGTAAATTTAATCCACGGTGTTATTACTACATGAAGCCAGAAGTATTGTCACAGGGGAACTGCAGCGGGATCTGAAAGCAATGGGCAAGCTCCAAGATAAACATCAAGGCTAGAAATATTTAAAGACCTAAATAGAAAACAGAGTGGAAACTGAATCTGAAAAGAAATGGTCTTGAAACAGCACATTGCTGTGTCACCTGTCAGTCATTCAACCCAGCACTCGCCTTTTCCTTGTGTAGCATTCGCTGAACAGTCACAGGGGTTCTGTGGATGGAAGAAGCAGGACGCGGTGCAGGGGCAGCACCCACACCCCAAAACCTGTGCACTGAAGTTGGGGTTAAACGGCGACACTCCTGCAAGCTGGCATCATAGGATCATGGAATCCCAGAGTGGGTTGTGTTGGAAGGGACCTTAAAGCTCACCCAGCTCCAACCCCTGCCACGGGCAGGGACCCCTTCCACTGGAGCAGCTTGCTCCAAGCCCCTGTGTCCAACCTGGCCTTGAGCACTGCCAGGGATGGGGCAGCCACAGCTTCTCTGGGCACCCTGTGCCAGCGCCTCAGCACCCTCACAGGGAAGAGCTTCTGCCTAAGAGCTCAGCTCAGTCTCCCCTCGGGCAGGTTCAAGCCATTCCCCTTGGCCTGTCCCTACAGGCCCTTGTCCGAAGCTCCTCTCCAGGTTTCCTGCAGCCCCTTTAGGTTTTCACTCGCTGGCTGCTCTCCTCTGTAGCTCAACAAGGAATTTGTACAAGTGACCAAGTCCATTCCCAATCAGCAATGCCTGTGGGCTTGATTGACTTCCATTTCATTAGGTCTTAAGCTTATCTGTAAATTTTAACACATTAGTTGCTGAATCAGGCTTGATGTATGTCCTGTTTTGACCTTTTGCTGTGGGTAGATTTGGATCAGGACCATGAAGCAGATACACATTTGAGCACTGATGCTGTGATTTGCTTACAAGAGCATGTGAGGTATGCAAAATGTGAACTATGTGAAAGGAATTGTTGATCTCTGCCTTGATCCCAAGAAACTGATATCTGTGTTTGAAAGCCAAAGCTGCTGAAGTGGCTGCCAGCTGGCAGCTGGAGGTGGGAAACGTGTTTATGCCATGTAGGAGCTCCGTGTGCTGCTGTGGGCTCCGTGTCAGGCCACGACACAGGGTTTGGATGAAATGTCTGATGAGCAGAGGGTGTTCAGGTTAAAGCCATTCCCCTTGTCCTGTCCCTACAGGCCCTTGTCTAAAGCCCCTCTCCAGGTTCCTTGTAGCCCTTTAAGCCACTGGAAGACTGTTATGAGGTCTTCCCAGAAGCTCATCCCACCATGAAGAGATGCAGAGGCAAGAGGGAATTTCGTATGACCCCGGTTGTCGGATGAAGGGTGAGATAAAAACAGAGCCGGGGAATGAGATGTGGCCATGTATTCATTGATGAGCCTGTCCCAGTAACTTCACCACAATAACGTGTCACCAGCCTATGATCAGGACTCCTATTGTGGGAGCTGCTATTTTGAGCTCCTGATAGCTATCGGAAGCAATAGATGAACCTCACAACCCAGTGCTCCCCTTCTTTACCACCATGTCCTGGTCTCGGGGCTCTTTCTGGCTTACTCTGATGCTGCTGTTCCTTTCATTTCATTTATCCTGCTGCCCCATTCTGGAGCTGGTTTCCAAAACAATTCCAAGTAGTGCCTGCTCCAGTTGAACTACTCATGTTTCACCTCTGTGAATTCCAGGCTGGCATGCAGCCCTAGGGGCAGGGGTGGTGGGATCCAGGCTCTCCTCTTTAATCCTCACCTTCAAGATTATCTCCAAAATCCCGCTCCTTGGGGCATTTCCGTCCTGCAAAACTGATGTCCCTGCTCACTTTGCTGTGTGCAGCTATTGGGGTTAAATCTTCTTTAGCTGAAAGGTGAGCTTCAGAGGGAGCTTTGCTTTGGTGATGCATTAATCATCTTCCTCCTGGATTTGTCTTCTCTGGTTGTGTGCTTAAATTGCAGTGCTCGATCACCTTCAAGAGCAGCTGCTGTTGGTTGTAGTCCAGTAGCTAAATTCTATGATAGATTATGGTAAATTAGTCTGTGATAAATTATGGTAAATTATGGTAAAATGGCAGTGTTCAAGAGAGCCTTGGGTGACCTGGTTTAGTGTGAGGTGTCCCTGCCCATGGCAGGGAATTGGAACTGGATGAGCTTCAGGTCCTTTCCAACCCTAACTATTCTATGATTCTAAATAATAAATGAATAATAAATTGCATCCTATTGGGTATTTATTGATGAGAAGATGGAGAATTGACCTCCAGAGCCTGCGGTAGCTATTGTGGGGTTTTGACTCAGGTTCCAGGTGTTTTGTTTTCTCTTCAAGAACCAACAGAGTAAAAATACTCTCACCAGAGCTGACTCCATGCAGAAACACCCGGATGTGGTTGTTTGTATCTTTGTTTTGTATCTTTGTTGGCTGAATACTCTCTGTTATCTGAGGCATCTCAGCCTACCATTGCTGTAGTTAATGGAGAGTTTAACTGGCAGTTTTAAGGTTGCACTTTTGCAATCAGGTTTTTTATGTACTTGGGAACATCTTGGGACCATCATCCAATGAAGCCTGGACCCCTTCCCGTTGATTTCTCAACTGATGGGAGATGTCTGTGGAAGGAGGTTTCCATCTCCACCATCCCTCCTTCCCACCCCGCTGTCTTCACAGCCGTAAATTCCTGCAGTTAATTCATGGAGTCTGGCTTCTCCCTGTGAACTGGAAAACAGCGCTGCGTGAGCCCAGGGACAGTGCTCCGGAGCGGGCAGCTCAGGAGTGCTGGGAGATGCTTGGGGTGTCCTGGAAGGCAATCCTAGCACTTCTTCTCACTAATCCCATTAGCTCTCCGCGGCTGCTGTGCTGGGGAGCCTGGCTGCTGGCTGGCTGCTTCCTCTAAGCCATGCACACAATGAATGGGGGACTTCAAAGAGGCTCAATGCAATTTGCATTTCCAAGCTCTCACAGCCAAGGTCTTCAGGAGGGGATGAAAGTGTCTTTTGTTAAACTTAATGGCAGAGTTGATTAAAAAAGCTCTGATTTTTCCCTATTAAGGCATAGTCTGATTCCACTGTTCAGCATCTGGGGGAGGATGAGCTCTGCTAAAAGAAGAACACACAAAGAAAGTAACCTGTTGCCTTGCCAGCTGTGCCCATAGTCAGGGATATTCCAGTATCATTCTTCCCAATTTGAGAATTGGGAAGTAGCTGTCTCAGGTGGGGACCAGCATCAATAACAAAGGAATTATCAGCAGCTTTTCATTAAGCATCTCCCTTTCCCAAGGTGTCTCTTCCCAGAAAATGGGTCCCAAATATTTCCAACTGGATTCTCAAAGCAAAAGGGCTGATTCGCACATGTTTCAGTGATCATGTGTGCAGACCCCTCCTTAAAACATCCATAGAGCTATCTGTTGTGTGCCAGCACTTAACTGTTGATTATCTCTTCCAAATGAGCAGTGACTGGTCTGCTCTTCAGAGGTTTAGTAATTTCCTTTCTTTGCTTTGTTTGAAGAATATTGGCAAATAATTTCACATCTGGATTTATGTACTAAATGTCTCCTACATTGCATAAAACAAAGCACCTAATGAAAGAAATCTGTCTCTTTAACTCCTGTCTTAGCTTGGGTTCTGTTTTAGCAATAACTGTTACCACACTCATGGAAGATTGTAGAAACTTTTCCTGTTTCAAGGGTATCAGTGCTGGGAGTGGTTTGGTTTCTTATATACACCTGAAGTTCTGTCTCTTGCTAGCATGGCTCTTCCTGCTGGGTTTATCAATATCAAGTACAAGTTTGGTTCAGAGGCAGACAACAGCACGTTGGCTGCTTTAAATAAATAGAAATCTGTATTTTTCAGGCAGTTTATGTTTTCCCTGGATATAAGCAACCTGCTCTAGTAGAAGGTGTCCATACCTGAGGCAGGGGGTTGGAACTGGATGAGCTTTAAGCTCCCTTCCAACCCAAATCATTCCAGGATTCTATGATTCCTGGATAGAGTCTTCCCTCTCATGCGAAAAGCATTCATTTCATACAACATTAATACATATTCTGGCCAACCTGAGATGCCATTAACTGTTTTTACCATACAGCTGATGGCTTTTTATATTCAAGATCTTACTGCATGTTAAGGTATTATCCTTATATTCACTTTGGGCTCATTTGTGGGATACTAAAAACTACCTGCAGCAGTGTGGGAATCCTTTAAGGTTCAAACCATTCAGGGCACAAAGCTCGTGCTGTGCCCGCTGCACTACCTAAAGACCATATAATCCCTTATCACAGGCTCTCGCTGGAGGGGCAGGCAGCATGTGGGCTCCCGCGCTGGGGAGCATCACCCAGAACGAATCGCAGAGCGCAGGACAAACACAGAGAGCCCCTCACATCGGCCCCTCATAATGCAAGTGCCAGCTCCCTGGAGTGCCATTTTGTTGCCAAATCACATGTGAAGTGTTTCACCCCTTTGTGTTCATGATTGATTTCAGTGATGAGTATGAAGAGGACGGGTTCTGCCAGCCCTACAGGGGGATCGCCTGCGCGCGCTTCATTGGAAACCGAACCATTTACATGGAGTCTTTGCATATGCAAGGGGAAATAGAAAATCAAATTACAGGTGGGTAAAAACTGCGTTTGCTGCTGCTCCACAAAGCTGCCTTTTCCCAGAAAGCTCATTGAGTTTATCAACTGCAATACTACTCGTTTGCTCTTTATCCCCTCTTGCCATGAGCCCATCGCAAAGCTCCCCAGGAGTCCTGCATTGTGCAGTGGCAGTGGCAGGAGTCATCTGAAGAGTGACAGTCTGAGCAGCCTTCATGGCTCTGCTCATCCAGCTCTCCCCAAAGAAACTAGAAGAGGATTTTCCCAGGGGGAGGGACTGTGTATTTACAGCTCTTGGGGGTCTCACAGCTACGTTACCTGTGCTGCTGCTACCCAAGCAGATTTTAAAAGCCAAAGGAGACCAGACTTGCTGGGTATTTACCTGGTTGAGATCATTTAGGTGCTGGAAGGGCTGTATAAATAATCCTGCAGGTAGTGTTTTTCCTTCAGATGTAGTAAAGAACCCATTTTGTGGGAGATGCTGTGCTGATGAGGGTGCTGAAACCAAACTGAGGCCTCACAGATAACATGATACTTCTGTATTTTTAATATAAACCAACCAATCCTAGCCGCAGCAGTCATCTCCTCTGTATTCAGATCTTTTCTTGGTGTCAGAATATTCCAAATTTCTCTTCCCCCCTAGAGTGTTCTTCTTTTGTCTTCAAACACTGACAGCATTGCAAGAAAGACTTCTGCAACACTCACAGGAAAGGCCAATAGTTTCTGTACAGCCAGAAGTCCATAATACTACACCATTTTGTATGAGAAGTCATTTGGGATAGTAGAAGAAGGACTTTTCACCATGGCCTGCAGGGCCAGGCCAAGGGGAATGGCTTGAACCTGCAGAGGGGAGACTGAGCTGAGCTCTTAGGCAGAAGCTCTTCCCTGTGAGGGTGCTGAGGCGCTGGCACAGGGTGCCCAGAGAAGCTGTGGCTGCCCCATCCCTGGCAGTGCTCAAGGCCAGGTTGGACACAGGGGCTTGGAGCAAGCTGCTCCAGTGGAAGGGGTCCCTGCCCCTGGCAGGGGTTGGAGCTGGATGAGCTTTAAGCTCCCTTCCAACACAAACCAGGCTGGGATTCTGTGATCTCCCATTGAAGGCACTGATACTGTTATCCTGCTACCTGCAGGAATTTTGTTTTTTACCTGTTGGGCAAAAAGCATCCAAATATTATATGGCTTTGCAAACCAATATAAATTATTTTTGGGGAAAAAAGAGTATAATTAGGTTTGGGGTTTTGGTAACTAACTCAACATTAATCCCATGTTGAAAACCAGATGTATTTTCTCCATCAGTGAAATCAGCGTCGTTAATAACTTCTAATGTAATCAGTGCTGTGTATTTCTGCAAGGCCTGTTCATCACCTGAACATCTGAAAATCGTGGCTGCAATGGGAAGCGAGGGTTATCCTGGGAAGGCAAAAGCACAGGAATATAATTCCCACCGGGTTAAGTAAAATCCTTTTGTGTATTTCACAGCCGCCTTCACCATGATTGGCACCTCCAGCCATCTGTCGGATAAATGCTCCCAGTTTGCCATCCCCTCGCTGTGCCATTACGCCTTTCCCTACTGTGATGAGACTTCCTCAGCTCCCAAGCCCCGAGACCTGTGCCGGGATGAATGTGAAATTCTGGAGAATGTCCTGTGTCAGACCGAGTATATTTTTGCAAGATCTAATCCCATGATTCTGATGAGATTAAAGCTGCCCAACTGCGAAGATCTTCCGCAGCCAGATAGTCCTGAAGCTGTCAATTGTATCCGGATTGGGATTCCAATGGCAGATCCCATCAATAAAAGTAAGTGAAAAACTGCTTGTTTCTCCAGGTGTAAAATACCACTGTGAAAAGGTTGGCTGTAAGGGCTTGTGCGTCTGAGTTGGAGCTGGGGCTTGAAAGCTCACAGACACCGTGCTCTCAGAGTACCTCATTCCCATACTTCTCCCCAAAGTGGGTAGAAATACTTCTTGTTCAATTTAGCTGCCTATGGGCTCACATTTAAATGCTCTTTGTTGGTTTCCGGTCTTTTCTACTTAATATAAAGCAGGAAACATTTGAATACTGAGGAGCATCAGTAGCTTCAGCCTCCCTGTCCTCCCACAGCAGCCCAGTGTGCTCCACCGAGGCCATGGGTGCCGCACAGGGGTGCTGTCAGGAGGAACATTCACAGGGGCCAGGTCCGTGGCTGTCCCTAGTACAGCCTCATTTTAGGCATTGGCTGAGCTCCCTCTTTGATCAGGCTGGGCTGCAGCCTGTTCACAACCCTTATACATCTGAGTAGTCAAATATAAAACGTGGCTCCCACAAATTCTCCACCTTCATATGAAAATAATGGCTGCAATTCAGGTTCCCACTGTAGTTTTTACTTCTTTTGTGTATCTTATATTAAAAACGCTTGGCATAAGCTGTTTTCATTACAGAAGCATAAGCTTTAAATCCTCCCAGGAATGTGAATGCAAAGCAGGCCCTGCCTTACAGCCGCAGCAAATTGGGAGCCCGTGCTCCCAACCTGGGTTTTCCGGCCCTGGGCCAGCAGCAGTGTGCTGGGGCTTGGGGATGCCAGCAGCTCGTCACCCCCGGGTGCTGCAGGGTCTGCCTTGCACTGCCACCACCAGCCATGGCTTTGGGTTATTATCCAGTGCGTGCTTGAGCCCAGAACCCCTCCGTGTGCTGGGCTGCCCCACCAGAGCGTGAGCAGCAGCTCAGGGAGGGGATCCTGCCCCTCTGCTGCGCTCTGGGGAGACCCCCCCTGCAGCCCTGATCCAGCTTGGGGGCAGCAGCACAAGAGGGACGTGGAGCTGTTGGAGCGAGAGCAGAGGAGGCCACGGAGCTGCTGCAAGGGCTGGAGCAGCTCTGCTCTGGAGCCAGGCTGAGAGAGCTGGGCTGGGGCAGCCTGGAGAAGAGAAGGCTCCTGAAGGGGAGACCTGAGAGCAGCTCCAGTGCCTAAAGGGGCTGCAGGGAACCTGGAGAGGGGCTTGGGACAAGGGCCTGTAGGGACAGGCCAAGGGGAATGGCTTGAACCTGCCCGAGGGGAGACTGAGCTGAGCTCTTAGGCAGAAGCTCTTCCCTGTGAGGGTGCTGAGGCGCTGGCACAGGGTGCCCAGAGAAGCTGTGGCTGCCCCATCCCTGGCAGTGCTCAAGGCCAGGTTGGACACAGGGGCTTGGAGCAAGCTGCTCCAGTGGAAGGGGTCCCTGCCTGTGGCAGGGGTTGGAGCTGGATGAGCTTTAAGGTCCCTTCCAACTCAAACCACTCCCTGATTCTACGGTTATCATTTATTGTTTTCCAGATCACAAGTGCTACAACAGCACGGGAGTCGATTACCGGGGCACGGTGAGCGTGACCCGGTCGGGGCGGCAGTGCCAGCCGTGGAACTCGCAGTACCCCCACACTCACACCTTCACTGCCATCAGGTACCCTGAGCTCAACGGGGGCCACTCGTACTGCCGCAACCCAGGGAACCAGAAGGACGCCCCGTGGTGCTTCACATTAGATGAGAACTTTAAGTCTGAGCTTTGTGATGTCCCGGCTTGTGGTAATTACTGACCTTTTCTGTTTCATTTTGGAGCAAAAAGGGGAACCTCTTTGTCACATCCTGTGCTGCAAACGAGGAGCTCAGGGGAGATGTGCTCAGTGTCTTTCTTGAATCACTGAGAAGAGAGCTGTAAGAAAGGCTAACTCCAGTGTTTGTAGCTAAAGCCATAGCAATAGTAATATTTTACTAGGGAAAACTCCAGAACGTGATGAAGCAGCAGCGTGCTGCCAGCACAAGCATCCCAGGCTATCCAGGTTGCCATGATGACCAGTACAACTCCTTACTCCAAATTAAATCGTAGAAGCATAGAATTGTTTCAGTTGGAAAAGCCCTTTAAGCTCATCCACTCCAACCGTTCCCAGCACTGCCAAGGCCACCCCTGCCCCATGGCACTGAGGCCTCGTCTCCACGCTGTGTGAACACTTGCAAGGCCGGTGCCTGCAGCCCTGCCCTGGGCAGCCTGTTCCAATGCCTGAGCACCCTCTGGGGCAGGAATTGTTCCTCAGCTCCATCTAAACCTGCCCTGGTGCAGCTTGAGGCCGGTTCCTCTTGTCCCATCCCTTGTGCCCTGGGAGCAGAGCCCAGCCCCTCCTGGCTCCATCCTCCTGTCAGGCACTTGTAGGGAGCCATCAGGTCCCCCCTGAGCCTTCTCTTCTCCATCTGAACCCCCCAGGTCCCTCAGCCGTTCCCCATCACACTTGGGCTCCAGGCCCTGCTCCAGCCCCGCTGCCCTTCTCTGGCCCCGCTCCAGCACCTCAATGCCTCTCTTGGAGTGAGGGGCCCAGCACTGAAGAAAGGGTTTGAGATGCACATGATACAGCCCAGACTGTCTGCCTTTCCCCTGATCGACTCTTTCAGTAAGAAGATAATTTAGATCCCATTTTGGCATCGATTCCCATCTTTCCATTAATTGAAAAAGACTTTGGAGCAGGCTCAGAACATGCCTCACAGCAGGAATGTTCATAACCATAACCAGAAATAATTTAATTTGGGTCTGGCTGTGGAACAGGAACATCACAAGGTATCTCCTTTCCAAGGGGAAAGGTAACGTTACTGTGACAGCTTGGAGGCAACAGAAATTTGTGTGAACCCTTGTACCATGAATTTCCAGAGCATTTCTGGGTGCATTTCTGGCATGTCCATCCCAATAGTTGTATTTTTGCCTTGGCATGCCGTCAGTATTGTTATTTCTAAGTGCAGATAAAACAATTAGGAACCATTTGTTCCAGTCTTCCATCCACTTCCCCCTGATCACAGAAAAGCAGAGTGAAATGAGAGCTGAATCACCATTTCTGATCATTTTGCAAAGCCAATATGCAGCCAGGGTGGTGCTGTAAATACAGACTTAAAAGGAGGATCTGGCAAGAGCATCTCTTTGTTAAACAGGGCCTGAGCTCTGTTAAGTGAGGTTTGCATCTATTAAAATGGTTCTTAATAAACCAAGCAAAATGGAGAACATTTTATAACCACTTTGTGGATCAGCACCAACGGTGCAGCTTCGGTGAGCTGATTCTGCCTGCTCGCGGCTTGGATGGGTGTGCTCTGCTGGGGAAGACACTGGCTGGGTGGATGAGCCCAAAGAGTGGTGGTGGATGGTGTTCAGTCCAGTTGGTGCCTGCTCACAAGTGGTGTTCCCCAGGGCTCAGCATTCGGGCCAGTTCTGTTTTATCAGTGGTCTGGACAAGGGGTTCAAAGGCACCCTCAGTACATTTGCAGATGACACCAAGTTGGGTGGGAGAGTTGGTCTGCTGGAGGTAGGAAGGCTCTGCAGAGGGATCTGGATGGGCTGGATCAATGGGCCAGGGGCAGTTGTTAGAGGTTCAACAAGGCTCAGTGCTGGGTCCTGCACTTGAGCCACAACAGCCCCATGGAACGCTCCAGGCCTGAGGAAGAGTGGCTGGAAACTGCTTATGGAAAAGGACCTGGGGATGTTGATCAAGAGTGGCTGAACATGAGCAGCTTGTGCCCAGGTGGCCAAAGCCAACAGCATCCTGGCCTGTATCAGCACCAGTGGGGCAGCAGGGCCAGGGCAGGGATTGTGCCCCTGTGCTGGGCTCTGGTGAGGCTGCACCTTGGATCCTGTGTTTGGCTCTGGGCCCCTCACTGCAAGAGAGACATTGAGGGGCTGGAGCGGGGCCAAAGGAGAAGAAATTTCTCTGTCAGGAGGGCTGTCAAGTTTTGGAACAGGCTGCCCAGGGAAGTGGGATTCACCATCCTGGAGGTATTTAAAAGACACGTAGATGTGGCACTGGGGGACATGGTTTAGTGGATTGACAGCAGTGCTGGGTTAACGGTGGGACTTGATGGTCTTTAAGGGCTTTTCCAACCTAAACAATTCCATGATTCTGTATGCACTTTTGAGAGTCCTGTGTCTCTTGCTTTGATTTCAGTACATCCAACTTCAGATCTTTCTCTCGTTAATTAGATGCAGTGCTAGACTGATACACAAGAGCAGTTCAATCTGTATAAACTGTTCCAAAGAGCTTTTTCAGCCCTTTAGTACAAAAATCTGGAGCTAAGCAGCGGCTGGCAGGACTCCCCTTGGCTTATTCCCAGCTCTTGGCTCTCCACCGCGGGAGCTGCAGACTGGGCTGGGCTGGGTGAGGAGACATGGCTCAGCCGCAGGGGGTTTGGGCAAGCCCAGGGGCCTCTGGAGCTCCACCACCAGCGATGCTGTTGGGCCGTACTCCACTGCAGTGGCACTGTACGGCCTTTCAGCCGTGTGCATTTGGTGTTTTCCACAGCTTCTGGATAATTGGATCATGTAGAGTTGATGGAAGGGGGCTCTTTGCCAGGCCCCCTCAGATGGGCTCCGAGATCCCAGGACTGGCTCAGTCCTTTGATCTGAAGTAGCTGAAAGCAGGCCACTTCTGGCTGTGTTGCAAAAAGTCTCCGATTTGACTGTTTTGCTAGATAATAAATGAGATAGGCTGGCTGGCTTGAAGCATTTCTGACACGGGTTTTAATCACCTCTCACCACTGCCTTAAATGGTACTCACTGTACAGCTGGGTTAGTGGCATTATTCTGAATGCAGACAAATAGAGCTGTATCAGGTGAGTAGGAACTGAATTGTTAAAGGCTAATCTGCATATTCAATCCAAAACACCATGTGGGACTTTGCATTCTGCTGGCTTTGCACTGGCTGAAAGAGCCATTGCAGGCACATTTTAATGAGTATTGTGCATTCTACGTCACCAGGACATGCCGCGATGGGAAATGGATTTAATTAGGGTGGCTCCCAAGAAACCTATTAACCTAATGAGGCTTCACAGTGAGGGCTGCTGCTTAATAAGAATAATCATTCCCTTTGAGTGGAATAGCTCAGGTGATGAACTAGTGCCCAGGTCTCCGTCTGCCTCGTGCTGATGCTTTCTTCTTCAACTGTATCTTTCAGATGTCTCACAAGCTGCAATAGGTTTGTTTCATCAAAGTTTGAATATAGGCAGATGTGAAACATGGAGTAATTCGAGCATGAGCCTTAGCAAAGACAAACATAAGAAGGTTTTGAAGGAGAGGGGACAGGCACTGATTGTGTGTCCATGCTGGAGAGCAGCAGCCCAGCAAGGAGACCCACAGTGGGTCCGTGCTGTAGAGCTGGACGTTCACTGAAGGCAGGGTGAGAGCACACACTGCCGGGCACAGGGAGGCTGTAATGGGGATGGTGCTTTAGTCCTCTCTTGTTTCCCAGAGGCCACAGAAGTATTTGGAGTACCTCTCCTCTCAATTGAAAACCAGATGGCACAACTTAATCTAAACAGAATGGTCAGAAAGGAGCGTGGGGGAGCAGGACAGCGTGAGCCTGTAAAAGGAGAGGGGTTATGCAAAGTGACATCCAGAACCATTTGAACTTTGCCTCTGTCACAATTTGAGTCAAGCCCAAGCTTCAGATCAAGTTCATGTTTAATTAAGTGCATAAAAGAGAGCTGTGTGGGCCGCTAAGCGCTTCTACAAACCCAGCCTGGAAAACACAGGCAAACAAACTGCAATGACCCTGTAGGAATAATAAAACTTTCCCTGTTGTGCCAGAATCCGCTAAGCCTGATGCAGCCGCAGACATTCACCACCTCCCTCGGAAACAACCAGGCTACAGCCACCAGTGCTGCAGCTCAACGGGATCCTCAGAGTTCCCGGGGTGCCCTATAGTTAGTGTGTTAATCTCTGTGTAATTATACCCTGAGCTCAGTGGATGCCGCTGGGAAATGCCAGAGCAGAGCAGGCTGCAGCGTCCGCGTGCTCAGGGGAAGGTATGTCCTTGTCAACGCAAGCGGGTGCTGCGGGAGCACATGAGCTGCTTCCCAAAGGCTCCCTCTCCTCTCCCACTGCACCTTCCCTCTAGCAATGTGCCCTGTGAAACCAGAGCCATGGAGGGAGGTGAGTGCCTCATGTCCCAGCTATGCTGGGCAGTGGGAGAAGAGGGTTTCATCTTTCTGAAAGGAATCACTCCTTAGCTGTGAGAAGAGCTGTGCGTGGAGGGAGCAGACATCGCAGCTAGCATTCACACTGTGTTCCATAAACCAGCTTCCCAACCTCTTCTGGATCCTTCTTTTTCATCCATACTCTGGCTTTCCTTTCAACTGTCGTTGCTGGGTTCTTTGTGCCAGCGTTTGCCACCCTGCTCGGATTCCACACTGTTAATATGTAGTTGGTAGAGGGGTGGGTTTTCCCATTAGCCCAGTAATCCTATTAAGACCAAGACCTCAGGATGTAAGATTTTAAGATTATGCTACAGCTTTTGTCTGTGTTCAGACTGTTTGAACCCCTTTCCTGACTTCCTAGGATAAAAACCAGGGCTGCTCTCTAATTCTTGCCATTTCCATGCACTTCCTCAGGTTTCCCAGGTATTCTCCTTTTCTTCTGCTCTAGAATCCCTAATTATCCTGCTCCTGTACCTAAAACTAACAAGAAAATAGGTTTTAAGTTGCATATTTGTTCAGTGCTCTGGGTGGCCACACGAATGCTTTGGCCAATGTTAAGAGATGGGAAAAAGAAGGAAGCTGGAAATAAACAGGGAAAAAAACCTATCCTTTTCAACAGCTCCCCACATTTTGGTTGGATTAAGGCAACTGTGGCACCAAACCCTAATACACATATTAAAATAAGGAGTCCATAATCCCACCAGAGCCTTTCTTCCATAAGCTATTCTAGAAACTCTGTTTTCCGTGGATCTGTATTAGACCATTACTTCATTTCACGAGCAGCAGCCACCTCACAGTATTCAGCTATTCCATGACCATAAGGAGGTTTGAACGGACACGCTGCAGGGAAATTGTTCCTGGCCATTCTGTGTCCTTACAGAAACGTTATTCCACAAAATTAATAGTGCTTTTAATAGTAAGGAAATCAAACAGCATTCAAGGTGGATTGCAGTGGTATTACCCGGATGTTCTATTCTTAGGACTTCTAGCTGGCCCAGGGGTGTATGGTGACACTGTGGGATACCTCACTCATTGTTACGTTTTCTTTTCTCTGAACCAGATTATAAGGATTCCAAGGAAAAGAATAAAATGGAAATCCTGTATATCCTGGTGCCAAGTGTTACTATTCCCCTGGCCATAGCCCTGCTCTTCTTCTTCATCTGCATCTGTCGCAACAATCAGAAGTCATCCTCCCCTCCTGTTCAAAGGCAGCCTAAGCACGTGAGAGGACAGAACGTGGAGATGTCAATGCTCAACGCCTATAAACCAAAGGTAATCCCTCGTTTCTGCTTCAGCGTTTGCTGTCTGTAAAAGCAGGGAGTGAAATGCTTTGATCAACTTAGTGCTGAAATATTAAGCTCATTTCCAACCTGCAGTTTGTGCCGGTGCCTTTAGCTGGGATTTTTATGAGGACTTTTCTCAGCAGCAGCATCCCAAGTGTGCTGGATCTGTGGAGGTAATTCCCATGTGTCTGTGGATATGGATAAATAGGAGCTGGAGTGATTTGTGAGAAAGAAATCAACCCATTACTGACGCATCTCTAAATCACCTCATTTGAGTTAGAAATAGTGCAGATAAAGACGTGCTTCAGCATTTTCTCAAGAAGGTCTTCTCATGGGTCTGCTGTAGTCAGATGTCATCTATCACCGGCTGAAATCACTTTGGAAAGACTTTTTCCTGTTGTGTTTTCCAAGCTTATCCATTCTCTCAGTCAAAAAGAGAAATGACCAAAGCAGAGCCTCAGAAAGCTGCCTGCAGCTCACACCAGTGCAGCTCATGCAGGGCACCTCTTGGTGCTGGTGTTGTTTTGCTTTACTTTAGTCCCAAGCTCATGAAGCAGTCTTTAAAATCATTTAAAGTTTGAGCATGATTAACCCGGAGCTCCTTAATTATAGGCAGGGCAGCCCCTTTCCAAACCTGCATCCCCCCGTTCCAGGGCCGTAACTTCCTTCTGCCACCTACAGGCAGAATCATGCTCTGGAAAGAGGATTTGCCTTGTTTTTCACACCGTGACAATTCCCTTCAGCAGCCGGGTGGAGATAGAATCATAGAATATTGTTCTTTTGAAGCATTTCAGAGTGAAAATCAGTATCTACAAGTAATTCGAGTAGACCCTGTGTATCTGAAACACGTCAGGCATGCCTTGGGGTAAGCTGCTAATTTTTGTTAGAAAATGACATAGCAAAATGAATCCAAATTCTGATTTTATTGAGTTTCAGCAGTGGGAACTCAAGCCTTCAAATGTTGCTCCTGTAGGGGTTCTTTCAGCAGAGATAATCACTTGGCATCAGGAAAGGGCACACTTGTACTTCAGGAGCTGTGTTCTCCATTGCTTAGTAAATTCTGGAATAGTTTTCTTCTTGGGTTCAATAGAGCAGCTACAGGATGCTGCTAGGGCTTGCTATAGAGCATCAAGTTTATGGAATTATAAGGTGTCAGGGGACACCTTAGAGGAGCTCCCAGTGCCTAAAGGGACAGATGACAAGAAATCTGGAGAGGGGCTTTGGACAAGGGCCTGTAGGGACAGGCCAAGGGGAATGGCTTGAACCTGCCCGAGGGGAGACTGAGCTGAGCTCTTAGGCAGAAGCTCTTCCCTGTGAGGGTGCTGAGGCGCTGGCACAGGGTGCCCAGAGAAGCTGTGGCTGCCCCATCCCTGGCAGTGCTCAAGGCCAGGTTGGACACAGGGGCTTGGAGCAAGCTGCTCCAGTGGAAGGGGTCCCTGCCCGTGGCAGGGGTTGGAGCTGGATGAGCTTTAAGGCCTCTTCCAAACCAAACCAGTCTGGGATTCTATGAATTAGGATATAAAGGAGAGTCTTTTAAGTCAGTGATAGCAGTAAACCCGCTGGGCAGCTGAGCTGGAAAACACAGTGCTGCTTTTGCCCATTAGTAACCCACACTGCTTACAGCAGTGTTTTTCCAAGCATAATGCTAGCACCAGCATTCCTGTTTTAAATAGTGTTGCAGACTCTGGGTGCTGGTGTTGCGATGCCATCAGGAATGTTGTGCAGGGTGTCTGTTTTGGGTAGTCTGACAGTGTTTGGTCTATGGTTATATTTTAACTCCTCAGTCCTACCCACACTGGCCCAGTGAATTTACCTTCATTTTCAAGTTCTTAATTCCAGCTTTCAGGTGCAGCTTAGAGCAGCTGCATATCAAAATGTGGATGCAGATAATAAGAGGTAAGAATGATGCAGAAATTAATAATACAGAATCATTTCATTAGGTAGGTGTCAAAACTGTATCTTGCATCCAGCCTTACATTGGATTTGCTTCTGGATCCCCATTCTACTGGATATTTGGGGTGCAATCTTAGCGAAATGAAGATAATGGTAGTACTGGTGTCATTTCAGTGAGTTCACAGTTTCCATCTAAACTGCCGATGCCTTTTGCACACAAGAGGAAAGCAGCTTGCCCAGCAATGTCTGCAAATATAGACCAAGCCATTTTCTTTCTATGTTCAAAGTGACATACTGCAAAAAGCTTTCCATCATACTCCTGCTAATTCTGTATTTTCCCACTGGGAAAGGCGGCTCTCCCTGTCTCAAGTGTTTTGATTGCCTTTCAAACAAAATAGTAAAAGAAAGGAAGTAGAATCCTATTTTTAAATACAGTATCCAGTATTAATGTCAAGTTTGGGTAAAAACGCGCTGAGGCTTCCAGCTCCAACAGAGGTAGATGTGTGTTTGCTCATACAACTACAAACGTTAGTATTTCATCCCAAAGCCTGTTTCAGTTTTAGGGGATTTTAATTGCCTTCAAAAAATACCATAAACTAAGCTTGTCATGTCATTCACCTAATGGAAAGAGCTGATAAAGAGATAGAGGCGGTGGGCTTCGCTCTTGCTGCTCTCCTTTGTACTGGGTTTACTTTGGCGTGCTGCCCCGTATGTATTTTACACTTCTTTCCATTTTGTACACCCATGTCTGACAAATACCTGTCAAACAAAACCTAAGCAGATTTATAACCGCTTCGCTTGAAATGAGCCCTTCCTGCCAAAACTTTATGACTTCATTTTCTTTCATAGTTTTCCACTCTGTTGGTTCAAACAGAGGAGCCCAGCCTCAGGTCAGACAGAGGTCATTTCACTTTCATTACTAAAATATAATTTACAATATGCCAGACCTAAACAAGTTGTAGCCTAAAGGATTTGTATAATATAAACCATCTGTTCCTCAACAATATAGCTAATTTCCTGCCATCACCGTACAGTCTACTGCCCGCCTGCTTAAATGTCATTAGTATTATTGCTGCTATTATTATTATTATTATTATTATTATTATTATTATTGCAGTATTTGTCTAAAAGTCACAAGTGGTCCATAAGATTAGGATTCATTTATTCTAAAATGTCCCTTTTTTAATGATTATTTTAAATCTGGCCATTCTTTCTCTATATTGTCACTCTAAGGCTGCTGATTTCAGGAATGCAAATGTTTACACTCATTTACAAAGTATAAAAACCAAACTCGTTGGCCTTAAATCACGACCCATGGCTATAGTGAAGATCCTGAATGAGTGGGTTTGGGTGTAGGTGTTACATGTGGAAGTTAAGGTCTGCGGATAATGCAAGTTCTTTATGGCCTAAGAGTGAATGTATGCACCCATAATAACAACAAGAGTTTTAGAACATTTGCCTTTCTTCTTTGACCACTGTCTCATGAGGAATATCACTCTTCCTCATCCCTGGAAGTGTTCAAGGCCAGGTTGGACACAGGGGCTTGGAGCAAGCTGCTCCAGTGGAAGGGGTCCCTGCCCGTGGCAGGGGTTGGAACTGGATGAGCTTTAAGGTCTCTTCCAACACAAACCAGTCTGGGATTTTCCCAGCTGACTCTGTCCTGCATGTGTCAGGATTGAACATTCAGTCAAGTGTGAACAGAAATAGTCTTTACTGTGCGTTGAAGGGTTAACAGCAAAGTTGAGGAAGAGCTGGCTGCAAGGACATGGTTTTAAAAAAGCAAGTTTTCTGCTAAAACTTGGGGCCTGGCCCAGGGAACCCTTCACATGTGCTTTCTGAAAGCATGTGAATTGCCTCGATTCCTGCAATGCCACAATCAATTTTCAGTATATAAATGCCCAAACCTAAGTATAAAAACGCCTTTGCTGAAATGCTGATGGTTCCTGCATATGTTTAGATCTAATAAGTACTACTTTAATCTGACCTTGTGAAGAGGGTAAAAAGTAACTCCAAAATTAGTTCTGGAGCACAGTGCACAGAGTTTAGGTGGCACTCAGCCCTGAGGTTTGCTGATCTTGGGATAGTGCTGTCCCTCAGGCTGTATCTGATGCCATCACATCAGTGCCCGAGTCTCACAGGGATAAGCAGGATCATTGCCAAATAGGTCTGCAGCCCAAGGAATTCCTGGGTTGTTCTGCTTGGCTTTCAGACTTCCTGCATGAAAAGATCTCCATTCAAAAATGTTTTCCATCCTGTTTTTCTGATGTGGTTTTGCTGTTGTTTCTTTAACAGAGTAAGGCTAAAGAGTTGCCTCTGTCTGCTGTCCGTTTCATGGAAGAACTGGGTGAATGTGCTTTCGGCAAGATCTACAAGGGACATCTCTACCTTCCAGGCATGGATCATGCCCAGCTTGTTGCTGTCAAGACACTAAAAGACTTTAACAACCCTCAGCAGTGGGCAGAGTTCCAGCAAGAAGCATCTCTGATGGCTGAGCTCCATCACCCTAACATTGTTTGCCTCTTAGGTGTTGTGACCCAGGAGCAGCCGGTCTGCATGCTTTTTGAGTACATGAACCAAGGAGACCTCCATGAGTTTCTCATCATGCGATCGCCACATTCAGATGTTGGATGCAGCAGCGATGAGGATGGGACTGTAAAATCCAGCCTAGACCACGGGGATTTCCTGCACATTGCAGTCCAGATTGCAGCAGGGATGGAGTACTTATCAAGTCACTTTTTTGTCCATAAAGATCTCGCTGCTCGTAACATTTTAATTGGAGAACAACTTCATGTGAAGATTTCAGACCTTGGGCTCTCAAGAGAAATCTACTCAGCAGATTATTACAGAGTTCAAAACAAGTCTCTCTTGCCAATTCGATGGATGCCACCAGAGGCAATTATGTATGGCAAGTTCTCTTCTGATTCCGATATTTGGTCATTTGGAGTTGTTTTGTGGGAAATATTCAGCTTTGGACTTCAACCTTATTATGGATTTAGTAATCAAGAAGTCATTGAGATGATCAGGAAAAGACAACTGCTGCCATGCTCTGAAGACTGTCCTCCCAGGATGTATAGCCTGATGACAGAGTGCTGGCATGATCTGCCATCCCGCAGGCCACGATTTAAGGAAATCCATGCCAGGCTGCGCTCCTGGGAGGGTCTCTCAAGTCACACGAGTTCTACTACCCCCTCCGGTGGGAATGCCACCACTCAAACGACTTCCCTCAGCGCAAGTCCAGTTAGCAATCTCAGTAACCCTAGGTACCCCAACTACATGTTCCCAGCACAAGGAATACCACAAGGCCAAATCGCCGGGTTCATCGGACCACCAATACCTCAAAACCAGCGATATATCCCTATCAATGGGTACCCGATTCCACCAGGATATGCTGCTTTCCCAGCTGCCCACTATCAGCCACAAGGTCCGCCCCGGGTAATCCAGCACTGTCCTCCTCCAAAGAGTCGCTCTCCGAGCAGTGCCAGCGGATCAACCAGCACAGGTCACGTCACTAGTTTGCCATCTTCGGGATCCAACCAGGAAGCAAATATTCCTTTGCTATCTCATATGTCAATTCCAACTCATCCAGGGGGAATTGGTATCACAGTTTTTGGAAATAAGACTCAAAAACCATATAAAATTGACTCAAAGCAGTCTTCCCTATTAGGAGACTCCAGCATCCATGGACCTAATGAATCGATGATTTCAGCTGAGTTGTAAATAAGTGAGGCCTTTGTAAATAGAGCTATTTACAGGACAAACTAGAAAGCCGTAGAAAAGATTTATATTCAAATATTTTATTAAAGATTCCTCTGGTTGTGTAACAGACATTGCAGCAAGTATCTTCTGTGAAGTTTAACTGCTTAACAGGATGGGCAGACTCAACCAGACCAAGATCATTGTGGTATGAATACGCAGCTTTGCTCAACGGACACGTGTTTCTTTAAGTGCCACCACCAATTCAAAAAGGGGAAGGGGAATTTCTTGTTGTTTTAAATGAAAACATTTGCTCATTTGGTTTTTCACAGCTTTTGAGACCTCTGCTGTGGTTTAAATCACAGAAACTTTTTGTAGACTGAAAGCATATTTGAATATTTGTCTCTTTTTTAGGAGATGCAAATCTTGGGATTGCTGCTGGGGGTGCAATTTCAGGTCCAATAGCTAGTGAAAATGTCTGTAGATTTCGCAGTCAAGGATGATGTTTCAAAGATGTGATCTGAGAGGGGAGTGAATGACTTCAGGTAGGATTTGGGTCTCTCGGTAAGTTGAGAGTCTGAGTTCAGATTCAGACCAAAAAGAGTCATTTATATGGCAGCACAATAGCTTGTGTTATCAACTTGCAGCCTGCAAAGATCATCTGCTCTTGGCTGCTCAAGATGGCTGGAGTTCTAAGAAATGGCCTTAAAGGAGATGAAATTAAAGTGTTTTAATTTCAGATCCTGAATCAACTTCTTCAAAGATAACATTTCATAATCGAAGTAGTTAAAACAGAAATTTTATATCCTTTTGTTGCTATGCAACTGTATAATGGAAAAGCTCCAAACCACCATTTTCTGTATGACAATCAGTTTTCCCAGGAATATTTATTGTTATCAGATCAATGCATAATTGCAGTGACTACGACTCCAGTAACCCTGAAAAGAAGGGAAACTCACATTCCACCAGACAGCAAATCCATGGATAGCAATTTCGTCTAATAATGTGAATTAGTGTTAACTTCCAACTTGGAAATACAACATTTGTATAATTACTAACAATTCATTCAGGTATAAGCAATCAGTTCTTCATTTGAAACCACTTTAATGAGTTACAGAAGTGCTGTGGACGTGACAGTTTTTCACAGACTCTTTTTTATACGGAATAAGTATTTTTGTTGTACACGGAACGAAAACCAATCTTTTTGCTCAGTTGACAATGTTGTATGATATGACTTTATTTTTATCTCTTTTGCACAAAAGTGTGATGATGTTTTGTACAGCAGAAGTGAAAATACATCTCTGCATTTTCTCTCTTGGTCTGCTTCTTTTTACCCTGATGTAGATGTTCTTGAAATATATTACGGTGATATTCAGCCACTACCTTATACAAATATTTTTCTTTGTTTTCACTGCATGCGTTTAATCACTGTATTACTTGATGATTGAGTTATTAATTATGGGCATTTCAATTAGGCAAGCATGAAAATGTAATAACAAAGGCTATTTTATAATTAAGATATGTGCATTTTTGTATTTCACATGCCAGAGATGATATTAAACACTGATTATTTTATGCTGCTGTTTATTAAAACATTGGTTTAACTAAACTCATCGGTATTTTCTCCATCTTGGTATAAGGAACTTGAAATGTTTTGTGTTTAATAAGAACTGAAATCTGTTCACTGGGCTCAGTGAGAAGTGCTCACTTAAATGGGACATGAGAGTTTTGCAGATGATATTTGCAGACAGATTACTGGGGGTGACATACAGAGGCTTACATGGATATTTGACTGTGCAAATATTTGCAGAGCACACAGAAGAAGCGGGATGGCATGAACTGCCCCATGAGAAGGAAGCAATTCCTGCTGTGATCCCATCGGTGCTGTTCAGCTCCATGCCAAGGGCCAGCATCACCCCTCACTTAAGTTTTACATCCTGCTGCATCCAGGCAATCTTCCTCTTCATTGCAGGCATGAAACTACTTGCAGATTAAGAACAATCATATTATATAGTAAGGACTTTTGTAACTTGTGAGATGTTTTACGAGCCTCAGATGTGAGCTCCTACCTGGATTGGGGAATGGATCAGCAATGAAGGTATGTTACATGTCTCCTAGAGTTTAGTTTTGACTGAAGATTCAGTCAATAATTGTATCTTGTTAGCTTCCGTATCTGTGTCAGCTTATCAGACTCAGATGCTAAAGCATTACTTCTGAACAGAGGTATTTTACAGGAATGATGAGATAGTTTTCTCTGAGCGAGAGCTATAAACGTAAGCAGAAGCCAGGGAATTGCTCTTTCTCACTTCCACAGTACCACCGAATAGTTTGGGTTGGAAGGGATCTTAAAGATAATCTAGTTCTCACTGCCCTTCCTTGTGCCAGGGACCCTGCATTTGGCCTTGCTGAAGTTCATGAGGTTCCATATACATCAGTTCTTGATTCATCCTTTCTCTGATCTGCATCCTTTTTTGAGCAATCACATCAGTGCAAACAATTCTTTTGCATCTTAAGCATCAAATGCACTGAGAAGGAAGAAGCCTTTTGCCTATTTTCCCCACCCATTCTTCCCATTGGATTTCTGAGCTTGTGCCATTAAGAGCTTGAAATTCCAGTAGTGACAGTTTAAAGACAACCTGCCACTTTGTAACTATCTGGTTTCAAAAGCAGAAGAGATTATATGCAGCCGGATAAGCCTGTGCTCCTTAGGTTATGCTGTTGTTGCAAGTTCTTCAGTGAAGAACGTGCTGTAAATGAAGTCAATGGAGAAATAAGAATCTTTGTGCCACAGCTGACACACAGACCTTTGTGCAAGCAAATAGCTGAAAAAGATACTGAGGTACTACAGTGATAGCAAAGTATTTGCTCATTACTGTTAGGCAACTTCCTTCACTGAGTGAATGTGTGAAGATAATGGAAGCTTCTTCAGGAGGCTGTTTTCATCTCCAGGCTGGGAAAAGTGGTTGTGGAATCAGCTCATGAGACAGATGAACAGATGGGCTCTGGCAGTTGAGGTGCTAAGTGATGTATGTCCCATCAGGCCAAATCAGAACATACTGGGTACAATGCCATTAACTCAGTTCAATTCTGTCAAGCCAAACAGGAGCCACACTCGAGTCAAACCACTCTCACATCAGTATGATACACGCTTGGCTGCCATGGCACTGTTGTCTTACCAGGCAAGCTGTGAATTTGCATGCTTGGCTTTAATCACCCTGATAGGAAAGCAAGAACTTCATACTTCATGGAGCAGCAACGGGGTCATAAAATAATCCCTCACACACTTTGTGGTTTTACATTGAAAACCCAGGAGTTACTCTGCAAGCCCACACAGGGTTTTTACCCTGTATTTCAAAGTAAGCCATGTCCTTAAAGTATTTTATTCACAGATGTAAAGCAGCACTGAGCAATACACCTGAAAACTCTTGCAAAGGCCTCTTCCTGCCCTGCTCTCCCTCTCTCAGCAGGTGATGTGTGTGAAGTGCGAGGCTGAAATCACAGTCTGGCTCACAACTGAGGCAGAGGGAACAAATGCTAACGCAGGGAGGCAGGAATTCATCAGGGAGGGATTAGAAGGGGAAAGAAAATCATCTAAAACCCAATTAGATAACATGAAAATAAGTGTTGCCAGAAATCAAGGAGTTACTCCTTAGGTGGGAATGCGGACATGCTGATGAAAGCTATTTCTGTGGCAAAACAAAGGAAGAGGGAATTTTCCAGATTCCTAATCCTACGTGCTAGAATCATCATCCCTTCTTCCTACAAAGAGATAGGACAGCCAAGACCCTTGGAAACGTGGTAAGGGATTGGGAAGCTCTAGAGGTTTGGAAATAAAACTCTGAGTAAACACTGTTTAGTGAGCCTTCAATCTGGAGAATCTCATTCCCTCCAGGTTAGCTTATGTTTCTGTACAAGAGAATAAATATTTGCTGATTTAAAGACCAAAATGCAGGGTCTGCACCAGAGATTTGTGTCCGTCCTTCCCACAGAGGAGTGATTATCCTGCGTTTCTGCATTCTCTGGATTAAAAGCAGGAGGTAAAGCAGAGAACTACTTGAACAGAAATTTGGGCTGGCAAACTCAGAAATACCAGCATATGTTTATCCAGCGCATGAGAAATTGTCAAAAAGGAATCTGGTATTTGCTTTGCATGAATAAAGATGTCCAAGAAGGTTGCAGGCTTGGAAATGCTTGGAAATACTTAACATTTGCTTGTTCCAATCCTGTTCTGTAACCTACATTCGCCAGAAGAACTTTACAATCTCCACCTAACTCAAACCACTCCTGACACTAAGGCAGTTGATACAGAAATGATCTCAAGTACAAACACATGCTGATCCCTATGGACCCACTTGTATGGAATGAGCACCTTCAACATCTGTTGGCTCTCTTTGCTGTATTTATCAGGAGGTATTTGGCTTGCTGGCTGGATCCACTCTCTCAGTGTGTCTGAATGTTGTCTTTGCCTCCTCACAAAGTGGAGTCACTTGACCAAAGCATGCCTGTTTTCCTCTGCTCCACACCATTAGTTTGGGCAAGACAGGCCAGGCGCAGCTTAGGCTAAGAAGAGGAGCTATGTAACCAAGACTGCCTCTGAGGAGGCACTGAGTAGTGCTGGTGGGAAGAGGGCAGTGGGCTAAGCCACCCCATACCGTGTCGCACCAAAGCGGATGTGGAAGGTGTCCCTGCCTGTGGCAGGGGGTTGGAACTGGATGATGATTCTATATGAGGTAGCTATGACTCTATCATCCACCTTTCCCATGCAAGCATAAGATGCAATAACTGATTATAAACTCTGGCTATTAATCAGAAATTCATGAACATGATGAAGCTGCAGGCAGGAACAGAGGGGTGTCTACATGTGGCAAAGGGGGTGATCTCATGGGAAGGCCAGTTTTGTGGAAGAAATTCACTTTGTTCCTTACTCATTTTGTTTCTTTGTTCCTAGGCAGAAAACACTGAAATCCACAGGAGTCTTTGCACGGATTTTAGTGGTATCTGAATCCAGTTTTCTACCTTCTGGAGAGTACTTAAGAGTTTTACTGAACTTGATGAAACCCTGAACCTTCAGCATATACCCGTGAGAGGTGCACAGGTTCACAAATGGTTCTGATGCATGTACAGAGCAAGTTATAACTTGCAAAGCACTGAAATAAACCAAAGGTCTTTTTTATTATTATTATTTGCAGAAAAAATGAGAGCATTTTTACTGTATGTTACAATATTTTAACCAGTATTTCTTTAGGATATGAATTCATCATTGCTCTGCGGTCAGGGATGGAATGAGAAGCCACACTAAGCTGAACTTCACCACCTCTGGTTCTGCTGCGGAACCTCAGTGGAAAAATGAAGCAATTGGGTTAAGCTGATGGAAAGCAAACATCTTTTGGAGAGGAAGCTGTCTTTTGAAGGAGCACCTCCTTTGTGCCCGTAAGATCTGCCTACTGACTCCTAAATTCCCCTCCCCAGATATCACAATGGTTTCATGGTAAGCTTGCACCTTTGTCACAGGTATTTCTTTTGCTTGAGGCAGGGCCAGCGCATTTATTCCAGTGAGAAGAGAGTAGCCAAATGATTTAGAATTATAGAATCACAGAATGGTTTGGGTTGGAAAGGACCTTAAGCTCATCCAGTTCCAACCCCCTGCCACAGGAAGGAATGCCTCACACTCGACCGTGTTGCCCACGGTTTCAGCTGTTAGACTTGCAGAGCATGGCTAAACCAAGGAGGTCTGAGGGTGCTGGGACCAATCTGGAAGCATGTAGTCACCCAAACCACATCCTCGAGTTCTGTGGGAGTTCTTTTGGCTGCGTCTTCAATGGCGATGGGGTTTCGTGGCCCCAAGTGTGCTCCCTCCGTGGGCCTGGAAGCCTCTTTTAAGGATGTGATGTTCATGGAATCCGAGAAGCAATTTTTATCTTGCTGTGGGCTATCTTTTATAGAAGGAGAGAATATTGCCCCCAAGTCAGCCGCTCCCTATCCCATCATATTTCTTCCTGTTTGATCTCTCAGAGATTAAAGTTCAGTATGTTTCAGGACAGTTATATTGCTGAGGTAATATAAAATTATTAAAAACAGAGAGAGAGACAATATTGTGACTACACATCAAAAGCTCTTCAAGACAAAGGAGGGAAAATTGACTTGAAACTGGAATTATTAGAAGCATCTGTGGTGTCCTTTCTATTCCGTTTAAGAGTGCAACGCATTCTGGCATTCGGTGTTTGTTTCGAACTGGAAACCTGGTCCTGCCTTAACTTTCTGATTTGGACCCAAACCCCCATGGTTTATCTGCTGCTGCAGAGGGGAATGGTGACTGTTGGGTGATGAGTTTTGACCCTAAGACTCAAAGGAATGTTTTCCAATGCGATGAAGAAGTTGGGTGATTTTTCTGCTCATCTGAGGAATTTAAAACCAACCAGAAATATCTATTAGATTCCTAAGAAGCACACGAGTTCTTAAACCACAACTGGTGCTTGGAGTACAGCGTGCATATGTTTGTTTATAGATGTGGATGCACACATACAGATGTGGGTACACGTACCTATACACACTCCAATGTTTTCAGCAGGATTTTCCGTAGCTTAAAAGAAATACAGTAACATTTGAGAACAGGAAGTAGCAGGAACTAGGATAACAGTCATTTCCAGTCACCCTCAGTGTAGACACAGGTGAGTTTATTTGGGTTGATCCCATGAGCAAAGCATCTGAACACTGAGAAAAATACCATTTAATGGGAACCCACCTGAACATAGAAACATAGAATCATAGAACAGTTAGGGTTGGAAAGGACCATCCAGTTCCAACCCCCTGCCATGGGCAGGGACACCTCACACTAAACCATCCCAAACAAGGCTTCATCCAACCTGGCCTTGAACACTGCCAGGGATGGAGCACTCACAACCTCCCTGGGCAACCCATTCCAGTGCCTCACCACCCTAACAGGAAAGAATTTCCTCCTTATCTCCAATCTAAACTTCCCCTGTTTAAGTTTTAACCCGTTACCCCTTGTCCTGTCACTACAGTCCCTAACAAAGAGTCCCTCCCCAGCATCCCTATAGGCCCCCTTCAGGTACTGGAAGGCTGCTATGAGGTCCCCACGCAGCCTTCTCTTCTCCAGGCTGAACAGCCCCAACTTCCTCAGCCTGTCTTCATACGGGAGGTGCTCCAGTCCCCTGATCACCCTCGTGGCCTCCTCTGGACTTGTTCCAGCAGTTCCATGTCCTTTTTATGTTGAGGACACCAGAACTGCACACAATGCTCCAGGTGAGGTCTCACAAGAGCAGAGTAGAGGGACAGGATCACCTCCTTCGACCTGCTGGTCACGCTCCTTTGGATGCAGCCCAGGATACGGTTGCTTTCTGGGCTGCGAGCGCACACTGCAGCCGGCTCATGTTCATTTTCTCATCGACCAGCACCCCCAAGTCCTTCTCTGCAGGGCCGCTCTGAATCTCTTCTTTGCCCAATCTGTAGCCATGCCTGGGATTGCTCTGACCCGGGTGTAGGACCTTGCACGTGTGCCTGCCTTTTAAAGGACAAAAGAGGCAGAAAAGGACAAGTGACTTCCTATCAGCAGACATCATATTTAGCTCTTCTTCCCTCAGGCCCAAAGCGCTGCTTGAGACAGAATCTCTCCTCTGAGCAGATATTCTTCTCTCTTCATGTGTACACCACATGGCCGGTGCGTCCCACACTGCTTTGTGCATCTCTGCCTGGGCACGAGCTCCCTTGCGCTGGGCAGCAATGGCGTGTGTGCCTCCTGTTCCTCTCCACACAGGATGGTGGGGCCATCACTGTGCTCCCTATGGGGTAAGAGCACATAGAGGGGTGGGTCCTGTGGAGCCACAGTCCCTGCACAGCTCGTGCCAGGGAAGCGCGGCTCAGGAAAGGCTGGGCAAAGGGTGGGTAATGCGGGAGAACGTTACGGATGCCTGAGGGAAGCGGGGATGGAGGGGCCGGACAGCCCAGAGGCAGTAGCCGGGAGAGACAGGAGTGTGGAGGAGACGGGATGAAGGACTGCGTGGGGATGAGCACCAGAGCATGGCAGATGTGTGAGGGGGGAGACCTCAACCAGGGAGGAGAGTGAGGGTGGAGGGAGGGAGGAAGGAACACCGCTGGACCTGCCCCGGGGAACATGGCGGCCATGAGCCCCCTGTCAGCACCAGAGGGCGCGTTACCCCAGGGAGGCCGCTGCGCATCGGCCCCTCCCAGCCCTTACACAGGGCCGGCTTCTCCACAGCGCCGGCCCCCGAGCCCTGCCCTGAGCCCTCGCAGCCCGGTAAGCCGCGGGCAGAGCCTGCCTTCCCCTCCATTCCGGTTAGATTCACCTCCTCTCACCCAGCTCTCCGGCAGACAAAACAGCGGGGTGGTCTGTGGGGACTGCAGCTTACTTGCTTCTGTTTCGCGCTGCCATTGCCCAAAATCGTTGTGCTGAGCCAGTGCTGTTTGAACAAGCTTTGCTGTACTCACTTCCTCTCCAGTTAGGCCTGAAGTACTTTTATGCACCAAAGAACTTGAATGCTTTAGATGGATATTATATATTATGTATTATATATTATATATTATGTATTATATACAATAAATGATATATATTACATATTATATATTATAAATTATATTTTATATAGTATGTATTATATTTCATATATTATTATTAAATCTATTTTTAGGCAAATTAGGCAGTACAAGGGTTTGGTAAATCTCTGTTGAGCATCCATGCTGAGCTCCAGGTTTCTCCCGGTATGACCATTCCACGGGCTTTCACCTAAACCTTTGCTGCTCCACTTCAGCCACTCCTCCCCTGTGGTGGCTATACCTGGCTCCGCATGTTTTCAGGCTAAACATGAGGCATCCAGAACGGAAATCCTCCTCTTCCTCACAGGATCTACCGGGACTGCCAGGGTCTGGCACTGCCTCAAACCACTATATTGTGGTGATTCTTCCAGCATCATCCCATGATCCGTTTGGACTTATATGGAAGCAGTATATGAGGACAACTGCCAATCATTGTGAACCTGTTGTTGCTTTTCAATGTGCTTGTCTATACATTTGGGCAGCTGCTTTATTTGATGGCCGTGGTTGCCTTGAGAAACATCCGTGCCAATGCAATAAGGATATTGCCAGGCAAGAAGGAGGAAACTGAATAATCAGGGTTTTAACGTGACTCCACACAGTGACACTGATTTAGAATCATCCAATCCCAGACTGGTTTGGGTTGAAGGGATCTTAAAGCTCATCCAGCTCCAACCCCTGCCACGGGCAGGGACCCCTTCCACTGGAGCAGCTTGCTCCAAGCCCCTGTGTCCAACCTGGCCTTGAGCACTGCCAGGGATGGGGCAGCCACAGCTTCTCTGGGCACCCTGTGCCAGCGCCTCAGCACCCTCACAGGGAAGAGCTTCTTCCTTTTATCTAACCTGAACTTCCCCCATTGAAGATGGGGATACAGAACTGTGAGGACAGCAGTCAGGAGTACAAGTGTGGCTGTGGAAGGCCATGTCTTAGGGATCTGTACAGGGTTCAGTGATGAGCAGGAGCAATGTGAGTGCCTGCTCTGTGCTGAGAAACAGGTCCTGTTCTTCCTCTGGAAGGTCATTGCTGCTTCTCCCTTGACTGTCTGAGAGCCTGGTAATTCCAGTCACTCTCATTAGGAGTTCAGGCTGCTCAGAGGGCGGCAGGTCCCAGTGGGAACAGCAAAAAAAAAGGGCTGTGCTGAGGGCAGATGAGATGCTGACTATGTGAAACCACCATTAGTCCCAGCCATAAAGCAGTGTACGTGTCTTGTGTGCTCCCATTTCAAAGAGGTCAAATCCAGGCAAAATAACTTAGGAGCATTAGAGAAGACACAAACAGATGGTCTGGACACTGTATTACAGTATAGCAGGAAACAGTGCCAGAAATGGAAGAATTATTCCAAAGTAGATTCCACATAAACTGTATCCCCAAAGATGGGGTGCTTTTTTCTAAAGATAGTTGGCATGAAAAGGATTAGACATTGGATAAAAAAGTTAAAACTGCTTTTTGTATATAGGCACAAGTCAGTTTATGCTGAATAAACCTCTGGTCCTAAGGAAGGTTGCCTTCCTAAGTAGCCAAGCCATGAAGACTGCACAAGAAGTCATAAATCTGGCAATTCCTAATTTCAGAGTGCTCAGCATTGCAGCATAAATCATACTCCTTTCACACAGCGCTTCGTAGGCAATTTCTTTGCAATATTATTTATGTATTTATTTTCTTATCTGGCAGGTAGTCTCAGTCCTGAAAATATGCAGACCGCTCAGCAGAGCAGGATCAAGTTTTACCACTGTTCTTGCTTTGTATCATACAAGAGCTGCTGCTGTGCATGGTGCAATAGCTGTCTAGGGATTGTTCCATGCTGGTGCAGAAAGAAGGGTTGTGGGCTGCTTCTCCCAGTATTCAGCTATTGCAGCAACCATCAGGGATATGGGGAGAACCTGGTTCCCATCCCATTCTTTTGCATCTTGCTGAGTGTTTATTCACTTCTGGCTGCTTCTTGAGGGGTTGTTCAGCTCCTAAAAAGTGATGCTGTTCCAAGTGACTCATGGAAGATGGCAGGAACCGAGAGGATGAACATCCAGTTCTTGGTCTGGTCCTGCAGTGAATCAAAACACTTTCAGGCTATTGTTAACATGACATGGATGCTCTCGACCTAACAGATCTTTGCCATCGAGGAGTACAGACCCACCGAATTGTGATGGCAATCACCATGTAGGCATGCTGTTAATCTCAGAGAGGAATGCGTGAATTCCTGAAAAATCAGAAAGAACAGAGGAGAATGGGGAAGATAACAGTCATGGGTCACCTGGGTAGCGCTGCCATATCTCCCTCCAGGATAAGAGGCAGGACACCTTCCAGGTAGGCCTTGCTGCATACCATTGTTCATTTTATCAGTGCATTTGTCATCAGAATTTGCAGGGCTGAAATACAACAGGCTGGTAGGAACTGTTGTTCTGGCTTGGCCATTCAATGTCCCAAAATCTTAGACAAATAGAGAAATTTGAACAGATTTTTGCCAGGACAGGCTTTTTCCTGGGTAGAAAAATGGGAATGTATCTGCCAAACCATGTAAATAGCCCCATAGATAGGAAGTGTGTAGATAGGTTTTTGAGTCATTTAAAAATACAAGATACACAGGGCAAACAGAAATGATCTCTAGTTCCTTTAGTGCCTAGCAACAAAGCTGTCCTATCTTCAAGTTATACAGCAGCTAAATGTTTTCCCTCATGCAGTGGATCGGTTCTCTGGAAGGTCATGTATAGACTTGTTCTGCAGCCCTGAGAAGTGGAAACAAACATATTTTACTTGCTATTGGGTAGGGAAGAAGTTGGAGGTTTATGTGTCTCATTTGCCAGGAAACATTCAAATACGCTTCAGGTAATGGTTGTGAACTGTAAAATGCAAACTCCCAGGTGACTCTTGAGCTAGAGTAAATAGGATCTGTTGGACATTCCTCTTTGCAACCAGGAATCATTTCACTTCTGCACTTCTTCAGCAGTGGCTTTTCTGACAGCTCCTTAGTTCTGATGAAACAGATGATGAAATGCATGACTATGACTGGAGCTGTTAACTGATGCTAATTTTTAGATAGACCAGGCTAACTGGTTCCTTTGATCTTTAGGATTTACACCCTTTTATCTTGTGTAAGTCAACTGCTCAAGAGGCATGTGCCCAGCCAGCTCTCTGCACTTCAGAAAAATGCTTTAAAGCGGCTGATAATTTCGCTTTCAAGTTTTCTGTGCTATCATATTGTCAATCTTGATCAAGAATGGGATGAGTCTTGAGATCAGTGACAACTTAGTGCTACTTCATTCACCACGCAGGCCTCTATGCTTCAGATTTACTGTCCCCTATTTTTGTAGGGGTTTGCATTTTGAAAGACAAATTAATTCAGATGTTTTCTTGGAGCACACTTTGCCCTTCTTTCTGTCCTCATTTCTAACCTCACTGCCTACCATCACTTTAAATGATACTATCCTCTTGTAACTGGATATGCCTCTTAGAGGTATGCGTGATTTTTCCAAACAACTTCATCAATTATGAGTAAAACAAATGGCAAAGTCATGTATCATTTATACTGGGATTTATAAAAGAATGAAGGGGAAAACTGAAAGAAGCAAGAAGTTTGTGTCCTTTTTGTTTTCAAAATACCAAAACTAAAAGGCTACTGGGATTATTCTGGTCTGAAAGCCACTGTTTTTACTAATTAAATATGAAATCAGAGGTTTGATAGCTTATACTTCTGTGTACTCATGTTTCTTTGGGTGATGCTTCCAAATCCCCTCCCAAATCCACTCAGAGCCAATGCAGTGAACACAGATGCAGCAGAAGAGGAGAAAACCAATACATCTTCATAAAAGCAAATGGGTTTGCAGTGTGTTGGAAAGAGCCTGCACTCAGCAGGTAACACTGTCCCTTTTTTGTTATTATTCATAAATGTGAAGAATTTTTAAAACCTTTTAAACAATTCTAAAACCTGCTTGGCAAGTAAATTTGAATGTTAATATCATTTCAATGCATGAGAAGAGTTCTGAAAGCAAATGTGTGACCTGATCTTAGAAATGGTGTAGTGGTGAATGAGACCCAGCAGAACTCCTGCATGCTGATGGGCACAGCTGAGATAAAGCAGGGAGATGGGAAGTGCTGGTGTTTTCTTTCTGACACACCACCTTCTGGTGTAAGCACAGCACAGCCACTCAAGAAATCGGCTTGATTTCAAGGAAACAAACAGAAAACAAGACTCCTCCATTAAAAACATCCAGTGAAAACGGCCAGAAACCCTCATTCAAGCCTCTTCATACTCCTGTGCTCAGGTATTTTTGGAATGGAGGGAAAAACCTTTCACAAAGGAAGATCCCCAAAGTCCTCCATCCCCGCAAAAGCCCATTTCTGCCATTCCTTCCTGGGTGGCCCTTAAATAAGTCCTTTAACCAGGAATCCTTTTCTTTGGTGATTTCCAGTACTGGCACATGGTTTCTCAACACAGTGGGGCAAGCTCTTCTCCAGGCTTCTAATAGGATTCATGTGGGCTTGATTTAGCCCAATGCTTCTGATTTACAGTGGTCAGCTACCCAAATGGATTGTGTGGAGGCTGAACCTTGTGGTAGAATTCTCTGCTCAGTAAGTACTAACAGGAGGAGGAGGGAGGGTGCAGTGGTGATCCTGTTAAGTTTTTTCTGTGGTGGCACAATGTGTTCGGAGTGTGGTGATCACAAAGAAGTTCCTATTAACCTGCAGGCAGGAAAGCTGTGCTTTCAGGAGGCTATAGGATCAAGGGTCAGTGCCTTTCCATGTTCCCGTACTTCCCATAGTCTTCTAATATATTGCTAGGATGAGATAGATACACTGCATGCAAACAAGAATCAAGCCCAATCTCTATAACATTTGTGCTTACCTAACTATTGAAGATAGGGAAGAAGGGTAAGTTCCCCCTCTGTTATGAGTCAGCACAGCTTCCACTGAACAGAAGCAGTTTATACCAGTAGGATCTAGATGAGAAATGTTTCCAAAGACCTGTTTTTCCATTGTAGAACTTCCTGATATTGAGGACCATGCTGCTTCTCTGAAGTTTTACCAGCCAGCTAAAGGGTCACCTCTCAGCTTTGCCAGGTACCAGATGACAATGAGCATTCTCCTTTCAGTGGCACTCTTTTCAGCAGAGCACCTTCACTCCAGGATGTTTAGGTCTGTGTACTAAAGAGAGCAATTATTTTCTTTTTCCTGTTAGTGAATATTCTCAATTATTTAATTTCCTATGGAGCCATTTGGCAAGCACTTTCCTTCCCAGCTACTGCCAGCAACCCTTGTTCCGAAAATGAAACAAGTTCTTGGCCTACGGGAGCACAGCCAGGAAATTTGTCATTGTTGGGCCAAGTGACATTTTTGACCTAATCAATGGCATTTATTTCAGGCAATACACATTTGAAGCTCATTTATGATATTAATAAATAGAATAGGGAGACTGGTGAATTCACCCTAAAAAAAGAAACAGGGTCATTTTAATGATGTATTTCTTCTTGTGCTGTTGGGGTTGTACATGGCATCACTGTTGAAATATTTCTGAATCTAAGTTTCAAATTAGCAGATGGAGCCAGATTCTTTTTCTCAGTTGCCTTTGCTTCGCTCCAGAATTTGGCAGGACTTTGCCTGCTGACAGCTTTCTTAAGGACAAGAAGTTCTCATCCCAGGTAATACTAGTGCAGTGGATTCCTAACTCCTTCTATTTCCAGACCCTTGCAATGGGGATGTGGGTGGGACATCAAGGTTGAAGTCTTGGCCCTACTGAAGTTAAGTTCTAATTCATGTTGATGGAAACAGAATTTTATTGTAGAGTTGCTCAGGTACAGAATCAGATTGATTGCAAACCAGTTTATCTTCAAAGTCTGGTTGATCTAGTTGTGCCTTCAGTGCTCAGGTACAACTTCCCCTGGTTTCATTACAGATTCCAGGTGTGGAATGGAAGGAAATTGAGATCTGTAACGGAATTGTTTCCTTTTATGGACACAGCTTTAAATATTGCTAAAAGCAAAAGGCCTCTGGCAAGCAGCTTTTGACATTTTACAGGACTACAATGGCAAGGGAGGTTGGAAGGATATCAAAGAGACAGAAATAATGTTGATCACTGAGCTTGAGAGCCCATGTTTTTTCATAACTGGTGTCTTCCTCTCACTTTCATTGTTACTTCCTGATAATAATAGACAATGGTGGGATCACAGGGGCTTTCATAATTCAGGCAGCGGGTGATTCAGTGTTTTCTTATGTATAAAATTGCACTGGCCCAAGATGTTTTGTTTACCATTTAATCTGCCCCCCCTAATCACTTATTTTTATAGAAGCAGGAGCAATAGGAATGAGATAATGCAGAGCTTTAGGAGAGAGCCAAGTCAGACAATGCTGGCTGGCCATGAGTAGACACGAGTCTCCTGCAAGTTTGCCAGGTTTCTGGTGGGGGCCAGAAAAGGGGATGCAATTCTTTATTTTCCTCCTCCCCATAAAAACATCTTCAGGATCCTGAGTTGTTTCCAAAGTATCCTAAGATAGGGTTTAGGGAAGTGGTCAGTGCTGGCTTCCAGCACTCTTGACAGCTATGAGTTTTATGGTGATGGGGCCACAGAGCCACAATCTTCAACCAGACCCACTGGGGGAAGAGTTCTCTGAGCTGTGTAGGAGGAAAAGTGTTTCCTGTGCTTCCTTGGGTATGCTGGGACAGGGTAAGAAGGTTGGGGCTGTTCAGCCTGGAGAAGAGAGGCTGCGTGGAGACCTCAGAGCAGCTTCCAGTGTCTGAAGGGGGCTACAAGGATGTGGAGAGGGACTCTTTGTCAGGGACTGTAGTGATGGGACAAGGGGTGATGGGTTTAAACTGAAACAGGGGAAGTTCAGGTTGGAGATAAGGCAGAAGCTCTTCCCTGTGAGGGTGCTGAGGCGCTGGCACAGGGTGCCCAGAGAAGCTGTGGCTGCCCCATCCCTGGCAGTGCTCAAGGCCAGGTTGGACACAGGGGCTTGGAGCAAGCTGCTCCAGTGGAAGGGGTCCCTGCCCGTGGCAGGGGTTGGAGCTGGATGAGCTTTAAGGTCCTTTCCAACCCAAACTAGTGTGGGATTCCATGATTCTTTCCTTACTCCAGAATAGACTCATACCTAATAAATAATTTCATCTCACAATGTCAGTGGTAAGACTGTGACACAAAACCACATAGGGCTGAGGTGATGGCAAGGAGGGTTCATCCAGATGAGATTAAATGAGCCAAAGGGACTTCTGTCAAAAAGGAAATGGCTCATTCCTCTTCCCATTCCCAGATGCACAGCCCTGCTGTGTACCCACACCAGCTTTCTTGCAAGTCACACCCTCCCGCAGCCCATGTCTTCTTCCTGACCAGCCCTGCAGAAGGAAACAGCTCATTCCATGCTTTGTCTGTGGGTTGAATGAGCCAACATAAAGATCCCACAGACTCCAGAACTGTCCCTGAGGGCAATGGGAGCATGCTGCTGAAGACTTTCTGACTCAAGATGCTGGTCCATGGGAATTTAAACCTCCCTAAAGCAGTTGTGGTCCTGCCCCTTGCCTAACCCCAGAGCTGGTGTCTGCCTGACCCTGCAGTGTCCCAGCTCAGGAAGCCAAACTAGGGGAAAATGATCCCCTTTTTTATTTCATTTTATTGGTTTTCTGGTGGCTTCCCTCTCGGTTCACAGCAGGATCAGGTGAACCCTGGGGAGGGAGAGGAATGTGTGGACAAAAGCACAAGAGATGGTGGGGTCACAGTAACACCAGCTTGGGCTCTTTTAAGCTGTCATGAGACTGAAAATTGCCTTGGCTTACTTAGGTTGTGGTGTCTCTCACTTGGTTTAGTAAAAGGTGAGTAGGTATAGAGTATCTGTGAGGCAGAAACAGGGTCTACAGGGTGAATGGACCATGCAGCAATGTGATGAACCAGAAAGGAATCACAGTTAAATAGGTACTTCATTTATTTTCCAAGTTTGTTAATAACTTTGAAACTAAATGCAAAAATACCAAAGGGCTTTACAAAACTCTACCTAATGGCAAAAGTATTCCTCTCCTTGGCTTTAGATCAGTTTTATAAGTGATTTTAAACAATATTTTATTTTGTTTGGAGTAAAAAGGATGGAATATTAAAACAAGTTTTGCTTTTAACAGCAGTAATGAACAGACTTCTTGTGGAAGTCGTTCCTCTTGGGATCGTTGGAACTTTGTGTACCTGTTTCTGCCATTTGTCAACTATTGATACTGTGAGGGTTTTAAATCCACTTAATTGCTTGTTGTTCTGAAAAAGTTATACAAGTGCCTGTGCTAACTAACAAATTCTGTGATTGCCAGAAACTCCTCCCTTGCTCTGTATCTCTGTTTTCAGAAGGATTAGAAATGTTTCATTTTATGATTACCACAGGACATGTATCAGAATAACTTCACCAAAAGCAAGAGAGCATTTTAAAGATCCATGTAAGATGACATTAACAAAACTGAATATAGAATCCTGGAATGGTTTGGGAATGGTCATCCAGTTCCAACCCCCTGCCACGGCAGGGACGCCTTCCACTAGAGCAGGTTGCTCCAAGCCCTGTCCAGCCTGGCCTTGAACACTGCCAGGGATGGGGCAGCCACAGCTTCTCTGGGCACCCTGTGCCAGTGCCTCACAGTAAGAACTTCTTGATGCTGTCTACTTGTGTAAGCCCAAACTCTGTTAAAAGCCCACATCCTACAGAGCTTGATGAGGAGCAGTTTTAGACCAAGGCAGCCGCCCTTTCTCTCGTCCTTTGTTGCTTTCAGAAGTAGCAGAGATGCATTTACATGGAGCAGTGTCTGACCTAAGGAAAGCTCCATCCGACTGGGAGCAAGCACAAGCATCTCTGAATCTGTGGAATAGTTTTTGGCAGTCCTCATAATCCATGGAACTACCATGACTGGGAGGCAAAACATGTGGAAAGAACAGAAGACTCAGATAAGTATATGTAGGTTTACAGTGGCAATATTTGAGTACCATGGTATTTTCAGATTCTGGATGTCTGTCCCTGTGTGTCCTTGGGTTATAGCAGTTACCACCTTATCTTAATTTAGGTGCAGCTATGGGGGCACAGGTTGGGGAGGGAAGGACACACAGAGGCTAGGGGGTATCTGCCCAAGCCAGGAGCTTCACTCCTCAGAAAAGAGGCTCGCTCCACCAAATACAGCTCTTAACTTGCTGGAGCAAACTCCTCGTTGTAACCATAAGGTTACACGCACTTAAGGTCAGCTGAAGATGTGATCAAGGTTCTTACATTTTACTTTTGAATTCTCCTGTGGCTTAGTTAGTGGAAAAAGAATGAGGGAAGTTGCAAAGCCAGGATGCTGCCTTGTGTCTCTGAGGTGCCTGGAGTTTTCTTCCTTATTATTTCTTACGTGGTAACTCTGTAACAGTGTAAAAATAACCCTTTTCCCTTTGAATCCCGTTTGCTTTCATCATCAATTAGAAAGGCAAGGATTGCTTCATTGAGTTTGAAGGACAGCAAGTCCTGAATTCAAATTAAGAGGATTTTTATGTGCTTTAACGAACTCCTTTGTTTTGTATGGTTGATAATTGTTTCATTATGCGGTGGCACACCATTCTGAGAGACTAGGAAATACCACAAATGCCCGTTTTTGGGCAGACAGCTCAGGCAGCCTGGAGCTGGTTTGGGTGGCGGCTTCATCTGCCATTGTAGGGGTTTCTTTTCTTCCCATTAACTTCATGAGAACTAGAGAGGAAATTGCAGAGGTGAACGTTCTGATTTTGGAGGGGTGGGTGAGGCCCGTTGGTGGTGATGGGGAATGGGGACATCTCGGTGCCACCTGGTGGCAGCAGAAAACAGGCTTTGAACAGAATTCTTGCCTTTGAACTGCTGGGTCTGAGAGATCAAAGCCAGGGCCAAGCGTTCAGCTGCAGGTTCAAACACAGGGTTGCCTCTCAGTTTGCAATTTCATTTTCCCTCTCCTCAGTTGCAAACAGCTCACAAAATATGCTTGTTTTTTAAAGCTTGCAGCCTGTTCTTAGCTCCTGGCATGGGATTAAAGAGGAAAGAGGCCAAAAATGTGCTGACATAAGTGCAGCAGCAGCAGTCTTAATTTCACTTATAAAATAAGGCAAATGCTCATACTTAAGTGAGTTTTCTTCCTGAAATTGGGTCTCTTTATTCAATTACTCCTATAAAAGAGACTTGACATACAGCTTGTTTCTGTATAATATGCTGTTCTCATCACTGGGAGCAGTTTGCCCCTGTTGAGGTTTTACATGCGCACTAATTACAGTGGCACGGAGTCAATTTTTACATCATTAAATCAGTGTGAGCCTTCAGGGATCAGTGATTTGTCCTGGTGTAATGAGCACTTTGTTGCACATCATCCTTAGGAAGAACTGGATGTTGTTAAAGAAGTGATGCTGAAACACAGGGAAAAGAGGTGATTGTAATTTGTTGAGCTTTAAGAATCACAGGACAAGAAGTAGAGTGGATCTTGAAGTAGCACTTAAGCTATTACAATAGAGACTGGAGGGCTTTTCGGTGGTGAAGGACAGAAGTGGTACTTACGGTGTAGGGAAACAAGAATAGAAGCAAACCCAGGTTTTCAGAGAGCTGGTTGAACCAGTGGAGGGAACTGGCAGCGGAACTGGTAGTGGGTATGTCTCTAATCCAATGACTGTAATTTGTGCCAGAATTGTGTACAGCAGAGGAGGAATACCTTCAGAAATGTGGCTGTCATAACATGAGGTTGAAAACCCATCTGACAAGTTAGGTGAGTATTCAACTGCCCAGCCATGCTATTCTGCAGGCAGCTAAGGCAGTGCTACAAGCCCGTTTCCAGCTAGCTGGAGCATTTCTGCAGCAGCTATGCTTACAGTCATAGGTGTTCTAGTGATCAAGAAAGAAATGCAAGCAAAGCATCCTATTCCCAGCTAAGCATTCGCACTGCAGGTCTATGTATTCCTTGGAGCTCTTCTTACTCATGACCACCCATGAAATCCACGATATAAAACAGTGCATAGTAAAAATATACTTAGATCTCTAAGATAATTTTCATTTTCCCTCTGCAGTACAGCAGACGTTCACAGCATGTGAATCAACAGCCCTGTGCTCCCTAAACCCACTGCTGCTAGGAAAAGACTTAAAGACTATCCAGTTAGAATGTGTGCATGTGTTTTGCTAAACTCCTTAAAAACCAGAGAGGCTGTGATTTTATTGCATATTAAAAGCTAGTTTGCCATCTTGCGGCTGGAAAGAGAACACAGTGACCAGATGCTCTATTTTAATGACTCCTTGGTTTCACTTCGTGAAAGACAGAGGAAACATCTGATTAACAGCAGTGTATTTAGGAACTGCCTTCCCTCCACTACAAACATAAATGTTCCAGGAAGCATGAACATAAAATATCTCCTCTAAAAGCCAAGGCAGAGTGACAGGTATTAGATGAGTTGGCTCTTATTTTAAAGGATATTATTCTCTGCATCTTTTCTTCTTTACTGTAGTTTTCTTTCAAGTTCCAGTTATATTTTGACACAGCAGCAAAGAAATGAGAAGTCAAACTGAAGAGTGGCACTTGGCTGCAGGGTAAATAATGTGCAGGACATGAGTGCTTTTAAGAATTTTATTTAATTCCTTTTTTGTATTCTTTTGTCCCTAACACACCATTGATTTTTAGAATTATTGGGCTTTTAAACCAAATCTAAAATAGAAAGTAAGAAACAGAGAGGGATGTGGCAAGAACAGAGAGAGATGTGGCTAAGACCCACAGCATGTGATAGAACAAACTTGTGTGTACAAATGTCATTAGTATAATCTCTTAAAAACAAAATGTTAGGATACAAGCAACATAGTACATGTTTTGGTGTTTTCTCATGGTTGTCATTTACATTTCTCATCTTTACGAGAATTTAAGTTGTTTCAGTCCATTTTCAAATGCTTCAGGGACTCAATACTGAAAGCAATCCAATCATGAGCCAGCAAAGCTCTTACCACAGAATTGACAAGTTGGCCAGCAACTCCAAGCTAACAACTTCCAAGTGCATTGATGGTGCTTGTACAGTTAATTGTGTGATTAGTGCTGTTCTCAGTCTGGGTCAGATCTTTCATTGCATTGCAGGATGAAGCTTCTCTAGCCTGGGTGGGTTTCAGCTCTTTTTATGCTACAGCTGCTCAGTCAAGTGGCTTTTGCATCTTCCAGAGGTTTCTCATTTAAAATGTGTTCTTACGAAGAGATCAGAGGAAAAGACCTGCACACATCCTATACTGCTGGCCTAGGATATAGGAAGTAATTCTAATTCTCTGCTTCAACTCAAGCATAAACTTTGACTTTGAACTCTAAGACCAAAGAGTTGGGCACAGAAGGGGAAGGAAATCTTTCTCCGTTTATATAGATCAAGATATAGAGATGCCAACAAGGAATGCCATCCTGGTCAAAAAAATCATGTGTGTCCCTTCAAGTTTGGTTCATGAATAAAGAGCAAACCCCCAAATCAAACACATTTCTTCAGAAAACTCTTGCTCGCCTCCACCTCCAGATGATTTTTACAAGCGCTTGTTCAAAGTGAACAGCAGCTGAAGTAAGCATTGTGTCTATTAGATAAAATTGCCTTAAAGAAGTGTATGCTGGATTGATTTTATCCATCAAGTTATATTTCTGCTTACAGATGCCACGCTACCGTCTCTGCTCACCAGAAACAGCTACAAGATTGTTTGAAATGAGGAAAATAGAGACAGAAAACTACCACTCTCCAGGTAAAGAGATACCACAGAAATTAATCTTTCCTGTGCATAAGCATAACACAATTTCCCCCTCTTTCTTTCACCAGTGTAGATCGACCACAACTTCATTTTGATTTAAAGCTACAGGGAATCTTGATTCAAGTGTTTTAATGCTGTCACTTGTGGATTTAAAAGTGCTTCCACCCAGGGGAAAAAAATCATGTTAGAAATTATGGACAAAGCCAGATGCTATGGAAGAAAAATCGATGTAATTATAAATACATGTGCAGCATTAGTAACAGTCACAGGTTATTTTTTGACCTATTCAGAGTGTAAATGTTAATATAAATCCATTTCTTCAGTGAGAATTGACTGGGAGCCTGCTCCTAAACCATGCAGCAGACCATATTTTGGCTGGAGTTTATAGGTTTGATTTTCCCTGCTAACCAAAGGAAATTGGGATCAACTCAACTCAAATACATAGAAGCTTTACCAAAATAGAAGTGATATAAATGAAAGAAGAATTGGGTTCTACATAGCTAACATCAGGAGGTGGGTTACACACTTTTATTAACATAAGGTTTCATTTCCCCCCCCATATTTTTTCAGAAGAGAAGGAAGAACAGATGTCAAGTTGTTACGTGGAGATGCTGTTGGAATGCAGCTGTTACACATTGATTTTAAATAGTTATTTCTTCATGGGAGCACTCTTAATGGCTCTCCAAAGTTTATCATTTTCAGCAGACAAGGGAATCACAGAATCACAGAATCACAGAATCCCAAGGGTTGGAAGGGACCTAAAAAGATCATCTAGTCCAACCCCCCTGCAAGAGCAGGGTAACCTACAGTACATCACACAGGAACTTGTCCAGGCGGGCCTTGAATATCTCCAGTGTAGGAGACTCCACAACCCCCCTGGGCAACCTGTTCCAGTGCTCTGTCACTCTTACAGTAAAGAAGTTCTTCCTGATGTTAACGTGGAACTTCCTATGCTCCAGTTTACACCCATTGCCCCTTGTCCTATCACTGGATATCACTGAAAAAAGCCTAGCTCCATCTTCCTGACACCTACCCTTTACATATTTGTAAACATTGATGAGGTCACCCCTCAGTCTCCTCTTCTCCAAGCTAAAGAGACCCAGCTCCCTCAGCCTCTCCTCATAAGGGAGATGTTCCACTCCCTTAATCATCTTTGTGGCTCTGCGCTGGACTCCTTCAAGCAATTCCCTGTCCTTCTTGAATTGAGGGGCCCAGAACTGGACACAATATTCCAGATGCGGCCTCACCAAGGCTGAGTAGAGGGGGAGGAGAACCTCTCTTGACCTACTAACCACTCCCTTTCTAATGCACCCTAAGATGCCATTTGCCTTCTTGGCCACAAGAGCACATTGCTGGCTCATGGTCATCCTCCTATCCACCAGGACCCCCAGGTCCCTTTCTCGTTCACTACTTTCCAGCAGGTCAGCCCCCAACCTGTACTGGTACATGGGGTTGTTCTTCCCCAGATGCAAGACTCTACACTTGCCCTTGTTAAATTTCATCAAGTTTCTCCCCGCCCAACTCTCCAGCCTGTCCAGGTCTCGCTGAATGGCAGCACAGTCCTCTGGTGTGTCAGCCACTCCTCCCAGTTTTGTGTCATCAGCAAACTTGCTGAGGGTGCACTCAGTTCCCTCATCCAGGTCATTGATGAAAATATTAAACAGCACCGGTCCCAGCACCGACCCCTGAGGAACTCCACTAGTCACAGACCTCCAGCTAGATTCTGCGCCATTGACCACAACTCTCTGCCTTCTTCCTTTCAACCAGTTCTCGATCCACCTCACTACTTGACCGTCAAGCCCACACTTCCTTAGCTTATCTATGAGGATGCTGTGGGAGACAGTATCAAATGCCTTACTGAAATCAAGAAAAACTACATCTACCGCTCTACCATCATCCCTCCACCTAGTCACTTCCTCATAGAAGGCTATAAGGTTGGTCATACATGACTTCCCCCTCATAAAACCATTCTGATCTAGTTCACTTTGGCCCAAACTAACGTTTCCTAAGATTGCTAAAATAACCAGTCGTCAGAGGTATTGCATTGGATTTGTTTGTCTCAACGACTTGATGTCTAAATTTGGGGGAATTTAAAAAGAGAATGTTGGGACCAGATTTTCTGATCAAGAGTTACACCTAGAGGAGAGCTGGAACCTCTTAGAGTAAGAGGAAAATCTTCCCTTCTCTTTGTCAGTAAGGGATGTTGGATATCTGTGGTGCTGAGCAAGATCCCTACCCCAGTGGAGCTGAGATGTAACTGGGGTAACTGGAGGACTCCAGAAGCCACCACAGAACTGCTGACTCCACCTAATGCTCCTCTTGCTTTAGCTTCAGGGAGCTGCAGCCTACTGTTGCATGATCTTCAGAAATGTCAGGGGTTCTGACCAAAGAGACTGAAAACTGTAAAGTCCTGCCCAGCAAATCACTGCAGCTTGAACCTTTCATACTCAGTAAAAGAAGAGGCAGGACTTCAGGCTGGCAGTCCAGGAGAGAGAGGAAGCTCAGTTGTGGCTCTCAATAAAGAGCTTGATTAAACTGTCTTACAATTGCTTTATTCTTTATAATCCTGTCTTTGTACCAAGCCTGGGCTTGGGAAGAAATCAGGTGACATAGAAAATGACATTACTGTCAGTACCTTAAAGAGAAAATGCTGTGCACATTCTTCATTAGTGTATGGGCTGCTATTTCATAACCTGAAACATTTTAGCCACATGTTTTGCATGTGAAAAATGTAAGTTTTCTAAGCTCTTCCCTCCCCCTCCCCCCCCCGGGATAATGTACAAAGCAAGAGTTTAGTGGTTTGGAGCATTGTGATTTTCTACCATTTAGAGTACATGACATCACTAACTGGCTGCAAATTAGTCAGAAAAAGATGTTTAAAAATAGCACCATTTTCTCAGTGAATCTGCTCCTTGTTTGTATTAGAGGCATATGGGCTTATTTAACTGACAAAGCCAAATTATAATCCTGTTAACACAGCAGAGTCCTCCAGCTATAAAAGAGCAAGTGGGAATCCTGCTGACAGAATCGTTGGTATTGATAATGCTGGGAGTGGTGGAGAGGCTGTTTCACTCATTCAGAACACAACATCATCATGCAGAGCCTCAGAAAGAAACTTTATTCTTGACAGGTTAAAAAGCAATTGCCCAGAATAGTTTGGAAGAATCTATAAAGTCTGAGTTTTAATATAATAGTGGCCAGCTTTCAGGCAGAGCTGTCGGACAGATGAAAAATGTAATTTATTGCATTATTCTGCAAGCTGTTACACAAATACTTCTCTATTTATAGTGCCTGTGAAGCTGCATGCTCCCTGTGCATTCCCAGCAGATGCAGTTTCATGTAGTATGACAAATTTGGGCCTGCATTTGAAATGAAAAATATGGTTTGTCTTGGTTTAGAAGCATCCTTTCTACTCTTTCCTGTTGTACTTAGGTTCCTTAAGTTGTTATTGATCTTGTTTCAAACCCTAGATGTGCCTGAGCTCCTGTCAGAAAAGCAAAGAGCTGATGAAGATGGATGTGACAACTGAGAGGAATGATGTGGGAAGGAAGTGGATGGTCTCACAGCTTGGCCTCATTCTCTAACAAAAGATTACAGGATTAAATCAGGAACACTGCATATACAGGTAAGTACTTTATTACCTTTTAAAGAGTCTAAGAAGTTTTGTACCATTCCTACCAGGCAAATCCTCAGTTCTAACTTGGTTGGGATATTTGTTTTGCCAGCATGATGCTATCAGCTTCAGTTAGAGACTGACTAGGAGTAAGAATCTGTTTTGTGCATGCAAGCTTCGCTTTTTACCAGGATTCTTATCTTTCTTGGTGGTTTGGTGTTGTGTAAGATTTTGGATCATATTATCTAAATAGCTTTGTATTTTTAGGCTTTCTAACCCCTGCTGGGCCTAGAGCAATGACAACTACCAAGAAGAAACACATCGTTTTGAATGACCAGGAGAGCATATCTATTGAGTGAGTAGATGCCATTGCTTATATTAAAATCAGACTATGGCTGAGCTGAAATTGAATTGAAAACACACCAGTGCTAATTTTGCACTCCAAATTTCATGTGTTCTTCTGGTTTTTACGCTGAATATGAAATGTCTGGACATGGAGTTTTGTAGTTTTCCTACAGGAACTGTACCTGTCTCTTCTCTCTTCCAGGTTTATCAGTTGTAGCCAACACAAAGTAATCCATGCAGCTGTGGTGAGACCTACAATGATGTACAGGCAGCCAGGACAGTAAAGATTCATAGAGCTTGGATCCAGGCTCCGGGTTTCAAGAGCTAGCCAGGTACAGTCATTAAGTAAGCAAGAGACACACTGTTACACAGTCTGCAGAATGACATTCACAGGAGATTGCTGAGATTACAACAGAAATGTGGGGGTTTTCCATCTTCAAGTAACTGGCCTCTTAACACATCTGTCACTGCTTAAACAGAGACATAAGTGTCTTTATACTTGAACAGTGTCCTAGAAAAAAAACCCAACACATAGTACTGGAGCACAACAGGGAGAGACACAAGCACTTTGGTGTAGGAATTCATTAGAAATGTCCGTTGTGTAATAAAACTTCACAAATATTTATTATCTGAATACCTCGAGATAAAACAGATGTGAACGTCCCACCTCTGAAACCTGTTCCCTAAATGACAGGGCAAACAGAGTAGCTGCTATGAAGCAACCCAGCTCCATGGCTTGCTCTGTGTGTGTGTGAAAGGCCCACATGAGAAATTACTTCTCAGAATAGATGTCTTGTAATTTTTATGTCGATAAGGATGGTCCTGAAAGAATAAAAGCAATGGATGTGTGCATACAACTGTGCTTGCAGGCATCAGTCTGTAAGAAAAGAGCACAGGACTGGAGGGTGGATGATCAGCCACCTCTTCATGGTTGTGCCACTACAATGTGCCCATGGTCAAGTTATTTCACCTTTCTGAGACTTCCTTCTCCTATTTTGTCTCTTATCTGTGAGGGTGGTAGAGTCTGGAACGTAAGTTGTTTCTGTGATGTACTTGCATGTTCATAGCCACTTTGATCATGCTCTGGAAACACTGTACTATTTCTGAAGGAAGCAGGAGCCCTGGAATTTAGCAATAAACCCCCTTTTCTAAGAAAAACCTCACACTAGGTTGCAATACATGGGGAATTATCATATCCTCTGTGTATTACAATCTCAGAGTTCTGACATTGCTTAAATTGGATGAGAAACATAACTAGTGCTTTGGTAAGCAAGGGACAACACTGCATCCTCCATAGGAGGTATACCTGCAACTATACATGCATACATGCATTTATCTGTAATATAGAGATATATATATCTGGAAAAACTCATTCATAATCAGATTGTATAAAACATAAACTGAGTCTGCACATACATATATTGGGTCTGTAGGAGAGGCATTTGAAAGGACACAGGGTACTGTGTCTTTGGTAGTACCCTTCTAGAAATGGTTCACAGCCAGGAATGCAAACAATATACAACAGAATGAAGCTGTAATTTAAACTCCAGTCTGGATGCAGATGATATCCCTTTAATCCTATTGACCATGTGTGGAAAATTATCTCCAGCTACAAAAATGCCTTGTGTCTTTTCTAATGAAAATCCAGCTCCAGCTTTTCCTGTGTACAGGGCAGTAGGGCACAGAACTGCAGTCCTTTAAATTTCACACTTCTTTATGAGCTCTTATCTGTGACCTTTGCTTCATGTAACATATTATAGCTGGAGTGTAGTTCAAACCCTGCGTGCCTGCTGTGAGAGAGAGCAGTGTGTGCCACATGGTGGTTTCATTAACTGAGAATGGTGTTCACTGGCTTTATATCAAATACCTGTATTAAAACTAACCAGCTGCAGGCATCCCCGGAGCTGTTTCTGGTTTAGTCAGTGGAATTCCGCAGGTGTAAGCCCGACTTCTCTGAAGCCCCTGCAGATGTACGCTAAGGCTGCCAAAGGCTCGGTCTCCTCTAGATGGCCCCGTACCCCTGCCTGGGATACACTGGATGCTCCCGGTAGGAGAAAACGCTGCTGCCCCCTTCCAGAAACTCCTTGTTTGAGTGTCAGCTGCCAACAGGTATAGTTCTGCGTGTAATAGTTAATGAAAGCTCAATAGGCAGTGTGTAGTTATCTGAGAAGCAGAAGCCCTTTCAAAAGACTGTCTTTTAAATGCCTCAGCCAGTGCCACAGGAATCTCCTCCATCCATGTTGCTGGGTTGTTGGTGTGCACGCTCTGCTTGTTTAGGTAACTTGGTACCACCACCAGCTTATGGAGCACTGGAAGAAGAGTCACACTGAACATTGCCATCCATAGAGGTGTTAAATGTAAATACACTGTGCAGCCCTGCAGGAAGCACCTGAGGAAACTGGGTACTGTGCTGTAAAGGATCAGCAAGGGAAAATACCCAAGTCCTGGCAGCTGCACTGAAGGGAACATTTAAGGGGCAGTGGGAAACATGGATATCTGACAGTACTGTTGCACAGCTTCAAAGATGTGTTTGTAAATAAGCACAGTAGGATTGCAATGACCCTATGCTGCCTTCAGCCTATAATATAGATCAGTGATGTGAACAGACATGCTGACGCAGAGCTGAAGGTGCTTTGTCTCCTGCCTGCTGTACTTTCTAAGCACTAGCTCATGCTATTCTGAGTAAATATTATGAGTAATAGTCTTTAAATAATCCTAAGAAAACGAGCGGAGAAAACATGCAGAGGAAGGTGCTACTTGCTCTGTACTACTGTTTTACAATGACATTGCATATCAAGGAAAGGTTAAAATAGTTTAGAAGGGGTTAGTAAAGTACAAAAGACCTTGTTTATAGTGAGACAAATCTTGGAGTCAAACAAGGCAATAAATGGTTTATTACCCCTGGTATCAACTTCCACTGATAGAGTAGGGGGGTTGGAACTAAATGATGTTAAGGTCTTTTCCAACCCTAACTGTTCTGTGATTCTGATTTATACCCATAAGTATTACTCTGCCTAGTTAGGTTCAGAAGATGTTTATGACAAATGTGTACTCCTTTTTAGCAGTATGTTTTTCTTAACATTCAGAGTGACCTCTCTCAGAGCCTGGCCATAAGCTTAGGTGACTTCAAAGTGCTGCCTTAGCTCAGCAGAAAACTCTGGTGGCAAGGGATTGCTGAAAGGCTTCCTCCTGATTCTTTTCTCACTAGGGATGTCCTGTGGTTTAACATCCGACAAGCAGGTTGATCAAAGGTAGCCAGTGAGAAACAACATGACTGCCTCAACCAAGGGGTGAGAGAAGGAAAGTTGAAAGGTCTCTTTTATCTTGAGCACACTGTAAAATATGTTAATAATTTAGAGCATCCAAGGACAAAAAAAGATAGCACTTGAAAGGGGGTGAGAGAATGGCAGAAGTTTATAAGGGTTGTTTGCAAAGCACCTAAATCAAACAAATCTTTCATTTGACTCTAAGCATAAGAAAGAGGTGTGAACAAATTCCTAATTAGATTGATGCCTAAGGCAAAGTGCTTTATGCACTTGGGCTGCCTGATTCCTTTGTGGGTTAGTTGTTTGGGCCTTTTTTTTCATAGAAAATAAAATAAGGAATGATCTTACAATCTTGAGGCCAGTTTCCCTGTTTTGTTGGTGTGAATAGCCCTAAAGGTTGCAAGATTTGCCTTGAAGTGAAGCCCAGGCTGTGGGAAATCTCTGCCAGCAGCACAGTCCCTCCGTTGCCCCTCTCTCCCAGCTGCTATGAACAGCAGCCAGGAGGGGAGAAGGCAAACAGGGATCTACTGCTTTTAAGGGAGCAGCCGAACTTTGGTGTCCAACATCACTGAATAAAGGGGTTTGGAAACTTAGTGTGGCTCTGAGGTAGCCAGAAATGTGCTTGGACACTATAGAAGCCATGTTGACTTATAGAACCCTGTGTTTCGGGATGTGAGTAGGGATGCAGTCATTCTGTTTTACTTTGGTTTTCTGAGAATAGCGTTCCCATTCTCCTGGTAGCAACACCCTTGTAATATCCCATTTACCATCCTGAAGTTGGTTTTCAGTCCCCCTCTCCTCCCAATAGCTTCCACAGGTGTATCACTTCTGCAAGAGATGGTTCTGAACCTTTTAATCGGACCAGTTCAGCAGAAACTGATAAGATTAAAAGACAAGAAACTGGTCAAATTAAATACAGGGAGTGCAAAAAGCTTTCCTCTGAGTGCTTGCTTTTCATCATGGGTGAGTTAAGAAAATTTTACTTCTCTAGCTTTTGCCTATATTTAATCATCCCTTGGGTATAGCTAATGCTGCTTCTTCCCTGTGTTTGAGTACAGTCATTTAAACAACCTAAATTCATACACTTCTTACAATTAATAAAAATGTAGTTGGTATCAGCAAATATGTGATCGCCTTCCTTAGTTGCAGGCAATGCTGTTCTGCCCTGAAGGCAGCAATAGTCCTAAATAGACTGGGGAGAGGGTGAGGGACAAAAACAAAGCACTCAGAGCTGGGCAGATGAGCCTCCCAAACCCCAGGTCTTTGAAAGCTTTCCAACTATTATCCAACTCTGTTGGATGTTGCAGCTCTGATGATTTCCGTATGTCTGCCGAGTCAGGACAGCTGCAATTGTAACTGATGGCACAGTAATTGTTAAACTACATCAGCGAGCCCAGGCAATGCATGTTAGTGCCACATTAAAGCCACATTAATATACCATAATTAATTGCAGAAGGAATATCAAATGAATTATTGATTGGTCTCTTCTTACCACAACAGCTGTCTGTCGTTACTGTGTGTGGTGGGTTGTGATAACTATTACCCTTGTCATTTGCTGGGCTAAAACTCTGTGGTGAATCATAATCTACATTCCCACAATGAGCAGATGCCAATTTTCCTGCTTTCAGTGGTCAAATGAGTAGGTACTAAAGTTCAGTGTAGACATGGAATAGATAATTTAGTAGCATTTAATATGTTATTGAGAATTGAAAAATTAAACTGTCCTGAAAATACAACTGCGAAGGGATAAGAACACCTCTAAATGTACTTGTTATGGCAGCCTTAGGAGAAAACTGTTACATCCTGCATGTTAAGGTCAGCTTTCATTTTGGCTGTACTTGCCTGGAGTTCAGGTATTATGTGGTGTGGATCAAGTCTCTACAGTAAGGCATAGGTGGGGATGTACTGATGGGAAATCTGTGCTTTCTGTCCAACTGGAATGAGGTGCAAGAGCCGTCTACTTGTTGACAAGTCACACCTCATGCCCAGCTCAGAGCAGACAGAGGAAGGTTTATCCTCTCCTCAAGAGGCACAGTCCTGCGTTCACAACAGACACCTTCTGCATTCTTAACTATAGGTTAATATTAGATCAAGTTGCCCATTTCTGATGCTTCTCACCAAGCAGTGTCTGGCAGTCACTTCCTCTCGATGCTTCTCTTCTGTGATGTTCATGAGAGAGCTTTGTTCCTAACACTATAGGAATGACTTGGTGAGATGTGAGGATTATAATGCACTGAGAGGGTATGACTAATTGCACTGACAGGGCAGAGCTGGTGGATTCATTGCAGAGAAATTAAATAGCACATTCCACACCACTGTCTGATCAGCTGTCGGCAAGAGAGGAAGGCACATACAATGGGAAAGAAAGGCCAGACTCCGGAGACAACACCCAGATCCCATCCTCAGCCAATCAGCCATTCATACTGGGAATTATACCAGTGTATGTATGTCAGAAGAAGCCAAGCTGACATAATGGCCATTGGTGATTGATTAGTGAAATAAAAAGAGAAATGCAGCAGTGAAGACAAGCAAAAGCATCTCCTCTGGGCAGGTATTCTTTGTGCTGTGCTGAATCCAGCATGGTTTTGTGGCTGCCCACTATTCAAAATTGATTTTAAGTAAAACTATTAATTTGTGCAAGTCTCAAACTACAGTGAAAGCTGCAATTCCCAATGACAATACATGGAAAACCATCATACTAGCATTTTACCAAGGAAAGCATCATCTCCAAAGCTGAAGCCATTAGAGGTGAATTAACTTCCAGTCACTGGAAAACAGAAATCCTTCCCTGAAGGAATGGGCTGCAACATCCACCAACACTGGTTCTTCTAACACCATGATGGTATCATACCCCAAACTGTGTCAGTGTAAAACCCAAAGGAACCTCTCAGAGTGACAGAATTACTTCAAGCTTTTGTGTAAAAGAATGCGAAGGGTAATAGCTGTCAGGCTGTGACCTGAAATATAAAACAAGTAAGATGCTGGGTAAATCAAGAGTAGACATCCATTTAGCAAATGTCTTTCCTTTTCTCTAAGGAGTATGTGTCTGGCAGCCAAAAAGTGTTCTGTGTAGAGCTGCTGCTGAGCACCAGCAGCAAGGGGATCAGTGCTCATGATCCTCACACAGGGTTTGAAAACATTTACAGACTGAATGCTATTACAGAAGATGATATTTTTGAGCAGTGAAAAGAAAGGTGAAGGAAAATTCAAATACAACTCATGGTGTTCGCTGAAATTGCAACTGAAGCTTAGCCCAAATGGTTCCAAAATCTGCATTAAGTTCAGTGAATGCAGTTAGTTTTCTGCTATAACATTGAGGGGATGCCAAACTCCAGTTAGTATTAAAATGCAGATAAATGGAATAGCATCACCCTGTACAGAAACAGTCAGGTCATGAGGGCTGTTGGCTGCACATCAGCTCTATGCTCACTGGCTCCATGTCTCCCCACCATGTTCCGGCTCCTGGGAGGTTCTGCTGGTCCTCCCATCATGAGGACTGAGCTGGCTCTTGAGACAACGTGGCTTATTAGATTAACTGTAAATAAAAGATTCACTAAGCAAAGAAACAGAGATCATATAATCCCAAAGATCCTTATATAAAGCCTCCTGGCAATAGGAATGTTACCTCCACATCAAGGAGTAACATGGGTGGAAAAAAGGGGGAAATTCTTCCCTTCTGTGTACAAAAAGGTTTCAGAGCTGGGGTGTGGGGTTGGGAAGATGAAGGCCCCTCTCTTGCCTCTGCTGGAGGCCAGGAGTGCCATGCAATGTGCTCTGCTTCTCTGTGCTGCTTTTTCCCTGAATGTAAGAAGAAAAAAAGTCATTTTGACATCTCAGAACTATTTAAAAGCTATGGATGAAAGCTGCAGCTTGAGAGGTCTGGACTGCTGTCCATACCTAAACATCTCGGCCTTGGTAACACTCATGAAATCTTTCGCAGACTCCCTCTCCTTATCCATTAGTTTAGCTGCAGAAATGAAGCTGAGCAGGGTTAAAGAATGCCAGAAGGGAACTGCTAATAGTGCAGAAGACCGTGGGAGGAGGTCTCAGGGTGATGCACTGGCTGGAAGAATGAGGCCATAGACACAAAGCTGCTAGAAACACTACTGCTGCTGATCTCAGTACAACTTGTTTTTATTAGGCATTTTGGATTAGATATTAGGAAAACAGATTAGATACTAGGAAAAAACTCTTCCCTGTGAAGGTGCTGAGGCGCTGGCACAGGCTGCCCAGAGAAGCTGTGGCTGCCCCATCCCTGGCAGTGTTCAAGGCCAGTTTGGACAGGGCTTGGAGCAAGCTGCTCTAGAGGAAGGTGTCCCTGCCCGTGGCAGGGGGTTGGAGCTGGATGGGCTTTAAGCTCCCTTCCAGCACTAACAAGTCCATGATTCTGTGATTTTACTCAAAGTCTTTGGAAATAACTAAATGAACTAGTTAAAGTTTAAAAGTTGATGTACATGGTTTTGATTTACCATGACAGCTTAATTTATTAAAGAAGAAAACCTCAGTCTCACAGTGACTTTTCTTGCATAAGACTAAAAAAAGAGGGCAATTAAATATTTAAACCTCTCCATCTTCTCTGTGCAACGGCACTAACACACGCAAACCTAGACTCTGCCTAATGATAAGATAGTTTCAAAGTGCATTGATGTATAGTACTGCAGTAACCAAATCCTAATTGATGTAAATGGATGCATCTGCATTAGCTGGATGGATCAGTGCCAGTTCTGGCTCTCTGTTCCCAAAGATGCACCTCTGTCTCTTAAGGAGAACAGGATGTCTTCCTGTGCTCAAAAGTGAATGACAAAACACAGACCTTTTTCTTTCTGAAATCAGCAGCTGAAGTCTGATCAAGTTCAATGGGAGCCACATTGTGCCCAGATGTACACTGAGAGCTGGGCTTTCCACGTCATTGCTGCAGAGCAGAGAGAAGAAATGTCCTGTAAATCAAATACCAGAGTTTTCTAGGTCACAGCCCTCACTTTTAGGTGGGGTGTGTTGTACTTCTTGCCCATCTGCAGCAGATTGAGCAAGCAGCCCTTAGCCCTGGGTCCGTATGCTCGGCGGCAGCAGCAGGATGCTTGCTCAGTACACCCTTGGCTTCCACAGCTGGATTCTGCTTCCCTGCTGTTCCCACCAGCAAGGAGAGGCTCTTATTTTACTACATTTGATTCAAAGTAATTTGTGCTGGTAGGGCTTTTGATCCAGATGATCTGTAAGCACCTAGATGGCTGTAATTGCCACTATCAGAGCAGCTGTAAAGCAAGAGGCAGAGGGGAAAACCACACAACTGGAAGAAGAGTGAAGCCACATAAAGACATTTCTGTGCCACTTCGTGAAAGTAAGAATTAAGAAGTGATGAGGCCCAGGTGCTTTTTCTAGAGCACCACAGCAGGAGCAGGCTGGTGTGAAGCTCAAGTGAAGCCTGCCAGGGCTGTTGTTAAATGATTGACTTCTCCCAGGGGGGAGGATGGGTGTCTGTAGCGGCTCAAGTGCTGCAGGACAGACAGGGCCATGCTGCAGTAAGCAGCAGAGGAGCTGACATGGAGCTCGGGTCGGGAGAGCAGAGCTGGCCACAAGAGCTTTAGAGTTTTAGAAGCTGTTTCATTAAGCTTAAACCTCACAACAGTCATTGATTCGAAGGACCTGGGGATGTAGTGCCCTGATTGTTTGCAGGTGGCTATGGGGCAGCTAGTTGCTTGCCCACATGGGAGCCAACTGATAGGATCTATTGATACCTGATACTCATAAAAATGTTACCAGCAGCTTTGTCTTTAAAGGCTTGCTGCAAAGTCAGTGGGCTCAGTTCTTCATTAGAATCATGTTATGCTAATGGAAGCTGATTGGATTATGGGTAAGGATTTGAGGAATCAAAGCAGGTTCACTCAGCTGCATGTATGCATGTGATACCTGCCTGGCAGGTTGGTAGCAGGCTGTTCTTCCAGGAATCCACATGCTCTTCTCTGCATTTGAGGGATGATTTTGAATGTCTTCATCTCTGCTTGCAGGTATGTCCTGCTTTTGACTGGGATACAGTAAATTTTCTTCTCATTAGCTGATGCAGTGCTGTGTTTTGGCTTTTGTATGAGAACAATGCTGATAATATGCTGATCTTTCAGTTGTTGTTAAGTAGTGCTTACTCTAAATCAAGGACTTTTTCCGTCTTTCATATCTGCCAGTAAGGAGGGGCACAGGAATCTAAGAGGGATCGGAGACAGGACATGTGACCCAAACTAGTCAAAGGGGTATTCCATACCACAGCACATCACACCCAGGATAGAAACTGGGGGGCCCAATTGCTGCTAGGGTTGGGTATCAGTCAGTGGGTGGTGAGCAATTGTATTGTGCATCACTTGTGTTTATTGGGTTTTATGTATCTCTCTCTTTTTCCTTTTATTGTTATTATTATAGTATTTTACTTACTATTTGAACTATTTTACTTATTATTTGAACTCACAAGTTCTACCTCTTTCAAATTCTCTTCCCTATCCGACCAAAGGCGGGGAGGGGGAGGGGGGGAATGACTGCATGGTACTTAGTTGCTGGCTGGCGTTAAACTATGACAAGGTGTAAGCAGACACAGGAACAAAATGTTCAGGAAAAAGAAGTGGGAAAAACATACTCATGCAGCAGAAAGCCTATTTCTGTTTGTTTTGGGCAACTGGCCCCTTAATGTGGTTGGTATGGTCTGAAGAGTCATCCTGTAGACCTGAGTACTTTTCTGGTCCTCCTGTGGGATTGGGAAGGATGTTATCCAAGTCAGTGTTTTGGCTCTTGTTCCTTATATAAAACACCTTTCTTGGATTCACCAAGGTCTGTGGTGTTTGCGCAATGTGAGTTTGGTTCTTTTTTTTTGGTGTGAAAAGCCTTACCTTCCAATGTGTTTGGCGGAACTATCAGGGTGAGCTGCTATTTCAAAGCACATCATTATATAATGAAACAAGTTACTCTGTAGCAGAGGTTATAGGATCATTAAAGAGTGTTTCCCAAAACAATTCCCAATCAAACAGTCACACCCTCGGCCACAAGGTAGAAGAAATACCCGAAATCCCCACCAAGGACCTCTCTCTTCCTGAATAAGAAGGTAGTTGGCTACAAAGAAGAGACTTTGACTTCCTGGAATCATCTTTCAAGGGCCTGGTTTATAGCGTAGTAAGGAGGGAGAAGGCAATTGAAGCTATTAGCTTATTAGTGTGGCTGCAATTCACTGCAATTCCTGTGTGTAAACTGGGGGATATTCCCAGGTCAGGACAGATTTTAGCCTGGGTTAGTTGTTCCTCCACTAAACTCTTTCTCTCCCATTCAAAACTTTTTCCAAATGCCGATTCTTCCAACAATAGTTCCTCTTCCTTTTCCTTGCTATTAATTTTTCCACACCTCTTATTTTAATGTTTTTTACTTACTCTTTCCCCACTTTGTTTTTCATGCCCTGTGTTTATGGTCCCTGGTGGGTGATGAGAACTACAGGGGAGAAGTGCCTCATCATGTGTTTGCTCCAAGCCCCTGTGTCCAACCTGGCCTTGAACACTGCCAGGGATGGGGCAGCCACAGCTTCTCTGGGCACCCTGTGCCAGCGCCTCAGCACCCTCACAGGGAAGAGCTTCTGCCTAAGAGCTCAGCTCAGTCTCCCCTCGGGCAGGTTAAAGCCATTCCCCTTCTCCTGTCCCTACAGGCCCTTGTCCAAAGCCCTTCTCCAGGTTTCCTGCAGCCCCTTTAGGCACTGGAGCTGCTCTCAGGTCTGCCCTAAGGAGCCTTCTCTTCTCCAGGCTGCCCCAGCCCAGCTCTCTCAGCCTGGCTCCATAGGAAGAAGAAGCTGGAGGAGTGCTCAGAGACACTAAATTGGAGGGGTCAGTTCGTCTGTCAAGATGTGGATCCAACTCTTGCAATAAAAGCATCTTATGACCAACTTTCAGAAGCGTAAAGCATTTTGTTAACATTTTAAAGAATATGATCAAGTTTAATCCTGTTGCTTCAATTCTTTCTGGAATGAAGATAGGCTTGTCAGTAGAAACCTTTAATACATTTATATTAGTCATTTTGCTTCAAGTGCTTTTTACACCTCCATGATGCATTCAAAGGACATCAGCATAAACAGCTTGTACTCCTTTGCCTGGGAATGAGAGCAGTGACTTAAAAATACACTTCTGTCGCTTATAGAAGTTCACATTTTTCTGAAAAGTAGACAATGTTCTGTATTACTACCAGAAATGTCTTTGGTTAAGAGCTTGCAAGAACTGCAACAAGGCAGGAAAATAAGTTATTATAGGGATATTTCTGTTGCAGATTGCACTGTGGCCATGGGACACTGAGACACCCTTCTTAAGCCAACCTGTTCATAGCACAGCACTGCTGAGTGCATCTGCCTTTGCTAAAACCATTTTTTGCCCCTGCTATGATTCACAGAGTTTTGCCATATGTTTTACAACTCATACTTTAGGGTGGAGAATGGAAGGGAAATTCATGGGTTTAATACAGCAGAACTCTCCCTCGGTACTGGCCTGGAAATGCTGCTGGCCAGATTCTCCATGCCTGCTGCTTTCATTGCCAACACAAAGTAGGTTTAGGCAAGTTAAACACTCACTTGTGAGGGCATGCTGTAACTGGTACGTACATTTGTAAACCTCAGACCATGAGGTACTCATTGCAGATCCATGAGAGCAATTCTAAAACCAGTCTGAGGACAACAAGCTTCAAACCCACCAGCACCCAAACCACCTCTGGGAAGTAAAGTGGTATTTGGCAGCTGGAAACTTGCATCAGCAGAAAGTGGCAGTGATTCTGCTGGAGCTGGTGCAGAGGGGGAGCCACAAACCTGAAGCCTCCTCAGTGCATCGCTGAGGTCTGTGTTCAGTATCTCTGTTTTGATCACGTTTGCCGTGGCCGCCTTAGTGTCCTGATTAAAACCTCATGTTGTCAGCAGTCCTCCTGTATCCTGAAACAGGAATTTGCAGAGCAATCAGAAGAAGAATTTCCACTGGTTTCCATCTGTGGGACCTCCTTGCAGAGGAAGCCCTTTGTCATGGTCTATCATCTGCCATTTCAAAGATCCCCTTGATTTATCTAGCTGTACCTTTCAGTCATAGATCTGAAAGGACTTCATATTTGGTGAAGAGATTTATAATCTACTGTGAAAACCAAGATGTGAGTTTTGGATTGTCATTAAGTGAAATGCATGGGAAGACAGGGAGCTGAGAAGTTCCCGTTCATCTTGTACTAGCTAATACTATTTAGAAATAGATTTAAATAGTTATTCAGACTAATTATAAAGCTACATATAGAGAAGTCTATATAGCATTTTATGCACTTTTGTGTATTTTAACTTGTGGCTTAAAAAATCTTCATTATCAATTCTGGTAGTTTAATGCTCTTGTAAATTTGTTAGTGCACTGTGTGTTTAGTAGCATCTACCTGCAAAGCAAACTGACCTCTGTAGGGTTTCTGTCACTTGTAAATCAGAGTTTGTTGTGATAAATAGTCAAGAATGCCAAAAATAATTTGCCAGCAACTAACCTAAAGGCAAGCTAGGTCATGCCATAATAGCTGGACCAAGTCAGATCTATCAATTGTATATTATAGTTTCTAGCATTTAACCAAGAACAGCTATTCATACTTCCATTATCCTTATTTTCAATTTCTATCTCTGATTCATTCTGAATACCTCTGTATTGCAGAAAATTGAAGAGTAATTTTGCTTTTCCAAAAGAAATACATACAGACACACTTAAGTACAGACACTGCTTTTTACTTTGGGGTCTGCTACTCTGCCTATTCCACTTGAAATACACAAATAGCATGGTTTTAACAGCAGAAAAATCTTTATTAACAAGTATGAACTGCAAAACTTGATCTTGCGTTTTATTTTCAACTGCTTTCTCCTTTCAAAAATTAGATAAGGAAGGGCAACTGAGGAATACAAGATTACTTCTGCATTGCTTATCATGCCAGTGGCTTCCCAGCCCATCCCAGCTGTAACTGCGTATCTACTGCATAACTGATCCAGATACTCTTCATAAATAATTCACACTTTGTCAGCAGATTGTCCTGGCTCCACCAGGATGTTTGGACTGAATACAGCCCATATTGCAGCACTAAATGAAGAAGGGTCTCCCATGGAACCGGGGGGTGGAGGACACAACTGGTGGCATAGCCTGTTGTCATGGTGTTTCACAGCATCTGGAGGAACAGCTGCCCATTGAAGCTAGCTCAAACAAAGGGTGGTCCTTTAGCTTTTAGCAGTGGTGTGCTCCAAGTGTGGAGAGGGCAGGTGAGACCTAGCTGGACATGATGTCATTTTCTTTGCTCCTTAGCACAGAAATACCATACTCCAAGGGATTTACTGACTGTGGTAAGGGTCAATGGGAAATACCCCTGTTGGTTGTAGCAACAGTTTTCCTATGTGTAACAAACTAGCTGGTTTTGCAGCTGATCACCCAGTTAGTTGCCTCTGTCACATCCTGCTCCCTCTGTAATTCATGCTCCATAGGTGCACAGATATCAGAACATAATCTGGTGTATCTGAGGAAAGTTTGATACTGGAAGAGCTCAAGTATGGATTGAGTACATGGATTACTGATTGCATGGTCTATTACTGACAGCCTCATCTATGTAAATGATATTAGGCACTAACAGGAGAAAAATGTATGACATGACAAACTGTGATTATGCTCTTCATCTGTAGAGTAGTTTAAATAGTATCATTCTGGTCTGAATATGTAATTTGGCATTAAAATCTCATAACAGGATTAGCCCATCACTCAGGGACCCTGCAAGAATAATTTTAAAGGAAGTTATTTATATGGAGAAGCCAAGACACTTGTGCTTTTTATGGGCAGATAATGGAGACTGGAGAATGATTTATGCCAAATGGAAATAATTCATCATAATTGCATGAAGTACTTAATATTCCTTCTCCACCCCCATGAACAGGAAGCTGTCTGGGTTTCAATTGATGGTTAATTTGTAATAATCATATATTAAATCTATCATGTGTTCAGCTGCATCCTGAAATACAACTAAGACTTTTTCCCTGAAGGTTGTCTTCCAAACTCTCACTGTCAGTAGCACTACTTTCTTTCCTTGCATCTTGTGCCTCTAATCTATCAGCCTGTAACCAGGAGTTACGCATTTGATTTGGCTAATACTTGGAAGCAAAATCTGTGCATTCCCGTTTCTAGGCAGAACAAGAATTTCTCAACATACTACATTCATCCCAGGAGAGGAAAACACACTTTGTATTATGAGCAGGGAAGTAGCAAAAGGTATAGAGCAGGGCAGCGAGGGCTGTTCACAATATCCTCTGCCAGCAGGATTTTGTTGTTATATCAGGGCAGGAGAGGCTGGGTGTGGAGCAGAAAGTCCTTGTGTGTGTTTGGGCTGCTGTGCAGAGGGGCACCCACCACTGAGCTATTTAAAGGCACAGCTTGGAGATCAATTGGGATCTATTCTGTACCCAGCGTCAGTGTTGGAGGAATCTGCCTGGAAATTGGTTTACATTACAGTTGTGTGTTCATTTTGTGAAGCTTAAGGATCTTGGCTTGAGCTCTGGATAAGAATCCACAAACGTTTAATTTAGTGGGATGACTTGAAATCAGGACTCTGCCCTCCAGCAGACCTTGACATTAACCAGCTTCCAGAGCATCTCTTCTTACCAGTATAATTAAAACCTGAACTGCTGCCAGAGTATGTGTGCCCGAGAGGGTAAGGAAACTGATTCTGGAGGCTGTAGGAATGTAAATAGTCAGAAATATCAGAGCTAGAAATGCATGGGTTGGGTTCATCATTAGGAACAAAAGAAGCACAGCCTGGCAGTGAGGTCTATGAGCTTCTCTTCCTGATTTTTCAGTAGAAATGGAGGAAGAAAGCAGAAAGCAAAGGTTCTTTCAGTTAGATCTGAAAATTAAGATTAATCAAATAAACCTGAATAAATCATCCACAGAGACTGAGGGAGTTGTGTAAGTTTGGGAAGAAAAAGGGCAGTTCTGCCTGAATGTGTTTTTATGAATGTATCTTGTGGAACCCAGGGCAAACTGGCCAGTGTTTCAACCCACTGCAAAGAGCTAATATGCCACATCTCCTATACCTTGATATTTTTAGGTCAAAGAAATACAGGGCGAAATCTGAATGTTCATGGGAAAAGCCAGATACAGAGAATGCACTTGGTCATGGTCAGATAAGCAACTGGCTTTGCCAGTGTATTCTCTGTGAGCCCAAAGACAGCAAAGTTATCTGTCTTATTTATAATCCCTTTGTGGAATCAAAGGCTGAGAAATGTTTTTGTTGCTCTTCTTTCAATTCTTCCCCAGAAAGACACTTTCCAGACATTTAAGCAGTGTTTCAGGCTGACAGCTCGCTGCAATCCAGTAGTCTCTGCTAATTTGGAAGCACTGAAAATATCTGAAGGAACTGGTTGTTTAAAACCCAGTAAATCCTGCTTTGTCTTGGCTTAATGAAATACCTGGAAAACAGCTTTGCAGACATCGTTGTGTTTGCAAGCATGCTCTGTCTGCACAGCAATCCCCTGCCCCTTGGCTTTCCAAGGCTTTCTCCAGGCTATTTTACCAGCACAAAGTCTCCTGCAGCCCAGCAGTGGGACGGAGCTTGAAGCAGGATGGGTATTTTATATTGATATTGCACAGCAAGAGCAAGCATGTCAGTAAGGGCCTTATGGAAGTAGCATAAGAGGTGCAGCTGAATTAAAGAGCTCCATTACTGAGTACACGTTGCAGTTGTAATTGCCAGGAATCCGGGGGAATGCTTCCCTCCAAGCACAGAAATACTGGAAGGGAATGGCTTGCAGAGGAGTCTGAGCATCAGGAATGAAACACCCATTTTCTTGCAGGCAGGAATCTGGCGTCTTTCTTTTATCCCTTCAAGCAACTCCTCTCCCACATCCCCTGAAACTGGCAAGCTGTGCATTTACAATATTGATTATATGGGATATGGGGCATCATTTGTAATGCCTGAATCCAGTAGGAATCCATTATTACTAATAACAATGTGGTTCAGCACTACACCCATGGTCCCTTACTTATCCCTCCCTTTGCTCTTGCCCTGGTGACTTTTCCAGCTGTGGTCAATCCAGGCTATGCCCATCTGTTAACACCATTTCCAAAGGCAGCCTTAGCTATGGTTGTTCCTGGGGAGGGAAAAGCTGAACATGAGTCAGAAATGCAGCTGTTGTCAGCAGGCAGTAGTCATAATGAATGAAAACTAAACTTTTCCCACATGCTCTCCCATTCTTTCCCATTTCCCCATCTCCCAACCTTTGCATTCATCAACCCTTTCATCCTGCTGTTGTGTTGAAGGTGGTGCCTATGGTCAGAAGGGTGCTGGTCTCTCCAACTTTTCATAATGGATGTTGACAGTGCACTGAATGCTAAAGGGAAAGATTCAGGCCACAGCCATGGCCTGAGCTGGAAGTTTACTGGTTCAAAGACATCAAGACAGGCTTTGCACAAGCGGAGCATCTGGAAGAAATAATAATCAGAGGTTTAGGCAGCTGGTTAGCACAACAGTGCTGGTTGGCATGTTCTGAGCAGGTTGGACAGTACATGTGCAGTAATGTAATGTTAAAATTGCCCTCTAATTTTGGACTGGTCATGCAGATGTTAAAGTAGAAGCTTCCTAACCAGTGTGCCTCCTAAGATGCTTGGAAACTTGCCATTGGGCTTTAATTCCTCATGAGGATTTAATAGTAAAGCTGGGATTGGGAGTCAATACTGTAATAGAGTTATTTATGTTTTTTCAGAAAGTATGTAGAAATAGTTGCTAGAACAAAAGGCAGTATTTATAAATGATTAAAATTGAATTATATAGGCATGTGTGTGTAGCTAACCATGTAATATATTGCTTTTGTATTGTATGATATTATAGGCCAGGACATCTATATTTGTGTATAGCAAGTATGTGCATATACACAGATATATACATATGGTTTATATATACAAACCGTAACAGTGTCATGTATATAACCCTGGTGCTTGTAGGGCTGGTCCAGGCAGAAAGCAGATAGAGAAGGGACATAGGGAAATGAGGGCTCTGTGGAGCAATGGGTTCTTCAGCTCTGAGTCAGCCCCCTTCGACAGGCTTGGAGCAGCCTCATCTAGTGGAAGGTGTCCCTACCTGTGGCAGGTGGATTGGAACTGGATGATCTTTAAGGCCTCTTCCAACCCAAACCACTCTGGAATTCTATGATTCTGTCATCTCTTGAGCCCAGCCCCTGCAAAATAGAACTCCGAAATTTTCCCACTGCCGCATACAGCCTCATCTTGCTTATGACCTCTGCCAGCAAAAGGGCTGTCTGGGGAGTTGAGAAGCTGTTCAGGTCTCCAGCACTAACCCAGAAGGGACAGCAGGAACTCTTTCATCTGCACACTGGGTAGAATGATGCTAACTCTTAGACACATGGGTTGTCCATGCTAATAAATCCTCTGCTGTTTTCTTTCCCCTAAGAATACCGTCACCCCAGTGCAGCTTTCAGCTTATCTCCAAGATGAAGTAGTATTTTTTCTCCTTTTCTCCAACCGCTAAATTTTGAGTGATGATTCCCTTCACCTCCAACTGACCTGCAGCCTGGAGAGCCTGATTTTGAAGTCTGCAGTTCAAATGCTTCCACAGGGGAGGTTTGGTGCATGTGGCATTCCTGTCCCCACAACTGTGGGTCAGCACTGGGGTTGTGGTACCAGCTGTGAGGTGGGGCTTGAGGGCCACATCCTTATCTAGTGTATGTTACTGAGTTCCCTTCATGATTACAAAGTGATGCTATTTTACACCAGCAGAGTATCTGCGTCATTAAATACCAGTGGAAGTGTTTGATTTGATCCCACAGGCATTGTCTTGCTGTTGATAGCTGTGATCATGGGCTGCACATTGCCGCTATTCCCTTCTTGTGGGGAAATGATGTTTCCAATAAGGAAACCTGATTGATCCTTGCTCTGACACAGCACATCAGCTGGGCTGTATCCTGCCCAGTGGGCTGGCTCTCAGCCCCACTGCTTGAGCATAGGAAAACATCTGAGGGTGTTGCACTGCATTTCTTTTCCCCAGCTTTTTTGCAGATGCAACGAACCCAAAATGTGATCTCAATTATTTTTGTCATCATCAGTGACAGTTGTAATCCATCATCTAGTTTTATTTTCTTCTACATTATAACTTCTATGGAGCAGAAATACACTTCAGCTGCACATCTGTCAGCAAACCATGGTTCCTTCCCCAAGTAAACAAAATAACTTCATTTATGCTAACAAAGACATGTTCTAAAATGTGCTGTAAATATTTAGAATGAGTTGTGTTGCTGTGTGATCTTTATATGCCTCCCAGATATTGCTCTCAGTATGATCTATACTAGAGAACTGGATTGAAATATAAGCTTCATGTGCCATTAAAGGAACAAATACTAGCATCAAAGCCCGTTGTGGATGTATAGGGTAATCACTCTTAGCACAGTTTAGAAGTCAGACTATTGTAGCTTGACCGTAATTGTCATATATATACACTCAGCTAAATAACAACCGCTTTGAGGCAGAAAAGAAATGATCTAGAAAAGTCCAGTGTGTTGCCTGGGCTGTTTTCTAGGAGCTGGAGGTCCTGAAGTCGTGGCTGGTCAAGCGCCCATGGTTTTTCAGCCCCTTCCCTTCATGTGCTGAGGTCTCAGGACAGACACAGCCAAGTCCAAGCAGCTTTTACCTCCTCTACCACACCTCTGGGCAAATCCAACCAGGATTTAAACCTGATATTGTAGCAAGAAAGAATAAAGCAGAGATATTCAAACCACATGAAATGCTGAGCTTAGGTACAAACACAAATGTCATTTAGCTTTGACCTCTCCATCAACAGCAAACAGCATCTCTGCTGTTACACACCATGAAGCTCTTTAGCTGCAATAAAGTCCCTGGTTTGGATTCAGGCTTTTGCTGCATCCTTTGATCTATCTTCTGTTCACTGATGCCTGGCCTTTGTTTGTGGTTGTTTGTGTATTCTGGGAACACCAGCACCACATTGTAACAATAAGTAATGGAACCCAATTATTTTTCATTCCTTCTTTCTTTAAATTTGCCACTTAAAAACCGCCATGGCACTCAAAAGGCAGATTAAGTCATCAGTTGTCCATTAGGTTCATTCAACATTGCTATAAAATACAGTTAATCACCAGGAGCTACATTCTTACAGTGCCCTCTTTTTTCCATATTACAGTAAAAATACATTATATAAAAAACTAACTTCCCTCCTTTGCATTGTTTAAACAACTGTGAGTGAATGTGAGATGAGCCTCACTTCAGAGGCTCCCATCATCTGAACTGAAATGTGAAATACCCCCAAAGAGCAAAACCAATGACAAATAAACTGGAGGCTACAAATTTATTTGCCATTAGTTTGCAGTTGCTCTTTAAATAAGTTCTTGTGGCTTGAATAATGTAAAGTCAATAATGAGGCACCAGCAAGTAAATGCTGGTTTGTGTTAGATGGTAGTAGTGGGGTCCTGTGTGGGTTACACTGGGACGATGGCACTGGTACCACAGGGATTCATTTTACATTGTCCAAATGAGTAGTGTGGAGCCAGGGGAGGGAAAACTGAGCTGTGGTACCGCATCCCATCCATCTGCCATCAGGACAGGGTTTGCTCTGTGGCATGCTGTAGGTTGTGTCCAATGTAAGGATGTTTCCATGTGCACAAGTGACTGCAAGTGTTGCCTGAGTTTAAATTTTGTCCTTATTGAACTTAGTTGTGGGGCTAGACAGCAGAGAGTAGCTTAATGGTTGGGATTTATGTGATTTCGTTTTACTACAGTTGGCAAGCTCAATTGACTCATATATTTTCCAGTGGAAATTAAACTTTTGCTTGTGTAGGCAATTCAGCAAAACCTGTTTTCTACTCGCCAGTAATTCTTAATTTTTAAAAGCGAAATCAAACTTAGTGTGAAATTTCAATCCAAATAGGAAGGGTTTATATTGGAAACACTGCCCTGATCCATCCTGGGAGCTGGAATTGCTGCCTTTCCTGTGCCCAACCTTCTGGTTTGTTCATCCCTCATCCCACATGGGTGGCTTTTCAGCGGGGAGGCACTGGGGTTCCTGGCAGCAGATGCAGCCTGAGCACAAAACCTAGCACAAAATAAAGTAAGAGAAGGTGGGGAGTGGTAAACATCAGCCCTTTGAAGGTGATTTTCTGATGCTCTGGGCCTACAGAGTATGAATGAGCCTTTACAAATGGCAGGGGGGTATGGGGACCAGGTGGGTTTTGGACAGAGATGGAAGTCTCAGGTACTGCAAGTCTGAAGGGAGCAGGCAGAAGAGCTTATATCCACTTTGAAGCAATCAGAGACGTTAGTGGCAGACACAACAAGAAAAACCATGGGGAAAACCTTTATTCTTACACCAGGAAAGTGCTGAGTTAGGGGCTCTAAGTGTGGATTGACAATAAGAATAAAATATTAAATGGCTTCCCATTAAACGAGCACTAAACCAAGTTGTGAACGAGTCAATGGTATTTTGAGGGGAAAATATAAATTATAGTGTCACCTAAAGTAAGTGCCACAATGGGTACCAGCAGGGCTCAGCTCAGATTGCACACGGCCTCAGTTCTTACAAGGCATTGCCTTTCTTTTGAACTAAACTAGAACTTAAACTAAGACTTTTTACACATCCCATGTATTTGAGATGTGTGCGTGTTCGTATCTGCACAGGCATGAACTGTGTGTGGGTTCATTAATGTATAGGTCAATTAGCTTGTTCATAGTGCTTATGTTCTAGAAATAGGCTGAGTTAATGACTGCATCCAGGAGGAAAGTGAGTCACTGTGTCTGGCTGTTCTCCTCCTCCATGGTTTTCTATTGAGTAGGAAAAAGATAGTGGTACACCTCTTGATATCTGTTGATCGTCTTTAATAGATGGTCATCTCACCTGCTCTTAAATACCTGTGATAGGGTTCCCAAGCTCCATATTATCTACTGCCCTACTTCGGTTGAATTATATTTACTATGTTTTTCCTAACATAAATCCCCCTTGCTGTGAATTGAACTTATTTCTTCAATTTTCATTGTCAGAGGACATGGAAAACAGCTGATAATGGCCTTATGTAAAGTAACCTACTGAGGACTGTTACTCTTTTATCTGTCTTCAGCAGCAAACTCAATACTTCCCAGCTTTCCTCATACATCTTATTTAGAAATCTAGTATCATTTCTCTGAACCTTTTTCCAGTTGTCTATTGTGTGGGTGCAGAACAATATCAATATTCCTCCTAATACTTGGCAGGCCAAGCTCTTCCGTAAATATTCCAGCAATACTCCGCTCAAAAGCGGGACTAATGAGCAGTTGATCTCTGTTGTAAAGCTCCCTCCTCCTTTGCCAAGATACTCAGAGCTGCTTCTGGTCTCTTCATCTGGTGTTTGCTTTTGGGTAAGTCTTTGCATATCAGAAGCAGCCCAGCAGAGGGGGTGCAGATCTCCTTTTTAAAATGGGGTTAAGAGCTGATTTACATTGAAATGTATTAATGGTTTTTTATTCTTACACCACCAAAGTTTCACTGTGTAAAATAACGCTGGAGCTGTGAACATGGCCAAATGGTTGCTGCCACCCAGTATCACCCATGTGAACGTTGATGGGAATATTTGCTTTGCTGATACTTGGGAACAGTGAGAGGAGCAGAGGTCCCTCATCAGTGTTTAATCAGTGCTTAATGGGGGAATATTCTCTGTGACCTCTGATAGTGCTGCTTGAGCAAGAGTTGCAAAACTCAGGCCTTGGAGAGCAGCCTAGTGACAGGGCAGGTTCTTATTACACGTCAAAGACAGGCAATTTATAAAGCAAGCTGAGAGCAGAGGTGAGCCTGAGGGACACAAAGAGATTTTGAATTTCTTCCAGAGGCCAGGAAGTAATTTTAGGTTTTGAATACTTTCCTTCCAGAGAAATACTTGTTCAGGCTCTCAACTGAAACAAGTACCTACTAGAAAGAGTGCTCTGGGTTGCCTTTTCTGCATCTATGCGGTGACGGTGAGCCTGGTAGTGTATTAATTAGCAAGGGAAATACTCCCTGAACTGAAAAAATATAATGTTTGGTAGAGCCAAAGCAGATACTGCTGGAATATAAAGAAACATAAAGAGATCTGGATTGTCTTCTGAATATAGTGGCACACATTAGTGCAATTATCTGCTGGTGCAAATGAAGAGACTTTGCATCATCAGATAAAATAAACCTGGTGTTTGCCTCTGTTGACAGAACCCCTTAACCCTCAAAATGCTTCCTGGTTAAGTGTGCAGGCTATAAGCTAAATAGCACTGGGATACATGTGAATTCATCCAAATCTCTTAGTGGAGATTTAAGATAACAAGTGGCTTGGCTAGAGAGCTTCTCAAGCTGATGCTTTGGCAAAGACAAATGTGCTATAACATGAAACTCAGCTATAAACTATAGCAAGACCCATTTGTGCATTGCAGCTTCAGACTTTTCTTGTTATTGCTGTCTCCAGCAGCTGGTGTTTGGGAAGTTGCATCCAGCTCTTCCCTTCCACGTGCAGTCAAGCATCAGGCAGCTGAGACCAAGTTAAACACAGGGAAACTCTTCATCAGGGGGGGAGTTTTCACCTCCTTGGTTTGGAAGCTCCATTCTTTTGAATGGAGATGATTTAAAATAAACTTGTCCCACCTTTAGCACTGAACAAAAGGGGATTTACTGTAAAAATAGAAGTGAGCCCTCAAGCCAAGCCACAACCCAGTGCCAGCATCCCCATCCCAACCTGCCCCAGGAGAGCTCAACAGCAGCCAAAAAAACAAATGCAGTTTGCAGCTTGGATACTTTATCTTGCCTTATAGCCAAATGATGGAAACACTAATGATGATCTCTAAATCTTGTTTCCATGGCAAGAACTGCTATTGGGCAAATGCAGTTCACCACAGGCACCCTGTAGGATGATTCCCATGCTCTTCTCCTCTGAACTCGCCACATTATTGTGCTCCATCTCACACAGAGAACCTCAGCAATCCAACCAGTTTGATCTACTATTATGGTACCATTGCTTTGCCCTGACACAAGCAGTCGCAACAGGAGTTGCAGGGATGGTTTGCATGCTTGGCAGAGAAAGTAGGGGTGCATTTGCATTTGGTATGTGATAAAGTTGGGCTTTCTGCTCATTATTTCTAAGGTTGCTCCATGAGATGGGAATTGCATGCTTTCTGCCAGCCAGTAATCACATCTTGCACTTTTATGGCATCTCTGCTCTGGAGTTCTTAGGGTATTTTTAAAACATTAGCTAATTACGTGTGACAACACAGCTGTCAGATAGGGAGATGAAGGGATAAAGCAGCAGCAAACTTCCCCCGGTGCTGGAATAGAGCCATGTGCTGGCTGCTGCCAGCAGGGAAAACAGCAGCTCTGGGAAGGGAATGGAGCAGGGAGTCCAACAGGATGGGAAATGTAGATCCCTAAAAATGGAGTTTGAGAGCTGCATGGGGTTACCCCAGCTGAGATTTGTCAGGTGCTCTCTGGCATGGGCTCTGTGACATCCTTAAAGTCATATTTGCCATACTATTATTTTTCTCTCTATTAAGAGGAAGGCACTAAAACAATGGCAGAGTGACATCCCCCAACCCCAGAGGAGGGCTCAGACCTTCAGCTTCCTTTCATAAGGAAACCTGTTATTTTTGCAGTGTTTTCCACCATGTGTCTGAGATAGGTGAGCTTGAAGGGTGGCTGGAGGGACTCTCTCCTCTGTGGCTCTGCTATTTCTGAGGTCCAGTTTGGAAACCTCTGACAGACATTTGCTCGGTGCATTGAGAGAATTGTCCTGAATGACTTGTTCGAGCAACTCCAGAGGAGGCCACGGGGATGCTGCAAGGGCTGGAGCAGCTCTGCTCTGGAGCCAGGCTGAGAGAGCTGGGCTGGGTCAGCCTGAAGAAGAGAAGGCTCCTGAAGAGGAGACCTTAGAGCAGCTCCAGTGCCTAAAGGGGCTACAGGAAAGCTGGAGAGGGGCTTTGGACAAGGGCCTGTAGGGACAGGACAACGGGAATGGCTTTAACCTGCCAGAGGGGAGACTGAGCTGAGCTCTTAGGCAGAAGCTCTTTCCTGTGATGGTGCTGAGGCGCTGGCACAGGGTGCCCAGAGAAGCCGTGGCTGCCCCATCCCTGGAAGAGCAGGTACTGTAAGTGCATTAAAAGTACTCATCTCTAACCTACATGAGTCCAAAGATAAAAATAGGGAGAGCATCTGGAAGGTGACACCCAAGGAAGGGAGCAGGAGACAAGAGCTATTTGTGTACGGGAACAATGCTGGCACAAAGAACATATGGACAAAAATTGACCAAAGACATTTGAACAGGAGGTCAGACCATCTCCAGTCACCATCACATGGTGTTTTGGAAGGTCAGCCCAAAAGGAAGAATACTGTACAGAAAAGCAGCTGGATCTTGGCCTGCAAAACCAGAGGCTTGGCCACTCTGAACCAATGAGTCCCTCCTGGTCCCTGTTTCCTGCATTTCTACGGTCTTAGCAACCAACAGCAGGACAAATAAAACATTAAATACCACCACAAGGCAACCACAGGGCAGAGCTGGCACATATATGGGGGTGTGGGGTGCTCTGGGGAAATCAGAGCCTGTGTGTGGAGGCAAATCGAATGCTGAGGCAGAGCAGTGGTTGGGGTGGGATTTGGTGCAGTTTATGATTATGGGTGAGGAGCATGGGGTTTATTTCTGTTTTGCTTTCGCTATGTTTGGTGTTCTATATTTCAGACCATCTTATTACAGAGAGCTGCAAACTGCTCATTTGGGGTTTTGTAAGCTGGGGCAACACCTTCCTTAAGAAGTGTCTCTGAAAGGCAACTTTGATCCATATTAGTGTGGCAAAGGGCCTGAATCTGAATCGGGCACCATGAAGCCAGTACTGCTCCACGGTATTCATAGGTCATGGAATCACAGAGTGACTTGGGTTGGAAGGAAAACCTTACAAACTTAAAGCTCATCCAGCTCCAACCCCTGCCACGGGCAGGGACCCCTTCCACTGGAGCAGCTTGCTCCAAGCCCCTGTGTCCAACCTGGCCTTGAGCACTGCCAGGGATGGGGCAGCCACAGCTTCTCTGGGCACCCTGTGCCAGCGCCTCAGCACCCTCACAGGGAAGAGCTTCTGCCTAAGAGCTCATCTCAGTCTCCCCTCTGGCAGGTTAAAGCCATTCCCCCTTGGCCTGTCCCTACAGGCCCTTGTCCAAAGCCCCTCTCCAGGTTTCCTGTAAGCCCCCTTTACGTATTGGAGGACTGCCTATAGCCTTCTCTTCTGCAGGCTGGTGAGTTTGCTTCAAGTACCAAGCCACTTTAAAAAAAAGGTCGTTTTATTCCAGTAGAGCAAAGGGTTAAAGCCTTCATTACAAGATCAGAAATTAGATTAGGAATAAATCATAGAAACTCAAAGACAATTAGAAGGTACTTTGTAATCATCCCTTGTTCTCGCTGTCATGCAGGGTTTCCCTGCAGTCATCTGCAGAGAGGAGCAAGGCAGAGCACAGCCTCCCCTCTGGATTTCTTTGAAGCCTGGCTTAGCCCCTGGGCAGAGCTGCAGCTCAGCACAACCCCTGCATGGTCCTGCAGGATGGCTCATCTCAGGTGCCCCAGGCTAGCACAACCCTTCTCCTCCTCTTCCTCCAGGCAAAATCACCTCTGCCAGCTCCCTGTAGCTTCCTGCCTCCTCCTTCCTGCCTAAATTGTTATACTCCCAAGCTCTGCTTCATGGGCTCTTTGCACAGACACTGTAGCAGATGGGTAAAATGTTGTGAGAGCCCTGAGTCCATCCCTAATCCCTGCTCAGCTCGTGGCCTTTGGCCTGCCCAGTCCCACAGCTCTGCTCCAGGACTCAGAAATTGTCCCAGTCAATTCCAGTCAAACCGGATGAGCCAGAAATGTGTGGAAGCCGCTGGTACCTGCTGTGGTGGAGGCCCAGCCAGCCTGACCGCATCGTGGCATTCGGCAAGATGCCCTGACACGGAGGAGGCTCCCAGAGGAGCTTTGCTCTCCACGAAATAGTGTGTGTGTGTGTGTGTGGGGGGAGTTTGAAGCAGCCAAAGACCAAAATGCAGTCTTCAATCTAATGAAATTATGTCATTTTCTGTGCTACCCACCTTCAAACGCTGTGTCTTTACTAATGTCTTTTACAATTCATTCTCCCACCTCTGCGGGAGCTGCTGACCTCCCCTACTATATTGCCTCCAGATGTCCAGGAGAGAGCAGGGTGAGTTATCCCCACACGCTCCTCACCCCCTGCTCAGCTGGTGAAGCTCTGACCCCTCTTGTTAATGTTGTATTTCCGATCAGTTTGAGTAAGCATCACCCACAGCACCCATCAGAAAGATGGTCCCACCGCCTCCATCCCAGGCTGCTCTTTCCCTTCCCATCCCCTTAGAACCATCTTGGGAGAACTAGGGAGGGTTTACATGAGTTGCTTTCCCCTACCCCCCAGTGATTGAAGTTTAACCCAGATGGGTTGTTTTAAGTTGGACTTGGATCACTGAGATGACCTCTGCAAACACAGCACATGTTGGGGTGGCCATGGCAGGGACCTGCAGGGTGAGGAGGAGGGATGCAACCCAGTGTCCTCCAGGCTGATAACCTCTAGAACTGCATATTGTGGTTTAAGCCATGACTGCTATAGCTGAACCCAGGACACTGCATAAAGCAGGAGAAATGCTAGCTTCAGGGCAAAAAGCTTTTAAAAAGGGAAGTAACTGAAAACCAGCAGGTGAGAGCCCTGTGCTCACTCCCATTTTGCATCATAATGGCTCTTCTTGCTGCATCCTGGGTAGCAGAAGTATGCCAACATGAGGCTTTTCCATGCAGTTTTTATCTGCATCAGTATTCTAGGCTGCTTTTTTATTCGCTCCAGATGGGCTACAATAGCTTCCTATCTTCCTTCTTTGGTCTTTTTATCTTTTATTTCAATCCAAACAATTCCTGCGCTTCTTGCCAAACTATATATTGTATCACATTCTTTCCCCCTTCAGACACAATATCCTCCTTGACCCAGGCTGGCATGTTTCCACCTGCCCTGTTGTGTCTATTCCTTCCACAAACTCTTATTTCAGCATTGAAAGCAGAACCAGAGGGATGTGATATCCTGTTGTCTGTCATCCCAGTCACATAAAGTGTCTCTTTGACATTAGGGGAACAAATTTGCATTGCCTAAACCTCTGCAGCCACCCAGTAGGGCTGGACTGAGGCCATCACTTTAATGGAAACTTTGGTACCTGCTTTCATAAAATCCCAGACTGGTTTGGGTTGGAAGGGAGCTTAAAGCTCATCCAGTTCCAACCCATGCCATGGGCAGGGACACCTTCTACTAGAGCAGCTTGCTCCAAGCCCCTGTGTCCAACCTGGCCTTGAGCACTGCCAGGGATGGGGCAGCCACAGCTTCTCTGGGCACCCTGTGCCAGCACGTCAGCACTCTCACATATACCTCCTTTAAACGTCCCTTTTAAGGGAAAGTTCTGTTTGCATGTACACCCAACCTCTCCAGGTTAAATCCTGCAGTTTCACAGAGCTGCATGTGCCAAAAAGTACATTTTACATCTCTAAATTGTTTCTGCTTAACAAGTCAGGGCAGTGTTTAATTGTGTTGATACACCTCTGACTTCCAACACTGTCTACTTTTGAGCAAAAAGGTATTTCTATTCTATTCTTTGTTCCAGTTTGTTATTTCTCATCTTCAATGGCAAGAAGAAAATTGTGAAGACACTTTTTGAGTGTTTCTGTGCACATTTTCAATATTTCCAATGTCATCTCTTACTCTTTTGAGGTAAAGCTAAGGGTAGCCTGCATAGAGGAATAAATGAAAGCTACCCTGCTGATGAAGAGTATTTGAGGTACTGAGGATGCTATCTTACTGTCATTCATCAGCAGATCTCAATGCCAGGCTATGGTCCCATATAGCTGTGATAATTTAATTTAACAAATTATACTGGATTCGCTGTCAACACTTCTGTTTGCTGGTATTTTTTACAATTTATTTTACATGGACAATCCAACAGAGAAATGAAAAGTGAGCAGATTCTTCTCATAGCTAAAAAATCAAAAGAGAAACTGCTCTACTGATACATTCAAATTAATTTGACTTTGAAGTCAACACTATTTCAAGCAAACCATAATACTGGAGTAATTTACTATCATGGCTAGTGAGTTAATCTGGTCCACAGGCTTGTGAGGGGTTTTCTGACATTAATGATGTGCAAGGAGGAAGAACCTGGTTTGACCCTTGCTATGAAGGAATATTCAGGAATTGTCACTGGCATCATTTGGACAACTTAAAATACATTTCATATCACCATGGCAAATCCTTAATATGGAGCTAGTTACACTAGGGGAAGATGCATTTAAACTGCCCTTTTGGGGATAGAATTATTAAATAGATATTTACTTCTCACAAGCTAAGTTTTTCTTCCCTAGAGGTGCCTGTTTAACCTGGGATAATTTGTGGCTGTTTGTAGTTAAGGAAAGCATCTTAATGTTGTTCTCTAAGGAGCTTTGACTTGACGTTCTGTTTTAACAGATACACTTCCTATAAGAACAATGCAATTTAAATGTGCTTAATTGCTAAAGAATACGTAAGAGAAGTGAAAGAATTAATGTATTTATAGACTCGGACCCAAACAAGTGCCAGCTAAAAGATAGACTGTTATCTGTGGCTTTGCTCTGATGTATCTGAAGCTGTTGTCTCCATGGCCCCGTCCTAATTTGTCATTCGCACTGGAAAGCAACTAAAGGGTCTGCTGGGACATCCTTTCAATGCTGCTGTTGAAAAAGGCCATTTTCTTTGCAAGCCATTTGTCTCTGCCTTATCTATAGCAGCAGGAGGTATGGTTGCACGTCTATCATATTTTAAAGGGCCATTGGAGATAAGATGATCAAAAGAACTCAGACTCCTTGCAACCACTTGAGTCCAACAAGCTGTGTATATCCAGTATGATGAATGGATTGTTCTACTTTTTTCTTATTTTAAATGTAGTCATTTCCAGTAAGACTGTTGGGTACAAACATGTTCTACAGAGTATGAATATACTTAATATATATATATACATACATATATATATGAATATACAGTGGCTGAGCAGTGTTGCATATATAATTAATCAATAAGGGTATCAGGAGCATTTTATAAATGAGAAGTATTCCTCTATCTTTGAATTATTACCTATAACTTTGTAAGGGGCTTTGTGGAAGGTCCCCACCAATTTTCACAATGCACTAACATTAATTTCCTATTCACTTGTCAGTAGGTACAGATAGGCACCTATAAACTGCCTATCTAATGAGTCATACTAAAGAAATCACATGCATTAGACGTTTCATTTTTATTAGGGTAAAGATCATCTCCATCAATGCATGGGGAACACTGTTATTTAGCATGCATCAAACATTCATTGCTTGAATTAAGGCAGTTTTTCAAGCAGAGATTGAGACAAACCCACAGCTGGTCCAGGCTTCGTGGCTGTCATAAAGCAACTCGGCATCCATGGTGGCAGAGCTCTACAAAATGTACTGTCTGGGCTGTGAAATACAGTCTTGCCACTTCCATTAAAAAGGATGATCTGGACACACTGAGCCTACACACACACACACACATATATATATATATACAGATTCCTTGCTGGGAAGGCTAATGGTGCCCATACACACTAGCCAAATCACTGTAATGTTTCCTGTGGAGTTGTGATCTCATTAGCTATCATTGTACCACATTCCTTTGAACTTCCTCCTGCTGCAATGAAGACATGGAAAAACTTCAGACAAGTTCAGTCACGTATTAACAAAGGATTCATTACCAATATTAATTTCTTTCCTTAATGCCATGGAGGGACTTAGTATTTCTACTAGCTTTTTGGTCTTTAATGGTGAACTCTCATCTTCTTCTTGAATAGGATGTTCTCCAGGACTGTCAAACACCTTCAGAGTGAACATGCTTTCTTGACTGCACTTTCAAACCTGCCAGCACAGGGAGAAATTATAAGCAAAGTCAAGCTACAATTACATTATGTATTGCCTTTGCTGTCATCAGCCAATCTACTAAATGAACCTTTAAAAATGTTATTAATGTTCTTGTCTACCCTCTGACCCTAATATTGTCTTCACTCCTGAGCAGGGCTGCAAGTAATGGCCAGTGACATTTAAATCAATCCCCTAGCAAGAGCTGTTTCATATGTGTAAGATTCAACGTTCACAATTTAGAGCATGAATAACTGGAAAATAAAGGTCTGTTTCTTTACCACATCTCAGCTGTTCATTAGGTGGTGGAGCTGAAGCCTGTGATAAGAATCAGAAGGCAGAGCCAAACTGATAACTATTGTAATCCTGTTGATGGAAGGAAAAGAAAACCAGCTGGGATTTTTCACTCTTTGTTTCTTTAATTAAGTCTAGACTGTATGTGTTGTGCAGCTTGGAAATAGTCCTCATATTGCATTCTGGTTATGATGTCAATAATCAAATTAAAAGAATGAGCAGAGAATGGATTTAGGAAAAGAAATACCTGATTTGCAGACCCATGTTGCTTAACAGAGCATCACTTCAAAGACAGAAATGTTCTTTCTTGCCAGTTGGTAACATTTATTCTAGCCAGCACTTCTGGTTCCCAGGAAACTAGAATTTTCCATAACTAACAGCAGAGAAGTGATGTGGATGAGATCTCGCTTCCTGCTTTCTTGGCTTTCCATTTGAAAAATAGAATACTTGTTTCAGCCTTCAAAAGGATTTCTTAAGTGAATCACATATAGTGTAAATATAAAGCAACCGCAGAGTTTTAGAATCTCTAGTGTGAGGTTTCAGTCTTCACAGTTTGTACATAATTTCAATCTGTTCATAGGTATTTTCTTTTAAAAGCCTATCTTTAATAGCATAACTAAGGCTTCAAGCATATAATGACTTATGTATGTGTCTAACCAGGTTAGAATTTCAGATGTGTGTCTGTGTACTCTAAATATAGTAAAGTAGCAGCAGGATTGGAGTTTTCTGTTGTTATTCGATGTAACAAAGAAGAAATAGCAATGGACAAAGAGTAAGCCAAAATAAAGCCTGTGGAGGCATGGAGTAATATGTCATGTTAATTGGATAGTGTGAAGAGTCCCTGCCCGTGACAGGGGGTTGGAACTGGATGATCTCAAGATTCTTTCCAACCCAAACCATTCTATGATTCTGTGATATGCAGAGATCACTCCTTCGGTCTGCTTCTCTGTTAGGTGCAGTACTTAAATCAACACCTCATCTAATCACAAGTCACATTTTAGAGGAGCATGTCTGTAGGTACGATTGGTCATCGTCAAGTGACAGTGACATTTACTGTTTTTTTTATTCAAGAGAAGTCTTTTAAGAGCAAGTATGTGACTGGATCCTCTCATGCATACCAGAGGTGCATGTTTTGACTGTTCTTTAACTAGCCTATAAATGACCTGTTTAATAAGCAGGTAGACTGAATAGCTTAGAACATACAGTTATATTCCAAATGCAGACTTAAAACCACTCCTTATGTGGCTTTAAAATGTTTTGTCTAAAATGAGGGTGTGTCATAATCTGCTATTTTCCATCAAGCTGGAAAATCTCTCAGACTTTTTTTCCTCTTTGTTTTAATCTTGTAGAATTACAAAACCTATAGATTCTGGTGCATTACAACCTTTCTGTTGGCAGACTTGTATGTATGCCACTGTTACTGGCAACAAAATTAATTACTATGCTTAAATGGGATCCTAATGCTGTAGTTTACAATCCTGTCCACAGGAAACCTGCAGTTTGCAGTGATTAAGCAAGTCTAAGATTTTGCAGGAATAAATCCTACTAGGAAAAGTAGATGTCATACATAGCCACAGTGGTGAGATGAGATTGGAGGGGGTTACAGAAAAAGGATAGATCTTAACAATGTAGGAAATCTGTGACCAAACCAAAGATGGCAATATACTCTGAAAAAATACTGTCCAAAAAAAGGCAGCTATATCAATTTTCTTACCTTTGGTACTTCTTTACAGTCTGACACTGATTCACTCTGTTGGCATTCCTCAGAAGAAAGCAAATTCTACCTTTACACTCGTATCTCCCAAGATAGCAACATTCAAGTCAGTATTTTTTGGCTATTAGAATACGCATTTCCTTTACTTCCATAGGACCTAATGAGTGGCCAAATTCCAAACCACTGAGCTGGATACCCTGAAAACATAACTACCTGCAGATGGTGTCATTTAATTTAGGTGCACATTAGATATTCCTAAAATGTAATAAAAGAAAATTCCACTTATTGACTGCCTAATTTCAGAGACCATAACCAGCTCAAGGTGTTCCCAGAGCACAGGCTATGGTGGGGATCCCACTGCAGCCTGGCTGCTAAAGGCTAAAGAATTCCAGATGTGCTGGGGCAGAGGAGGGGGACAGGGAGCGTGTGACTCCAGGCACAGAGGAGGGTGTTCATTAGGCAGGAAAGAGCCCTGGATTTTGGCCTTAGTTCTTGGGATTATATTTTAATCAATGGTTGTTGAATGTAAAATGCGGAAGAGAGGAGCAGAACCCGGTGGCCAGGCTCAGAAACTTGGCTGCTGAGTGATGTATCCAGTGCAGTGGGCAAGCTGTTGATCCAGGTGGACACCATTGGGCTGTCTCCTGAGAAGGTGGTGACACAGCATGGAGATGACTGTCACCCAGCATGGTGGGTGGGTGGAAATCCACCCTGCCATAGCTTCAGAAAGGACTTCCCAGAACAGCAGGAGATGGAGAAAGAGGGACCTGGGTCCTTCCGAATATGGAATCCCAAATCACTAATGTGCTCCTTAGCGACCTCCTCCATGCCTGGCTGCATCCCTCACCCAGATGGGCTGGTGAAACCTGTTAGACAGCACATTCTCCTTACCCTGCTCTCCTCCTGCTTGCTCACAACCCTTCCCAAACCCTGTTTGTGTGCTGGAAGTGGGAGATTTGAATTCCATGTGCTTTGGAATGACCGTGTTGGCAGGAGCACACTGCATCTTTTGCTTAATTAGAGAGCATCTTCTCGGAGGCAAAGATCTTGTCAGCCTGTTTACCAAGTGATCCACAAGCCATTGCAGGAGGTCTAGAAGTTATTACTTTACCCTGCAAGCCTTGCCTCGCACATGGCCAGGCCCTAGGTGACAGTGATATTAATAGCAGTGCAATACTGTGTTTAAAGTGTCTGCTCAGCATTTAGAGGGAGATTCAGATCAGGGACCTCAAGGAATCCCCATGACAGGGACAGCTGAGATATATACTGTTTCCCAAGAAGCAGGAGAAAGACGGGTGGCTGTCACCACTGCAAATACTTCCATCCAATTGATCTCACTGTGACAAAGTGACACTCTTTTGCTTTGGGTGATCACCCTCCTATGCCCTTAAAAAGTGCTTGCTGCTATTTTTATGTTCAATCCTGTGGCAAGACATGGTGCCCCAACCAAGATAACTGCCCCTTGTCACAAGATGGGAGTGCAGGAGTGCATGGAAGGTACACCAGAACTTTTTCTGTTTTCAAATGCTAAAAATGAGGCTATTTTAATTTCAAGAATGAAGCCAAAAAAAGAAGGAAAGGGCAACAAAACTATGGTGCCATGAATTCCATGGCATCGACATGAAGATAAAGGAAGAGATGCAGAAGGAAGATAAAGAGATTAGAGTATCAGAATTATTACAAGCAGTGCCTCTAGCAGTGCCTGTTCCCAAGGCTGCCTGCCGTTTCTCAATGATAAGATCCAGGTTTTCAGGTTGTTTTTCGCCCTCTTCTATTTGTGCTGGGAAGCTCCTAGCTATTTTTTGCTTTAGACTCCAAGATATTCATGCTGAAGGGCTCAGCCATTTCTACAAATAGGGTTATAGGAAACTATAAATGAAGTTTTGTTGAGGAAAGAGAAAAGCTGAGGTTGGTTGAGTTTTGCCACACTGGCCTAGAGTGTGCCCTTTGATACACCTAGGAAAATCCAGCCAAATTAGAAGTCTCTGAACAAACTATGGCTTGCGTACAATCAGTGAGTCTTTGCTAGATTCTGGCAGCTCCAAGGGTGGAACATACTGTAAAAAGGCAGTGATTCTCATAACTGAGGTAGAGGTATGTGGTTTTTATGTGATCTGTAAAAAGTTTGATACTGAATGTAATGAGGGGTCAAAACCTGGAGAGGGGCTTTGGACAAGGGCCTGTAGGGACAGGCCAAGGGGGAATGGCTTTAACCTGCCAGAGGGGAGACTGAGATGAGCTCTTAGGCAGAAGCTCTTCCCTGTGAGGGTGCTGAGGCGCTGGCACAGGGTGCCCAGAGAAGCTGTGGCTGCCCCATCCCTGGCAGTGCTCAAGGCCAGGTTGGACACAGGGGCTTGGAGCAAGCTGCTCCAGTGGAAGGGGTCCCTGCCCATGGCAGGGGTTGGAACTGGATGAGCTTTAAGCTCCCTTCCAACCCAAACCAGTCTGGGATTCTATGGATCTGGTGGGCCTAATCTGTTATCTGCTGCTGAAGCAAATATGTGGACTCACTCCAATGCAGGGTACTGCTGATGAAAGATGGTACTGAAATTGGAAACAAGTTTAACAAAAATATAAGAGCAAGCATCTGATGCTATTTTTAGAAACATTTTCCAGATTACTCTAAAATTATAGGAAAAATGCAAGTAACATGTTCAGATTTTAGCAATAATCTCACAAATAGTGTCTTCTAATCATGTTTGCTTTTCCTATTTGCTGTGTGTATCTAACACAGATGAGAAGAATCATGGAATAATTAAGAGATCAAGAAATGTGAATTGGAATCCTTTATTTCACAGCATGGACATGTCCTTTTATCCTTAAGTATGAAAAATGCTTAATAATCCATATGTCCTTGATTCAAGAGAGAACCATGGGTATTCAAAGAATTCCCTAAACATGTTTCAAATGTAGGTTGTGTCTCATTCATGATTTTCTTCAGTTATCATCTGGAGAACCAGGTCAGTCCTTAATGGGTGCCCCCCTGATGTGGGTACCATACTGCTAAAAGAGGTTATCCAAGGTAACAAAGAGCTAAAGGAGACCTCCTGAAGGCATCAGGTTGCTGGAGTAAGGAAAGCCTAGAGCTAGGGTGAGGTTGTGAGCCTATGAGACCACAGGTTTTAGAAGAGGCTCCAGCATGCTTGCCTTATGCTCAGGATCAGTCAGTGTGGGAAAGCACAGCAGAAACCTTGGGAATGTTCAGGTGTGGTACAGTAAGGACAGGATGAACACCCTGATGTCTGCTGTGGCTGATGAACTATTAACACCCTAACAGGCTGGTTCTCTCACAGGTATGTGATCCTATAAAGATCATGATTCATCAATTGCCATGGACTGTTGGACAAGTATTAACCCACCCCACACCCCCCCCCAAACATGCCATTTTCTTTTATGGTTATATGAATCTCAAACTTTTTGACTGCAACTTTCCTCCGCTGTCTAATCATCAGTCTCTTCTATATTGTGTTGTGTCTGTCATTTTTCCCATATGATGAACTTCTATTGTAACATCATGCTCCCCCAGTGGTTTTGTTTCATGAGAAAGAAGACTCTCTGAGGTGTGTCATACCCAGACCCCAATTAACTCTTTCTAGTGAAGGGTAAGAAACTGCTGGAGTCCCAGATAGCTCTGCAGGGGGAATTGGCTTTGTCTCCCATTTTCTCTCCTTGGGGCCCCTCCACCAGCTTGCAGTGCTCAACCCACCCCTTCCTACGGCTGTCCCTTCCAGTGTCTGGGCCTCTCCCTCTATTTAGCAATTCAGTGATGACAACTTGAAGCCTACAAGTTTGGTTTTTTTCTCACTTCATCTTTTATTTAGAATGTAGTATGGAATTAGCTGACCTGAAAGGAGACGACACCAATAGTGCTGTGATTTAGCTATGCTGCTAGCATCAGGCTTTTTCAAGGCCGAGCTGTACAGCTGGGCACAATGCTCACTTTGAAATCCCACACCACGCACGTGATGGCTTTCATTAAGAATATTGTCTGGTGATGATGGTGCTATGGAAAGAACGTTCTCATAGGCACACTTGGACCGGGGCTGGGGAGGGAGGAGACCGAGGCATTTTTTCCGTTTTCATTACTGATGGTAATCGATCGGGGATGGCTGATTAAATGGGCAGATGTTGCGCTGACTGTGAGATGAAGTTTGGAATTTAGAGTTCTACAAGCCCTCCATACGACACATGTCAAAATGGACACATATAAGGAGTACAGACTTGAGGACAGGGTTATATAAATGCCCTCCCAATCAGGAATTAATGGAGAATGTTCAAAGAACAAATATTTCCCGTGTATGACGTGATTTGTCATCTGCATACAAAGAAACAAGGGTTAGAGAAGCGGTTTCCAGATGCATTAATCAATTGCTACTTGAAATGTTCCATACCAAATTAACAAATAAGAGATGTAACCCTTGGCTTAGTCCTAACATGTCAGGATCTTCAACATGTAACTCGCAGGAGTGAGCAATGATGAAACTGATGGAGAAAGCAAGAACTGTAGCCAAAACTGAGACAAAGTTGCAACTTCCAGAGAAAACATTTAAAGGTATAATGAGAGGGATGGGAAACTGAAGGTGAAAATCAACATGGGGAAAGGAAGCCCCTCGGATTTAGCCTGTGAACAGCTTACTGGTGATCATGATCAAAACGAAGGCAAATGGAAAAGGAATCAGATGAGAAAGTAAAAGCAAAGCACATAAACTGGGAGAATCAAGAGGGAGACTGCAGCAAAGCAAAAAGTAGCAGCCTTGCTCAAACTTTCATTTTCCCTGTTTTAAATCTGGATTTATACCAAAAGAGTAAATTTAGGTTTTGCTTTGAGGTTAGAAACGAGAGCCACAATGTTTCTCAGTTCCTTTCTTGGTGGGTGACTGACTGTCACTCTGCCTCTATGGGGTTACTGGATGTACACTTTGCACACTACCAGTTAACAACAGGGCTACAGACAGGCAGAGAAGATCAGGCAGAAACTATGAGGCTGCCAAACAAGCATTCTGTCTACCCTATGATTTTTCAGAGCATATATTGTGTTGCTTGCAGGCGTGAAGGTCAGTGTCATGAAAGTAGTGCCACTTTCAAGGAGATTTTCCATAGTCGGACCAGTTTTTTTCAGCACATGCTTTTCCTGGTTCGCTAGGGGAATGCTACAAAGTGAAGCAAGCACAACAGCAATGGATACACTAAAGGGACCCCTGTATTCATGTGGCTCTGTGCCTGTATATACAGTTAGATCCGAGTTTTTAATGTATAAGTCAGTTATTTATCTGTAAAGGAACTTTAGAAGATGTATCAATAACGTCATGATCTCTACACAGTGTTATACACCCTGGGGTGAATTGGATGACTTGGTGTAACCCGTGGTTAATAAACCACATTGAATCATGTGCTACAGAAATAAATAGTGCTTTTCTTCGACGTTGTCACATGAACCAGCTCTTCTGGAGACATCTCACTTGTTCTGTTTCCCAGTGTTGCCATATACTGACCTATTCGGCATCTGCATGTGCTGCTGTCAAAAGCGTGTTTACTCCCACCATGGGGCTGGGATTTATATCTGACATATGTTCCTTTTCTTCCCATGCTCTAGCACTTAAACTTCAGATTGATTCTTTTTGTGCTCTTTAAAAAAAGCAGGGACATATTTCTAGTGTGGCCTCATTTTTGCAAATCTGCTGCATTATTGATGCCTAAAGGCTGTTAGCACAGCAGAAGCTTCATCTCTTCTTTGCATCTTGCTGGTCCTTTCCCTCTCCAGCCTGCAGCACATATATACACTTCTGGGGATGCCACCACCCTACAGCATGAAGCAAGGGCTATCCACCTCTTCTGCAAGGCTTATTCTAACACAAGAGGAGCCAGATTTAATTCACAGATTGTCAGCCTGACTGTCTAAGCCCAAGAAAGACCAGCCTGGTTTGAAAGGGCAATAAACATCAGGTTGTCAGAATTGGCAGGTTTGACTGGTGTCCTGTGACTTGAAACATCAAAATCTGAATTTTGGGGTTTTTTTTAGATATCCTATTATTTATTTTTTTTTTTCTCCTTTCATGGCATTTTGGATGAGGTGCTTCCTATTTTCTGTAAATATTTTCACACGTTAAAGCAAGCGTGTACAGCTGATTCAGAAACACCACCACTGGTGGTTAACTCAATGGCAATTCTGCACCAAGTCTACTTTCTGCGACCATGGACCAGCTCCACCACAAATACAGGGCCACTGGGGCTGCAGGGTGCAAGAAAGGGTTGCTAATGGCTGCTGTGCTCGAGGGTGGAAGCACAAAGTGTATGGGAACTCCAGGAGGAGTCTGGATTTGCCTCCAGGGCCATAGAGTGCATGAATTGAGATTGTACAGGAAAATGTTAAACCTGTTCAGTGGGTTCCCTCACCATGAGCAGGATCCCAGGGCTTTGGAACCAGAAGGACAATTGCTTCATTCATTTCCTGAAGTTAGCTTGTTAAAGAAGAAAGAAGACAGACTATTTGTAGCATTAACCTCGTGATTTCATGATCGGGTGCATAAATTGCATGACTTGGATAGCTTGAAATTCAGTGATGTTCCTAATGCAGCCGGCTACTGACTCAGCTCCAGCTGTGGCCTCGGTTTGATGGTATTTTATATGACAAAGTTTACAGAAGTGGAGTTTTCTTGTCAAACACGCAGTTAAGGTCAGAAATAAAGTAAAAACCCTGAGCAGTTTAGCCAAGATATTTGAAAACCACTCAGCTTTTCACTATAATTTAAAACCTTTGCATCCTACACTGGTGACTCTAATAAGAAATACATACAATGTAATAGGAAAATGACTAGTGCTGAGAGCAAATTTGGCTCAGTTTTGCTTCTCTCTCTCTTGGGCCCAGGGAAAATATTGCAACAGAAGGCCAAGGGCTTGAGCATGATGGAAAGAAAATTCCTTGCCTTTCAGGTAGCAAATGCTGCTTCAGCCGTGGAAATACAGGAAGCCAATCACGGCAGCTTTGAGGGGCACTGGGTTTGTTTTAGATTGCTTGTGCTAAACCTGCAAAGTTTAGCGCTGCTGAGGAAAAACTGAAGAAGTATATTATGTTAGAACCATAAATCCCCTAAAGGAACAAAAACCAAGGACAGGCTGATACAGCTTTTGCATAGGAAGAATTAAATTACATTTATTATAAGCAAACAAAATAGAGTTGGAAAGAAGGTCCCTTACAACAAAAGAGGATGGTAAAGCCTGACCCTGAGCAGTGCCAGCAGATGCTGCCCGGCAGCAGCCCTCTCCGACTGCAGAAGGCATTTGGGTCTGGCCCAGCTCCCACTTCTTTGCAGACAAGGACGGGGAATGGCTGCTGGCATCCAGCACCTGGGAGAAGTCAAGAAATCAGCCGTTAAAACAGATAGAAAACACGTTTCAAACAAATAGAATATTACCATACAATTATATGTGTTATGTTGTATTAGTTCTTAGATGAATCATTAACTCATGGAGTTAATGACAGCAGTTAAGGACACCGGTGGCTCTGGTAGGATGTAATTAACCAGCGAAGTGGGGATCAAAGCTATCTTTTGTCATTACAGGTAGGATTTCTTTACGAATTTTATACCCCTGCAGGGTTATGACATATCTTAAAGTTCTAATTAGTACAGAGCAAATCTAGAGGGTATGTGTTTTGAATGGGCCAAGTGTTTGGCTTCTTAGGCAGGGTGATTGCTGGGCAGAGCCACTGCCGGGTGCGGCACAAAGGGACCCCTGCTTTCATGCAGCAAATTTTATTCCCCTGGACGTGTTTTCCTAATACAACCCAGTGTTCATGCAAGGCTTTTGGCGTGTTCCTAATGAGGTGCATGATGAGGGGGGAAGGTGTAAGGTGTGAAGAAGATGATGGGTTGAGAAAAATGGGTGGCACAGGGTGCCCAGAGAAGCTGTGGCTGCCCCATCCCTGGCAGTGCTCAAGGCCAGGTTGGACACAGGGGCTTGGAGCAAGCTGCTCTAGTGGCAGGTGTTCTTGCCCTTGACAGGGGTTGGAACTGCAGAAGCTTTAAGGTCCCTTTCAATCCAAACCATTCTCTGGTTCTAAGATGCTGCTACGTATCACTGAGTGCAGGAGCTGGCGTGTGCTTGTCCCTACCCCAGTGCTCTGTCACTCAAAGTGAATATTTCTCCAGGGGTCTCAGCTTGTTCTATTACCCTGTTATGCCATCATATTACCCTGCTCCTCCTGGGAGGACAGCTGTGGTTTGTGTGCCGTCGAGCAGATTAGGCTTTGCGTCCCTTCTCTCCGTGTAACTATTTCTCACCTTTGTTGCACCGTAAACACTTCCTCAAGCTTTGTTGCTCGACTGCAGCCTGCACAAGGACCCTCAGGGCTGGGTGGCTTCGTGCATAATGGTTGGTTGGCCTCCATGATCTTAAAGGTCTTTTCCAACCTGGTTGATTCTGTGATTCTATGCTCTGGGTTGAGGGAAGAGACAGGGATTTAAAAGAAAAGAAGATTTTAAAAGAATAATAAAAAGGGTAAAAGGAAAAAAAGGTAAAAATAAGTTAAAAGCCAGAATAAGAGGTTAAAATAAACAGAAGAGAGGCACATTTTAAGAACGTTTTGCTGACTCTTTAGGAGCACGCTTAGGGCCGTTCGCACCCCGCCTGCGGCTCCCGCAGCCTCCGCTCCGCGCCCGGGGCCGGTGCGGGCTCCCCGCCGGCAGCGGCCGGGGCGGGGCAGTAGCGGAGAGGGGGGTGGGGGTGGCTCCCGTCCCGTCTCGGAGCTGCCCCCGCCCGCGGCGCGGCGGCACCAGCGCCTCCCTCTCCCCGCGGCGCCTCCGCTCCCGATCCCGGCCCCGCCGCTCCCGCTCCTCCTCCGCTCCGCAGTTTGCGTTTCTCCAGTCGCCGCCGCTCTTCAGTGAGCGGCGGGGCCGCGGCGCGCAGGGTCCCCCGGAGCCGGGCTCCCCGCCCGCCGAGCCGCCGCCGTCCCCCTGCAGGGCGGCCGCCCCGCAGCCCTGAGCCGGGACCCGGGGGAAGGCGGTGCGGGAGTCGCCGGGGGCGGGTTGGAAGTGGCCCGGAGGCGGTGCCCGCGGCTCTCCCGCCGCGGCAGCATGGCGCGGGGCGGTGGGCGGCTGGAGGCCGCTGCCCGGGGCCGCCGCCCGCGGGGTCGGGGTGCGCTCGGCCTGCTCTGCCTGGCGCTGCTCTGCGCGCTGCGAGCCGCCGAGGCTGAGTTCTCCATCCTGGACGAGGCGCAAGTTCTGGCCGCGCAGATGAGGACGCTCGCCACCGAGGAGCTGGGGGTCGTCACCATGCAGGTACGGCCTCGCCTGGTTTTCCCTCCGTCCCTGCTCCCCTCCCTCCTCCACACGCTCTTCCCGGTTCCTGTTTTGCCCTTTCTTCCTTCATTCCTCTCTTTTTCCCCCTCACAACTCGCCCTCTCTCCCAGTTCTTTTCTTCTTTGCGAACTTTCCCTCCCCCTGGTGAGGGGCCGCCGCTCCCCGGCCCCGCTCCCTTCAGCACCCCGCGGCTCCGCTGAGGACAAGGAGCGGGGCGGGGGGGCAGCCGCCGGACTCCCGTTTTGTTTGTAATGTACACAATAGAAACGGGCAGAAAACGCCTCCCGCCCAAGTCCTGAAGGTTGGTTTCTAGCGGAGGGGTCCGATCCCGGCCTTGGGGGTGACTGCGGGGTCGTGGCTTGGTGCTAAACCTGCCCCCCAGCCCGAGCATCCATCGCTATGCCTGCTGGCGAGGAGCTGCGATGAGTCCAGTCTTGTTCCAAAACGCTCCGATCGGGATAAAGAAAGGCTTCCCGGCCCGAGAGTGCGTTGGGACAAGTATAGTCAGATGCTGTAGTGCGTTTCGGTGTTGGGGTGAAGGTGGGGATGGGGAATTGTTTGCCTCTCCGCCTTAGAAGTGCATCTTAATAGGGTGTTTGTGTGGGGACTGGTGCTTCTTTCAGGGTGAGCGGGTATCTGCGTTACAGCCATCGGCTCTCTGGGGGGGAAAAAGTGAAATCAGATCCCAAGCGGCTTCCCGGGGAAGGTACGGTCAGTAGCAAATGCAGTTTTAAAAGCCGCCCCAACTGAAAAGGAGACACTTTCATAGGAGCAGCAGGGGTCTCTACCCAAATGGCCTTTTATCTTCTCTAAACTGGCTTCATTCTCTCACCTCTGAAGCATCATTGTGTTAGCCGGCACCCTAGGGCTGCGTTTTGTCCGGGGAAACACTGAGCTGTCTCTTGCCCCTCATGCTAAGAAGACGTGGATTTAAATGACTTCACTTAACAAGGTAGATTATTGATGTACCGAATTCAAGGAAGTCACTTTTTTCCCTGACGCTGTGCATATGCATGCGTGTATTTCCTTCAAAAAGATACGAGCATAATCCTGTAGCTGGTGGAGTCTCTGGTTAATGCAAATTAAGTCAGTATCATTGCCTTGCTAAATCTGTTGCGGGTGTTAAAAAAGCCCTAATTCAATCAGCTAAGCACATACTGTCTTTGAAATAGCAACTCAGAAATACACGTTGTTACCTTGCTGTGTTACACTAGCTAACCACGGGATGAGCCAGGCTTTCTTCCCCAGAATTGCACCAATGATACAAACTCGTGAACAATCTGGATGCCAGTGCTCAGGGATGCAGGTAATGTTCAAATTGAGTTTACTATTAGTTGGATATTTAAGGCCCCAAAGTAATTTCATGCGGTGAAACCGGTAGTTAAACTCTGAAAACCCTTTTCATAACTGAGCTCTATTTTTATATGCTTAATATTTTGGCTGTCTTAACTCCCATCAAGCTAATGCACAGCCTGTCCTTTGCTCTCCCCTGTAACATTATTACAGCTGTTTAAGATTAAAACCCGGTGGGAACAAACCTCCCCTGATTTTAGAAGCTTCTTTGCCGACCTCCTACAGTAGAACAAAAAATGTTATGACATGTGTCACTGCAGCCCGTGCTTCTCATTTGATTTTAGGGTAAGAATTCCCTAACCCTGCTCAGGCAGGGACGGGTGTAGCTGGCACAGAATTAAATGCACTTTTCTCTGTGCATGAGGCTCTTGATGCTGGGTGGTGGGTTGCTTGTGCTGCAGGACTATTGGTGCAGTGGGGATATTCGGGGTGATGCAGGCAGATGCTATGGTGGGGCTGTGCCTGGGCAGAAAGGATTAGAAAGAAGAAGAGCGAGAATGATTTTGGGTTTTAATTGGGTTTAAATCAAGGGGTGTTGTTGGGTTTACCATGGGGAGAGGCCCCAAATCAGGACCTGGTGAGAGGAAGTTGCGGTAGCAAGAGGAAGGATTAATACCCAGCCATTTGAGAGCTGCGGTTTTATTTAGCTTCGTGAACTGTAGAGGAGGAAGACGCAGGATTTAACACTTCCCTTGCATGCTCTCTTCATGCTTTGGTCCTTGCCAGTTGTCTGCACATCCTGGTAATAGGCAGGAGGAGGTGCCGCCAGCTGCAGCGGGACGCGTCTGTGGGTGAGGGCTTTGGAGGAAGGGTAGGTCTGGGCTGGAGGAAACATCCAATGAGTGAACGAGCAGGTGGAAACACTTCAATAGAGTGAAGGTGAGAGGTTGGTTTGGGTGTGTTTCCAGCCTGGAGAAAGAGGGAATTGTAGACAGAGCCTCCATAAATGCAGGAAGGGAGGGTGAGGTGAAGCCTCCAGAGCGGGCACTAGAGGAGCAAGTCGAAAAGGTAAGAGGAGAACCATGGTATCTGTGAGCCTTAAATGCTTGTGGAAAGGGGCAGACAGTAGCACGTATGGAAGTTGGGAGATAGAAAAGGAATTAGATTTCTGCTGAAGCAGCCATCAGTGCTATCAATGAGATTTGTCTCCTCTGCGCAGTATTGCTTCCTGTGATACATTCTTCCACCAGTGTTTCATATTGTTAGTCCAACAGCAAGAAGGACTTTGTGGTTTTAATCAAATCATGTTGTTTTGCATTCTTGAGAGGAACGAGGTGTGTGTTCATCCACTTTGTGGTATATAGGCTGAAGGTACAAGAAGAGCAAGGGTGAGAGATTTGTGATGCCAGCATCAGCCTGACAGTTGTTTTTGGCATTCACACCACAGCTTTCTGTTTATAGGCACTTGTGTGAGTGCGTTATCTATTACCTTAAGTAATGCTTTTTCTCGCCTAAGTGCTCTGATTTCATACATACTTTTATTCCTTGAACAGTACTGCAGAGAGCAGCTGAGGATAGTGCAAAGTAGGTGACAACTTATGAGATGCATCATTTGCAGAATGTATTGGACAGTGGTTTAACAGTTTCTTATTTAAGTTTCAAATTAGAATATCTACATTTGTATCATAAAAAGTATTCACTCCATGAGAACATGTTTTGGGTGCTGCAGGCAGAACGTTCCTGTGTGTTACTGTCCCCAGTGTCATTTGCTCCTGTGCATTACTGTTACCTGTGTGTCTGTGTGTTACTATCCTGGGTGTTATGTCTCCAGGAGTGGTGGAATATAGAAAGTTCACTGATTGTTCAACTTCCTCTATTGCACCAATCAGTTATTGTTCCCACCTCCAAGGAGAAGCTGCTGGTTTGTGGTGGGTGCTGTTCCTATAGTAGGACACAGGTACCGTACCTACAGGCACCCATCACCGTTACTTTCTCTTTTTGTTTGCTAGCGCACGTGTTGACAGCACTCATATCATTACAGGGAGCAGCTTTTGGCAGCAGGCTGCATCCTCGGAAGATTGAGTGCAATCACATCTCCACTTGCCAGTCTGAGTAGCGGTAATACTTGTCATTACTCAGTAGACTGTATCTTAAATAGCCTGATATCATTTGCAGAGGAGCTGGAGCTTGGTCAGTGGGTAGCTTGCTTGACAGTCCTGCAATGTATTCTCCTGTGCAGAGCTGGCCCTCAGCAGCAATTAAAAGCTTAGCATCCCTTTATACTAAAATTAAAACTAAATTGGTGGTTGTGGCATGACCTACCTGCTGCTAGAGTTTCAGCATCCCTGTTACCTGGTTCTTCTGATCCTGGCTTCTGTGACCTGTTAAAATTACAGAGTAGGTTGTTGGTTTGAACAACTGAAATTCTCTGGTTGGGAGGCAAAGGCAGGAAAAGAATAAATCAGAACTTCTGTGAGTGTTTTGTTTGGTTTTGGCCAAGTTTAACCCTTTAAAGCTGCAGGGGGTGTCCAAGGTGAGGGCTATTTTTTGATAGTGTGGGGCAAGGTAACATTTCCACCTCCAAAACAAGGGGATAACACTTGCAAAGAGTTGAAAGGATTAAGCAATGCTTTGAAGATGAAAAGCATTAAGTGCTTCTATAACTTTCAAGATGCATGTTGATGTTTCTAGCCAGATAGTAACAAAAGTTACAGGCCCAGAGGGCCTTGGATGTTTTCGAAGGCAGCTCTGCCATCTTAATCCTTTACACTGACTCCATGAAGGAAGCAGAGTCCTTTGTCATTGTCTGCTACTTGCTCTTGGAGCTTGGAAGGAAAAAATCAGGCATGTTGGATCTGAAAACATGAGTTTGCTGGTTGTTTTTTTCCTGTTTGGCTTGGTGGTTGTGTTTTTTAATTATATGAATACTTGTTGAGGTGATGTTGTGATGTGTAAAATACGAAACAGCACAGTACAAGCTTCTCCAGGTTGATTGCAAAGCATATTATTTACTTATTTTATTAATAACTTCTCTGGCCATATGTTTCTGTAGAAGCACAGATTGTGCACAGACCACAGTGACACAGAGATGGGGAGATGTCCAGGGAGGAATAGGGGATAGGGAAGAATCCCTGCTGCCATTGTTCTGGAAAATCCACATTCTTTGAAGATTTTTGGGTGATGGCAGAGAGTTGCAGTCATCAGAGCTGTCCATTTATTTAATCCCTTTGAAAACAGACACTGATAGACTACAGTATTTTTTCCCTAATGGGATGGTCTTTTGGCTAATGGCTGGAATTACATCTTAGAAGAGAGAAATCCTGTTTTGAGCTGCTCTGCACACCATTTGAGATGCCAGAACTGGGGGTTTCCCACATTTCCCTGCTGCTTTCTGTGCGTATTTACAAATCTGTTGGTGACTGCAAGGTGCTTCCTTGATGTACAGCACTGGGTCTGAAGCCTGGACCTCTGTGGATCCTCAACTACACGGCAGCAGAGAAAACTGCTTCCTTTTTCTTGTTTTCTCTTTTATTTTCAGGTTGTTTCCAGCTGGTGAAGCTGAAATACAATAGAAAAATGTAAGTAAGGAAGGCTGATAAATATTTGACTTTATCTTTTTTTCTTTTAATTATTATTTGGCAGTAGTGTGCACTTCAGTGATAATTACAGAGTAGAAACCAGTGGAGTAAACCCTCATCTGTTTTACATGATTAAATCTTGGTTTGAATCCAGCTGCAGCAACCTTGTTCAAGGCGCTCTGAAAGCCCAAGTCTGCAGCAGTTTTTCATCCTGTTCCACATGGATTCTTAGGGCTTTTTTTTTCCTGGCATGAAGCACTTCAGAAAGACAGGAGAGATCCTGGTGGAAGGGCAGGGAAATGGCTGCACGTAGGAGACAGAATGTGAATTTTTAATTAGGCTTTGAGTTGTTTCTTCAAAGCACGAGGACATCGTTAGGATGTAAGTCATGTTGCATTAGCACAGACTGACATTTCACTTCAAACAGGAGGAAGGCAGCTGTCCTGTGCAGATAAAAGTTGCCGAGTGTGGTGCAGCAAGGTGGAATGGCAGATAATTACTTGTCCCCTGCACTGCTGTGACCAAGGACCCTGCCAGTCGTGGCAGGGACAGGAAGGGTTATTAGCAGCGAGTAATCCAGGTATGCTGTGAAGCGATTGGGAATCTCTCGGCTGTGGCAGGGCTGATAACACATGTGTTAAGAAGGTGCAAAAGTAAATGTAGCATGTGTTAGCCCACCTTTTTCTTGGCTTAATTCAGCTGAGGAGGAATGGTTTAGTGCCTGACAGCTGAACATAGCAGAGAGGCTGCTCTGCTGCTGGCAGCTTGGCCAGGGAGCAGAGAGGGAAAAATGGAATGCTTATTGCCAACTAACATCGAGTGCTTCGCCTTCCTTCAGACAGAAAGGCATGATGTGTTTGAGAATGGAAGGAAATGTGAAGTATTCAAAGGAACTGGATGATCTTAAGGTGCTTTCCAACCCTAACTATTCTATGATTCTATGATTTGTGTGTGTGTCTGTTTACCAGTTATTCTTTTATGTGTGTGGATAAAAGGAAGGGTTAGCAAATTATTCTTCATTTGTCAGACTGGTTTGGGTTGGGAGGGACCTTAAAGCTCATCCGGTTCCAAACCTGTGCCACGGGCAGGGACACCTTCCACTAGAGCAGCTTGCTCCAAGCCCTATCCAAACTTACTGTTAAACAGCATTAGTATTTGTGCTTGTTTAATAATGATTGTTTTCAGTTCATCAATTATTGGTTAAAAACCTGGCAAAGAAACTATTGGAGCCTTTTCAGCTCAGTACCCTCATGTGTGGAAGTGCCCAGCAATGAGGAGGTACCCGAGGCTGCTCCATGGTTTGAATTGCTCATGGTTGGGATATAGGCCTACCTGAGTGTGAGTCTGGTTGTTGGTGAAGGCAAGCCTGGGAATGGCAATGCTTTGTGGATCAGAGCTTATGGGGGCTTTGCTGGGGACTTAAATGGTTGGCTAATGTCCCAGGAGTGATATTTTTTTTTATGTAGTTCAATAGGAAAATACCGACTTCTGGTCTTTTTTCCTGTTTTCTTGTACATGGATAATTACTTACACTTAATTTTTGAAGCTGTTCTTGTTTGATTATATCAGCCTTTGTTTTGTATATCAGAAATTCTGCTGAGGTTTTGGCTAACAGCTCTACTACCTCTTGTGTCACAGGCTTAATGCAGAATAAAGTGTAAAATGATAAAGTATGAGGGACTGCATTCTGCAGTCATTGTTTTCCTGTAGTGTATTGTTGCTCAATAACAAACAATGTTAATGAAATCTGGATGGATTTCCTGGTGCTCTCTTTCCCATGAAAAACAGAGTTTAACATCATTGATACTGACCCAGTGTCTGTTGTGAAGACATGCCTTTTCTGATACAAACCAAAGTGCATATGAAGTCATGGCTTGAATCTTGCACTATGTGTATTCATCCCCAGTACAGTTTTCTATGTGATTCCATGTGTCTAATTTAGCAGAGAAAATCTGAGTTGAGTTTGTAATGATGATGGGATGAAGCCTTCGGTGGCATGGTTTAGTGTGAGGTATCCCTGCCCATGGCAGGGGGGTTGGAACTGGATCATCTTAAGGTCCTTTCCAACCCTAACTATTCTATGATTCTATGATTTCCAACCTGATGAAAAGTTTTAATGGACCCACTTTATCAACTGCCTGTAAAGTCTCCGTAGTCTCCCATGTGATTTGGCAAAAGTATATTTGCACAACTACAATCATTAGTAAAACCAAACTGTTACATCTCCCTTTACCAGCTCCTCAGCCACAAGCAGCTGATAAACCCAGCTTCTCACTAGTGCTGCTTCCCTTCAGGCACACGGTTTTACTCAACTTTGACAATGTGATTTGAAGCTGCAACTACTCCCTTAGAACAGAAAAGCCCTGACACCTCTGAGGAAAGCTGTAATTTCACTTCCAGCATTTCTGGAGCTGTCTGGCCAGTGCTCTCTGTCTGGTTTTGGCCATCTTTTGCACGTACTTCTGTGATGCAGAAGGAGTTTTTGGCTATGCTTGTGATTGTCGCAGGTGGGAATGAGGCCAGGGAAAAAGGCTTTAAAATAGACGCATCTGGAAGTTGCCATAAAGTTTCTAGAAGCTGGGATGCCTTAAGCAGAAGTCCTTGTGTAGGGTTATGTGAGTAGTTTTGTGCTGCTTTCTGTGCATTTCAGACCAGATTGCACATGAAAGTAAGTTCTGCTTAATGGTGATGATATGATGGTACCACACCAAAGGGATTAGGTATCCCCATGACCACTCTGTCTCTGGTTCAGTCCCTGCTTCTCTTGCTCTCATCACAGGAAGTATTAGAAGTATTTCCTCTTTGGTCGTGCTTTCACCTCAGGAGTAATATTGAACAAAACCTGGGAGGTGTTTGTGGTGATGGGGTGGAGGGGAGAAGGGACAGACCCAAAAATAGCTATACTGGGAGCCTGTTTGCCTGGAGCAAGTGCAGGCTCTGAGCCAAGGCTGGAAAGAGCTTCCCAGCCCTTGGGAACTTGTTGGAAAATAAAAGACCCCCAAATTGTGCAGTTCAGGAACATAAGATTTTATCAAAGCAGACCCTCCTTTGGTGTGAGGCTAGCATTTGATACTGAAATGATTGGCAAGCTAGCAAAGCATGTTGGTTTTAACCAAATAAGCAGCAGTCTTCACCAGTTCTTCCCTAGAAGCCATGTTAGTACAAGGAAGATCAGCTATGGGATCCCTACAGGCTTGTGACCATTTTCCCGTACCACGTGATAGTGGATGTGGATGCAAACTGGTGGAATAGTGCTACAGCTGCAAGGAGAGGTGTTCAGCAGCATCCAGATGACAGCTTGGCCAGTGCTGACAGCAGAGCTGTTCCTGGCCGAGGACCATTCTATGTCTGCTGTGTATCGGGTAGTGTGTGACAGGGTGGGATGGTTCAGCTCATTGATGCATCCCAAACCTGGCTGCTCCTTTGGGAATGGGAGACAGCCCAAGTCCTTGACAGAGACCAGTCGTGTTTGACTTGCACTAGTACTATTTTACCTCCAAGCAGTAAGGGAGAGGAACAACAAATTGTGTGCTGCTTTTTGGGCTGCAGTAGATGCTGAGATGTTGGCAAGCATCAGGTGAGGAATGATTTTTGGATATCTTTTGCAGCAATCACCTTGGTTTGGCTACAGAGGTGTGCACTGTGGGAGAAATATGAAGTTTGCCTGGAGTATTTGCTTTCAGTGGTAGCCTAACCAGTGCAAATCAACCCATGGGCAAATGCTGATGGAAGATTGGTACAGAAGAAGGTAATTTTCAGGATATTTTTCTTGTTTTGTTCATGGTCAGTGAACTGGCGGATTCTTTTCCCTTGCTTTTCCCAATATGGAATTAATTTGGGGTTTCTGACTTGGATTTTGGAGATCTAAACACCATTTGTGGAGGAAAAGAAAGCAGCAGGGTCTCTCATCATTGCAAGGAGTGTAAAACAGGAGGAAGGACCACCGCAACTCAGTGGATCCTAAATTGTGGCTCAGTATTTTGTTAGGGAGCGGGTGCACTGGCTGCAGGTTCCACTTCAGCCGGCAACAGCCGGCATGATTGAAAAATCCTGGCAGTCAGGTGAAGTTCCCAACGACTGGAAAAAGGGAAATATAACCCCCATTTTCAAGAAGGGGAAAATGGAAGACCCGGGGAATTACAGACCAGTCAGTCTCACCTCTGTGCTGGGTAAAATCTTGGAGCACATTCTCCTGGACAGCATGCTAAGGCACATGAAAAACAACAAGGTGCTTGGTGACAGCCAGCATGGCTTCACTGAGGGGAAATCCTGCCTGACCAATCTGGTGGCCTTCTATGATGGGGCTACAGAACTGATGGATAAGGGTAAAGCAGTTGATGTCATTTACCTGGACTTGTGCAAAGCGTTTGACACTGTCCCACACGACATCCTTCTCTCTAAATTGGAGAGATATCAATTTGATGGATGGACCACTTGGTGGATAAAGAACTGGCTGGACGGCCGCACACAAAGAGTTGTGGTCAATGGCTCGATGTCCGGCTGGAGACCGGTAACGAGTGGTGTCCCTCAGGGATCGGTGTTGGGACCGGTCTTGTTTAACATCTTCATCGCTGACATGGACAGAGGGATTGAGTGCGCCCTCAGCAAGTTTGCCGATGGCACCAAGCTGTGTGGTCCGGTTGATACGCTGGAGGGAAGGGATGCCATCCAGAGGGACCTTGACACACTTGTGAGGTGGGCTGATGCCAACCTTATGGAGTTCAACCATGACAAGTGCAAGGTCCTACACCTGGGTCAGAGCAATCCCAGGCACAGCTACAGACTGGGCAAAGAAGAGATTCAGAGCAGCCCTGCAGAGAAGGACTTGGGGGTGCTGGTCAATGAGAAAATGAACATGAGCCGGCTGCAGTGTGCGCTCGCAGCCCAGAAAGCCAACCGTATCCTGGGCTGCATCAAAAGGAGCATGACCAGCAGGTCGAAGGAGGTGATCCTACCCCTCTACTGTGCTCTTGTGACACCTCACCTGGAGCATTGTGTACAGTTCTGGTGTCCTCAACATAAAAGGGACATGGAACTGCTGGAACAAGTCCAGAGGAGGCCACGAGGATGATCAGGGGACTGGAGCACCTCCCGTATGAAGACAGGCTGAGGAAGTTGGGGCTGTTCAGCCTGGAGAAGAGAAGGCTGCGTGGGGACCTCATAGCAGCCTTCCAGTACCTGAAGGGGGCCTATAGGGATGCTGGGGAGGGACTCTTTGTCAGGGACTGTAGTGACAGGACAAGGGGTAACGGGTTAAAACTTAAACAGGGGAAGTTTAGATTGGATCTAAGGAGGAAATTCTTTCCTGTTAGGGTGGTGAGACATTGCAATCGGTTGCCCAGGGAAGTTGTGAGTGCTCCATCCCTGGCAGTGTTCAAGGCCAGGTTGGATGAAGCCTTGGGTGACCTGGTTTAGTGTGGGGTGTCCCTGCCCATGGCAGGGGGGTTGGAACTAGATGGTCTTGAGGTCCTTTCCAACCCTGACTATTCTATGATTCTATTCCATGATGCGGTCAAGCGGGAGACACAAAGAATTGTGTGTAATGGGAATTTCTTCCTTGTCTTTCGTTTCTTTTGTCAGTGGCTATTCGGGACTGCCAGGTGTGATGTGGGGTTTATTCCCTTGGTCTGGCTAGGTGGAGGAAACAATTTACAGGGAAAACTGTACTTTGGTGCTGGCAGGAGGACAGGAATAAGGACTGGGGAGGGCTCATGTGTCATCATATCCAGCAGTGCTCAAGAGGCTGTTTTAAACTATATATTTCAGAGATCTTTGCTCTGTTAGATTAAGATTAGAAGTGTTATTCCTGGATATTCAGTCTCTGGTGTCTGCTTGTCATGATTTAAAAAAAGACAAAGGTTAACATTCAAATACATTGCAGGAAAGTTTCATTGCATTGAAACTTCAGTCCTTTTTAGCTTTAGGTGTAGCATCCCTCCCCATGGCAGAGGGTTGGAACTGGATGATCTCAAGGTCCTTTCCGACTCAAACTATTCTATGATTCTATGCTTAGGTTGAAAATACAAAGCTAGCATCACTTATGTAGCCTACCTTATCCTGTGAGTTACTGCCCAGTAGTGTGATTTGGGGAAAAATGAAGTCTACTTTTCACTTTGGGTTGAAATGAAGCTATAATTTAAGATGATACCATTCTGTCTACTTTGAATCCTGCTGGTGTTGTGTTTTCAGTAGCTGGTCTGAGGGACATGCTTGATAGGAATGACTGTTCATATCTGTTTGGTAAGAAGCAGAATCTAATGAATTTTAAAGTACTGATTCACCGTGATGTCACATAAAAGTAATTTTGCCTCTCCCTTCATATTTATGCATTTATTCAGGAAGTTGTTGACTGTAAGGCTAGAAATACATTAAAAAAGTAGGTGCTGGTAATTGCAAACTCAGTCTTTGAAATGCTGCTTTTTCATAGGAATCCAAGAATAGAAAGCCTCCAAAAATAAATGAAACCCAACATACATTGCCATGGGTTTTGGTGCTTGGAATGGAAGATTTCTCTTTGAGGAGCAGAGGTGCAGTGGCTATTTTGAGAAGGAAAGACTTGGAGTCAGGATGAAAAGAGTGCAGACCTGCTATGTGAAGGCTCATTTGAAAAGCAAGACCTGCTGTGTGTGCTCTCTGCTTCGAGTGTGTCGTCTGGATGATTTAATAGGGCCTGAAAATCCCTGCTAAAGGAGAAAAAGAAGCATCTGGAAAAGGATAATGCATTTATAATTAAAAATGACTGCATAGAAGTGCATTGTTTTAGGATTTTGAGCATCCTGCTCTAGTAGAAGGTGTCCCTGCCCGTGGCAGGGGTTTGGAACTGAATGAGCTTTAAGGTCCCTCCAAGCCAAACCAGTCTGGGATTCTATGAGTCTTTTGAAAGCCAACCTTCTGCATCAAAAGGAGCGTGACCAGCAGGTCAAAGCAGGTGATCCTGCCCCTCTACTCTGCTCTTGTGACACCTCACCTGGAGCATTGTGTGCAGTTCTGGTGTCCTCAACATAAAGAGGACATGGAACTGCTGGAACAAGTCCAGAGGAGGCCACGAGGATGATCAGGGACTGGAGCACCTCCCATATGAAGATAGGCTGAGGAAGTTGGGGCTGTTCAGCCTGGAGAAGAGAAGGCTGCATGGAGACCTCATAGCAGCCTTCCAGTATCTGAAAGGGGGCTACAGGGATGCTGGGGAGGGACTCTTCGTCAGGGACTGTAGTGACAGGACAAGGGGTAACGGGTTCAAACTGAAACAGGGGAAGTTTAGATTGGATCTAAGGAGGAAATTCTTTCCTGTTAGGGTGGTGAGGCACTGGAATGGGTTGCCCAGGGGGGTTGTGAGTGCTCCATCCCTCGCGGTGTTCAAGGCCAGGTTGGGCAGAGCCTTGGGTGACCTGGTTTAGTGTGGGGTGTCCCTGCCCACGGCAGGGGGGTTGAAATTGGATGATCTTAAGGTCCTTTCCAACCCTAACTATTCTATGATTCTATGAAAATGTAATGAAGGCTATTGTCCCCTTTGAGCCAAGTCAGATAAGAGCTGCTTTGCTAGATGTATGTACAGTGCAGGTCAGGATTATTCCAGGCTTTTACCTGTTTTTTATGAATCCACATCTTGGTGCAGCTTGCATACAAAATAATGTTATTGTGTGTTCAGGGCCTTTGACCCTGAACCTTGACTCCTTGGGAAGTGCAGGAGGTTCCCATGAAGTTGTACTTTGGGCAGTCTTGTGCAGACCAAAGGTGGAGCAGAGCTGGCTTCCAGCATCACTCCACCACTTCCTGAGCTCTGTTTTGCTTGTTCTGTGTTGGTTTTGCTGTTCTGTCTCATGCTTTCCAGTACTATCAGTGCCAGCATCAGGAGAGCTCTTTGCCCTCCTCTGTGTGATGCATGTGGTGCTGAGGTGGTTGGTTCTCAGCTCTGGTGTGGCAGATGGACCCTTCCCTTTGATCAGCACAAGAAATAACATGATTGTAACAGACCCCAGATATTTTGTGCTTGGTGGAAGGTATCCCTGTGGGACTGGAAGGGAGCTGAGTGGATGCCGAAGGGCTGCGAATGCGGAGAGCTGATGCGCAGAGCACATTCTGCATGACAAAACCCAGAGGTGTTGCAACCACCCTCTCTTCCTCTGTGTCTGCAGCTAGGAGCTGGATGGGGGGTTGTCACTGCCGCCAGGAGATGACATTTCGTTTCCATACTGAAATCAGATTCACAGCCTTTTTGGGATTCTTGCTCTGAAAGAAGGTTAGAACTAATATTAGCATCAGGCCCTAAGTCTGATCATCTGCATGACCAGAAATGTGTTTAAACTATTAAAACCTTGCTATAGAAGCTGGGCTGGCAGCGTGGCTTGCTGCAGGTCCTGCAAATGCTGTTATGTGTAGCTGGCTTTTAGCCATACCCACGCTGGTGAAGATTGTCAACTTGTGGCCTTGCTTTGATGCAGAAAGGAAAAAAGGTTCTTTTTTTCCCCTTACCTCTCAATGGACAGAAACTAACTTGCTTTCTCCCAAGGCTGTCAGGAATGTGTATCTGCCTGACTTAGTTATTCAAAATCTTGGGAGATGCTGAGCCCAATAACAAAGGAAAGGGAAGAAAAAGATGTAGAAAAGGATGTAATGGAGAAAGTGGATGAAGTGGCTGTTTACCGCTTTGGTTTTGATGAGAGCAGGAGCAAATGCTCAGGAATGGCAGCTCCCCAGTTCCTCCCGATGCCAAGAGGAAAGAGCAGGTTCCAATCAAATTTGATCTTATTTATTCTTTTTAACTACCTGGTTGCTCTCTGAGCGTCGTGTTTGGAGCAGGTCAGGGCTTGGACCATCCTTTCTGTTTTACCCCTGAGCAGTACTGAAGGCAGAGTGGTCATAGTCTGAGGTCCCTCTGTGTCACCAAATAGAGAAATAAAAGCATTGAAACATATTAAATAGAGCTTTGGATGGCATTGACGGTACCAGACCTATTTGAGTGTTACTGCAGAGGAGCTGTGAAGCATTCCCAGCTACTCATTTTAAACCCCTTTTCTAGTAATAGACTTGAAAATCTTATTGTGCAGTCGAGTTAGTGACTGAGTCTTCACTTTATAATCTCTTTATAAAAATGTATGCACATTAACAGGACGTATTTAATAGACATACTGCCTAGATGAAAGGGCGCTTTGTGGGCAGAGGCTTTTGTGTCCTTTCTGGATCTCTCAGCAATTCCTGCCGAGCTTCCCAAGTCTGGCTGACACGAAGCGGCACAGGAAAAGACCTTCTCACTTTCAGCTTGAATGGAGAATAATGCGGAGTGGGATGGGGTGGGGGAGGGAACCCTGTCCCTGACGAAGGGGGATTGGTACAGGCACTCACCAGCCAAGCATTTAACACGTTCAGTTCTTCCTACCCCCAGCTGGGGCTTTGCATTTGCAATGAGCTCTGTGCTACCCTGGCAGCACAAGTGGGGCTGCATCAAACAATAGCTGGTTCCCAGCCTGGTGACATTGAGACAACTTTTCTCAGCCCAGGTAGTCCCTTTAGTTCTGGTCTGGGCCACAGATCGGGTTTGTCTATAATGACCACAACAGCATTTGATTACCTTTAATTTTTAAATTGAGATCTGATGTTAGTTTTCATCATCTGTTCAACCTCTCAGCTGGATTTTGGGTATTACTTTTTTGTATGTGGTTCACCACAGATTCTTGGCGAGAAAGTGATTTTCTTTCTCAAAAGATAAGCTGCAGGGTCATGTGTATGTTTGGTTTGACCTGGCAAATGAGAACAAGAATCTCGTGAATCTTCATTCTTCCGGGCATCTCATTCTCATTCTTCTGGGCATCAAATTGAGTTTCCACTAGCAAAAAGAACTAAACTTTAACAAAACAATTCTGAAGTTCTCTAATGAAGGCATCTCCTTTTGCAGTCACTGCTGATTCATGTGCTCTACGGGGGTGCAAGCAGAGGTTGTGTCACCCTTAGGCCTGTTGCAAGGACCGCAGAAAGTGTGTTGCAGTTTGGAAACATCTGAGTGTGGATTCACAGAGAACATTAGTAACAAATAAAAGGGGAGGCAAAGCAAGCCACATGCTTTTCATTAGGATGATAGAGCTGGAGGGATGTGATTGGTGCCCTTTGGAGTAGGGCTTCTAATTTGCATAGATGGTCTGTCCCTGATGGGAAAGGTAGATGTATTCTGTGGATTGAGTTAGTTCTTGCTGGTTGCTGTGCAAATGCTGCTCATGTATTTCTAAGATGAAGAACTGGGGCTGCTGGTGGTTGGGTGCCTCCAAACAGAGGTGTGTTGATAGCAGTAGCTCTTGCAGGGTACTTCACCTCTGCTTCTTGCCTTGGAGCCCAGCCACCCATCTTCACCCTGTTCCTTGTATTTGGTGTGGTCACAGCTGGAGACTCATCATTTCATGAAAGAGCGTAAGTTGGTCCGTGTCTGGTTTGAGTTGAATGTCTGCAGTTTCTCCCAAAGAGTAAAGCACTGGCTTGTGCGGTGGCTGAGAGTGAAAGCTGAGGTTTACACCCAAGTACCTTCAAAGAGGATTGAAGGTATTAAACTGGAGGATGTTGCAAGAGGAGCATGCATTGGCAAAGTGAATCAGGGGTGAAAGGCAGTGGGCTGGGCTCTCCCTGTGTTCCTGCATGACTTGAAGACACTTCTTGCCTTAGGAGAAACCAAGATATTATGCATTGATGTCTTTGTTCTAATTGAGAACTGAAAAAGCTTTTAGAGACAAATCACTCAACACCTTTTTGCCAGCAGCCCCAGCAGGAGCACATAGGATTTCTCTGTATCAAACCAAATAAAGAGCCAACCTGCTTATTTTTGAATAAAGGCTTAATCCCTTTCTAGGTGTGCTTGTAAATGGGTGCATTCCAGGTACTGTGCACTTTGCTCAACCTCCTCTTGCCAAAGAAAAGCTCTCACGTAAGCGATACCCTTGATTTACTTCCTCCCCTAAGAGGAGAACTGTCTTTCCCTGTTAGTCTCCACATTTAACTCTGTGTTTCATGAAGTGCAGTATGTGGGTATTTGTGCAACCTTATGGTGTCTTTATCTCTCCCTCTGGCAAAGGACTAAGTTGTTCTTAAGTCTTTATCTTTATTTACCACCTATCTTAAGGATAAAAGCTCCCTGCTTTATGAGCTTTCCCTTACTATTTCTTTTTTAGCTTTGAATACGACCCTTGCTTCCTTAGATAGAATGAACCTGGAATTTCTAAGAGCCTGTGGTTGCAGTGTGTTAATTTAAAGAAGAAACAGAGTTGTGTCTGCAGGGTTCAGAAACTGGAGATAGCAGCACTGGTTGCTGGAATCAGAAACTGGTAGTTTCCCCCATAATGTGGATATGCATATATTGACAGTTTTCTAACCCAGAGTATCCCTGCTCCAAATTTCCCCTGATTAGAGTTCCTCAAAAACATGCCATTAGCAAAATGATCACTTGGATTGTGACACATTTAGTGAATAACTGTGTGTTGTAAGGTGGAGCTGAGGGCTTACATCCAGAACTTGTGGGAAAAATCCTTCCCTGTGAGGGTGCTGAGGCGCTGGCACAGGGTGCCCAGAGAAGCTGTGGCTGCCCCATCCCTGGCAGTGCTCAAGGCCAGGTTGGACACAGGGGCTTGGAGCAAGCTGCTCTAGTGGAAGGGTTGGAACTGGATGAGCTCTAAGGTCCCTTCCAACGCAAACCAGGCTGGGACTCTATGAATTATGTAATTTCAGATTAAGATTAGCAGAAACTTCATCAGAAGCATGGAGCATGGACTTCCCAGCCATCACCTTGCATGTGGCATCATGGTAAACGTTCATGTTGTTAACATCATACTAGTTTCAGATGAATATTGTACAAACATCTCCCCTTGCACTGGCCCTTCCATGTGCATGGGCTTCTTATATAGATGTGATGTTACCTGTAGCCTGGAGCAGCTGGTTGAAATGCATCACATTTATGAATTTGGTGTCTTTTGTAAGGTTTTTTCACCAGTCAAATGCATCTCTTTTCTAATACTGATATTCAGCAAGCTTGAACTGCTTCTACGTAAGTTAGAGGTATTTGAGGTTATTAGTTTCTAAAAGGAGGTGAAATGCCTGCAACTTCTGTGGGTTGATTGCAGTCCCCTATGCAATTACCTCACGCTTTTCTACCCTACTTGATAGTGAAATACGTGGAGAAACACAGTGTCTGCTGTACAGCAGTTCTGTGAACTATAAAAAGCCTCCATGTTCTGAAAGCTAGATGGATTCTTTTAAATTTTTCATTATTTCATTGCATATTTGCTGCAGGTTTTGTGTTCTTCACGTTTGATCTCCGCTTTCTTTAGGGGAGAGGTGCATGTTGAATTGAAAATCAGGTTTCGGGTTTGTCAGATGAAGGTTTCTCATGAAGAATGGTATTTATTCCTTCTTTAATAGCCCCTGCGTGCTTTGCAGCCTGGGATAACAAGTCTTTTGTTTTGTTTTCATCACAAACCCCCCACTATTGTTGTTATTACTATTTTATTTTTGGTGGCTAAAAACCGAAACAGGAAATGACCCGAGACACAGTTTCCATGACACCCTCTCGCTTGAATCCAGTTTTCCAGAAGATGAAAGGCCCCAGCAGCCTTTTGATAGTGAGCAGCTAATTGGGTGGCTGATAGAGGCAGGTTTTTCTGTGTGGAAAAAAGAAAGGAGGAAAGAAGTGGAACAGCTGTGTTTTGGTACATATGGATAATCCCAGATAAAACTCTCCAAGGACAAGGCAATACACCAATGCCTCAGTGAAAGGGAAATTAAGAATCTCTGAAAGCATAAATATGGCTTTTTTGAGGGGGAGCTTGTATTTAAAATCTTAATCTACTGGAATGAATGTGTTGCTAAACAATGGATTTGTAAAATCAGAACAGAACCTCTTGCTGTGTGTGAAATGTGGTGGTGGGTTTTGTTTCCAGGCAAATCCCAAGGCAAAGGCAACGTGCTCAGGTTTCTTTGCCGTTTCCTTTGCTCAGTATGTTAGAGAAATTTCTCTTTTTGGAATACACATTTAAATCGGAGAAGTCTCTCCTGCTGATACCGGGATGCTGATGAGCGTGTTAACATGTGTAATCTCTGCCTTCCAAAATGTAAATGTTTGAAATAGAGTGAAATACTGAATACAAGGACTCTTTTGATAAATGTTTTGCGTCCTAGGTAATATAACAGATTAAATGCTGGATATTCAGACAGTTTTAAATGAAGTTTATTTTACTTTCTAAGACTTGACATGATACAAAGTGCAGGTTCCCTATATGCATACAACTGGGTAGAAAAAGAGTACAGAGCATGCACTTCTCCCTTGTTCATTTTACCCTTTGCCATCCCACTTAGTTTGGGATCTCCAGATGCCTGAACAAATTATTTCTCCTCCCAGAGTGGGTGTTTCAAGTTGATAAACCTGTGAGGCTGTTACTGATTGGTATCTGGCATCTAGTTTTGATTTGAGAGACAAGTTCTGAAGGAATCCGAATGAGTTGGGCTGTTGAACAAGATGTGCCCGATGATGGTGCAGTTTCTATGTGACAGTGTTGGCTTCTCTTACAACATACAGTAGGTGTTTCAGTGCTGCTGTATTTCATATCTCGTAAAACAATTGCTACAATTGAGGGCTTTTTGCTCATTAACTGTTAGTAACATTGTCCCATCCAGATACTGAAGCTCTTCCCTGTGGGGGTGTTTTGGTGCTGGCAAAGGGTGCCCAGAGAGGCTGTGGCTGCCCCATCCCTGGCAGTGTTCAAGGCCAGGCTGAACACAGGGGCTTGGAGCAAGCTGCTCCAGTGGAAGGTGTCCCTGCCCATGGCAGGGCTTGGAGCTGGATGAGCTTTAAGGTCCCTTCCAATCCAAGCCATTCCATCAAACTAGGTTTTAAAAGTTCTTGGTTTAATTTCCTGCCAACAGGAGGTATGGACAGATCCACTTGCAATCCTATTGAGCACAGTTTCAGATTTACTCCTGTGGAGTTGGAGGAAGTGGCTCTGAGTTGTGAATTCAGATTGTGGTTAGATGTGTTGGCAGATGATGGCACATCCAACCTTGTGGCTGGCTACTGCACACAGAGAAGGTTGTTCTCTGGGCATATCCTCTTGCTCTATCAGGCCTGGGGTTGCAGAGCAAGCTCAGGAGAACCTGCTTTGTTTTCAGCCAGGATCTGTCAAACTGACTCATCCTACACCCTCGCTGGGTTAGTCCTGATAGCAAACCAGGTCATGTATTCAGGAGGGTTACAAAAGTTGTTGTGCTGATCCTGCCTTCTAAGAGGGTCTTGCTTGCCAGTCCAGTGCCACCAGCCCTGTCATCCATGCCTTGGGCTCTCTGAGCTGCCTGCACCCACCTGTGCAATAAAACCTGACTCCTTTCCTCCACCCTGAGATTATCGTGGGCTTTCAGGAATGGTTGGATGGATTTTCAGTTTCCTCCTTCTTCAGTAGGTGTTTTTCTGTCCAGATGGAGAAGATAATTGCCTCATCCCATGTGTTTCTTGCCACTGTGCTGGGGTCACTTGTTTTCCTGTGAAGTTTTGAATACCTGGAAGGGAAAGCTGTTGTAGGAATTGTTTCAGGTCACTCTTGGCTTGGGACCTTGTGTGCTCTCCATGGCCATGTGGTACCCTGTTGGTCCTGGAGGCTTGTTTTCTCCTTCTGAACTTTTAATGCAGAATATGCCATCTAGGTTGGCATACTTCAAACTAAGTGAAATAGTTATGGTAATAGTAATGGTTTTGTCTTCTGAATATCAAAGCAACCCTTTCTTCTGAATGCAGGAGATTAACTTCTCCCCACTGAAAACCATCTAAGCCAACAGTTATTAGTCGTTCACAAGACTTCAGTGGTTCCTGAACCTAAAAATCCACTGCAAGCAACCCACAGGAGATGGGTCTGGAGGAATTTAGCACAGCTCTGGCTGATTTATGCAAGACCTTTCCACACCATCACGCACTGGCAACTTTTGCAGTTGTAAGGAAGCAGTTCACTGTCTGAAAGAGCTGCTTCAACATGATTGAAGGAACCCCTCTAAAACCAGCTTGAGTGCTTGTGTTGGGCAGCTACTTCTGCCTTCTCCAATGAAGATCTTATTAGGCCACATCTGCAGTCCCACTGCCAGTTTGCCTCTGCAGCCCAAGCCTGGGGACTGCTCATTAGCTCCCTGCCTGCCTGTGAGAGAGGAGCATGTAAAATGAATCGAGGAAGAAAGGGCCCTGGTGACACTGTGGGAATGCAGGTGGGCTGGAATGACACTGATGTGCTAATGGTGCTCCTCGCAGGAGGCCGACTGCTCTCTGCAATTCCAGTGCTTGCTGCTGTCATAATCTCAGGGGGGTTTCACCAACTCTTCCCAGCTCTCTGTAATAATAGTCTCTAATATTGGGGTTTATGTGAGGATTTGGTGAGTGTTTTGTGAGGATTTTGAGAAATAGGTGCTCCCTGCTTCAGGAACTGGGAGGTACTTTATTGATGAGCAAAGTGTGGTGTTTTTACATGGGAGGCAGAGGATTGTGTGTTCCTGTGCAGCGCTGACAGTCCTATGGGTCCTGCCACCCCGGGGATCATCCTTCTTTTCTTGTCCCTGTCTTGTAACAAATCTGCTCTGAGACTAAATAAAATCAACCTGCAAATAATTGTGAAATTCAGTGCCAAAGAAAACAAGTATTTCATAGAGATGCTGGTGCCAGAGCGCTGCTGAAACAGATTTATTCTCAGAAGGACTTTATATGTTTAGCAGGCAGGAAATGTGTACCTTTTTTAACATATATCTTCAGAACAAGTGGAACAATAACTGCTTAATAAAGGTGTTTGTCTTAAATGCAGCTATTCAGGGCCCTATAGAACAAATAAATTGGAGACTAAGCAAAATGTAGTTTAGCTACAGGAAAGATAAAGTTGAGGGGGAAAAATGGGAACCGAAGGCTCATTTTTCACTAGTACTGGTCTACATCACTGTAACGGTTTAAGTGCCTCGAGGGGGTTGCAAATGTGATTTATTTACATTGGAAGGGTCTTGTATACTTCCAGCAAAGCACAAAGCAATGAGTAAATGAGTGTTAGGCTTAAAAACTGCCTGATGGACTTTATATTTCATCAGCAGCACCACTTGGTGAGTATTGTTTTATCAGTCATCTCTCTGGCAGTATTGCTGTGTGATGATTTCGGAGTCTCTGCATGTCCAGCTGCATTATGCTGGTTTCTGGAAGTCGGATTGCGCTGTGCCACCCCTGTTGCATATCAGCTCATCCCTGTGTAGTGGATTTGGGTAGAACCCACCACTTTCCACAGTGCTGGCAGCTCAGTGATAGTGACTTAGTGATTCCTACTGAATATTCAGTGGTCCATCAAGCACTGGACATCCCTCAGGCACTAACAATGTTGGTACATACAGTGTGGGCTTGGTGTTGCAGCTGTAGACCTTCAGAGGTTCCTTCCTTGGCTGATATTTGAGGTAAGGAATAATTGGGGTTTAAACTTGCCAGTTTTTAAGACAAGTGATGATTCTATACCAGTCTTCAAGAACTTGTCCTTCAGAGGCTTGTTCTCATCTGTTTTGGTATGAAAAGTGCGTTGTGCTGGGTAGTGATGACCAAAGAAGAGGCAGGTTCCTTCAGAAGAGAGAGCTTCCACCCATCCAATATTTCTGTAGCTGAAAGCTGTGTTTCAAGCAGCTGGAAGATCTCCTCAAACTTGTGTTTGTTGCAAAACCCTACCATGCCTGAGGTTAGTGCAGGCCTTCTTGGGGAGATGGAATAAGGCTCAGAACACTTTGAGCTTGTTTTTAACCAATACATATACTTACATTAGGGCTTTGTCAGCAGTTGAATCTTGCATGGTGGGGTTTTTTGGTTGTTTTGTTTGGTGGCTGATTTGGCTTGGTTTCCACCATACATGTTTCAGGTCTGTTTTGGTTCCGGAACAGGATACGCCAAACTCTTAAAGCAACCCTAAGTTTGAAAATTGTAAACTTAGGATAAGCAGTTTCTACAGTGTCAATGCCATTTTACTTTGTGCACTCTTTCAACAAGGAACATGTCACAAACTAGTTCACGAACCTCCTTTCTCACAGTTACTTCTACACTTTATGCATTTGATGGTTTTATTGTACCAGTCTCCTACTCTTCTTGGTTATCTATTTTAATTGAGAGGGGCACTGATGTTTCCCCTATGAAATAACAGATCAGACTAGGAGGTGTTACAGCTGAAATTACGTTTTAATTACCCAGGTTAAAGATGCTGCGAGGGCTGGAGCAGCCCTGCTCTGGAGCCAGGCTGAGAGAGCTGGGCTGGGTCAGCCTGGAGAAGAGAAGGCTCCTGAAGGGGAGACCTGAGAGCAGCTCCAGTGCCTAAAGGGGCTGCAGGGAACCTGGAGAGGGGCTTTGGATAAGGGCCTGTAGGGACAGGCCAAGGGGAATGGCTTTAAGCTGCCAGAGGGGAGACTGAGCTGAGCTCTTAGGCAGAAGCTCTTCCCTGTGAGGGTGCTGAGGCGCTGGCACAGGGTGCCCAGAGAAGCTGTGGCTGCCCCATCCCTGGCAGTGCTCAAGGCCAGGCTGGACACAGGGGCTTGGAGCAAGCTGCTCCAGTGGAAGGGGTCCCTGCCTGTGGCAGGGGTTGGAACTGGTTGAGCTTTAAGGTCCCTTACAACACAAACCAGGCTGGAATTCAAGGATTGTTTGCAAATAAAACCCAAGGACACAATAGGTCATTTGTTTTATGGCTGCTTTTTCGTTGTTTGCAGGGAGCTGCGTGTCGTACAAGCAAAACTAAACCAGAAACGTTCCTGATAACTTTTGGGGGGCTGAGCAAGGAGGGGTGCTTAGAGTGGTACAAGGTTAGGGAGAGTATGAGGAAGGTACTTACTTAATTTTGGTTTCAAAAAGAGAGTCTCTGAATTCTTGTCAGCACTCCAGGATCAAGCAACTAAACCTTCCAAAACCCTGTAGAGCTGACACACCAAACCAACCCAAACCAGGACACCATCTGCAATTGATTCCTGCTTCATTCTCTGTATGGGTTGTGTAATGAAATCAGAAAAATTCCAATGCCTTCTAATTGTAGATTTTATCATGCAAAAGTGTTCTAGGCTTTAAAGGACTGTAGAGGCTTTGCTGAGACTTTCATCCTTTGAAGAAAACCTTTGGATCCTCACTGCTCTGGTTGAACAGAGGAGCAGCTTGCAGCAAGACATCAGCTTTTCTAATCACTTTTATGTGACTAATAGCTCATGGTTGTGAATAGGTGGAAGTTGAATGCAAATACATGAAGAAATCTTGGATTAACATAAGCAGCTAGTGATTGCTGTGTTTATCCCATGGAATACCTTCCTAAACTGTTTTAAAGTTGTGTAATTCTTCATCTTGAGCTGATAGACTCGGATATTTCCTGGCTGGCTGCTACATGCTTGGGGAGGATTGTGTTAGCATTCCACTTTCCTGTAGCTTGATGGAAAGGTCACCACCTCGTAATTCCTACCATGTGGAACAGAGCACATACAGCACTGTGTATTCTGTCTGGATTATTTATGTTATTATTAGATAACGCTCATACTGGAAACTTCCCTTTGTGGATGGGAGTGGAAGCGCAGTGGAGAAGGGGGCAGGTGGGAGCCAAGTGTGGCACATGGGGAAGAGGGACACTGTAAAGGCAGGGAGGTTGCCTGGAGATGTGGAATACACAGGTGTGAATTGGTGGCCTTTACTTCATATTTAGTATGAAGTAAGCACACTTCAATCCTGATACTGTTATAGTTGTCACATCGTGATTTTTACTTATAAAATACATATACAGTATGAAAGTGTAAATCTTCCGCCATAAGATACAGCTGCTTTATATTGCTACCTACTATTCCATCATCTGCAGTGTAGGGAGAAGCAGGAGCACACCATAGAATCACAGTGTGGCTTCGGCTGGGATAGAAGGGACCTTAAAGCTCATCCAGCTCCAACCCCTGCCACGGGCAGGGACCCCTTCCACTGGAGCAGCTTGCTCCAAGCCCCTGTGTCCAACCTGGCCTTGAGCACTGCCAGGGATGGGGCAGCCACAGCTTCTCTGGGCACCCTGTGCCAGCGCCTCAGCACCCTCACAGGGAAGAGCTTCTGCCATATATAAACACCATATTGTTTAAACCCCTCATTTAGTGTGTCATGGGACACCAGAGAAAGGTCTTTGCCTTACATGCAGATGGGGCTTTCAGAATCTTCAGGAGATTTGATTTTTCTTTATATGAAATACATTATCCTCTGACTTCTTCCTAACCCTGAAATTCGTGACATTACTGCATCTTTATCATATCTATTTTAGGATGGACATTCCCGTTTGGAATCTTTTGAATATTGCCTGATGCTTTTGATTTTGTAACATTAGTCTTCTGTTTGTATCCTTATTATATTTAAGAATGAAAAGACATAGAAGGAATTAAAGTCAAGCTGTGGAGGTGAGACAAGTGCTAAGGTGCTTTCAGCTTAAGTCTGTTGGTTCCCAGTGTCTCTGCATAGTAAAAACTGTGTTGTGAAAACAGACATTTAAATTGTGCCATGGAGATGATCTGGAAATTCAGATACAGATTCCGTGCTGAAACAGGGGGGGTGAAACTAATTCGTAGGTATTAGCAAATTATTAGTTTATTACAGTTAAAACTTATTAAGTAATTTAAGATAAACCACCATAGCAGCATAATGAAAAATCTCCTATCCAATCAATCTCTTTTTTCCCCCCCACTTTCTGACAGTTACACACTGACATCAGTGTAGCATTAACTGTGTTTGACAGCAGGAATATCTATTCCCAGAGCACCATTAATGTACTTCAATTCTGTCTACATCCAAAATAGCATTAATGCCTTTATTTCTCCTCGGTGTCTGAACTCGCTAATCCCAGTACCGAAGTGGATTCCAGTATCACTTCCACATGTTCAGACAGATGTGCAACACACAGATAATTGCACTTAAAAGCAAAGGAAAGGAATTTATTTAGGTTGCTGAGCTGGAGGTGGTCTCTCTGTACAGCCTTAAATCCTTAATTCAGTTTCAGGTTTGCAGGCAGTCCTGTTGGGCTCATGTGGCCTCTCTTCATGCACAGTTTAACATCAGATGCTCTGCTTCCACCAGAGTAGTATTTTCCTGCCTATTCAGCACAAGCTGTCATGTATTCATCAAGATAGTAACTATTATCCTTAAGTGCTTTAAAAGAATTCCATGTTTTACCAGGTTACTGTTTGCTGTAATGCAGCAGCATGGAGCAAGTATCTGCTTCCCATTGACATCTTGTATTGCTGAACTTGACGAAATTCAACAAATGAAAGCTTGGCTGATTTACTGAAAATGAAATGAAAGCTATTTTGAGGAAGAAGATGATATTAAACATCCTAATTTGAAACCCCCTTTGACTGATACATATTATATGTGCACTAAGCATCCTCAAAATGTAATATGAATGAACAGTAGGAAACCTTGCCCTACTATGAATCATTGAGATTTTATAATATCAATTCCAAATGTCTGCCAAGGGATTCTTGATTAATGGAGATGGCACTATACACACGATCAGCATGAGTGCTTCTTAAAGAAGAGAATTCATATAGGTAGCATCTTCTGTAGGAAACCACAGCAGAGATGCCTTTTGAATGAAGGAGCAGCTTTTTCTCCAGAGGTTCCAAAATCTGTTAGACAAAGATAAACATGAATGGAAATGAAAGGTAAAGGTCCAATAGTGCTCTTCTGGTTTGAAACAGAAATGGTTTTAATTGTGTTTATTTACCACGAGCAGTGGCGATTGCTTCATACTTTGTAGATGTTTGATGAAAAACAGCTTGTATTAATATTTAGAGAAGGAATGAAAAATAGCATTGCCTCTGTCATTGTAATGTTCACAGTGTGCGTGTGCACGAGTCGTATTTGATCTTTTTGGTAGGTACAACCCAACTGGCAATGACATCATGTCAGGAAAGGAATTAATACTCCCGTTATAAACTTCCCGGCTTGTTGTTTTCTGGAAGGCTGATTCCCTCCAGCTCAAGTTCTTTTTTCCCAGTGGAAATCTGCTCCCGAATTCTGTTGTCAGCTCTGTTTCTCCTGTCCTCATGTTGTGCTGCACTGACTATAAATCACAAGGTTGTGTGGATGTGCAGGGTCCAGAAAGGTGCATGTAGGTGTGTAGCACCTATCTTATGTGGTTTAGGTGGCAAAACATGAATCTGATGTCAGTCAATTGGAGATTTTCATTCTGTCCTCTATAGCTGGGCTCAGTCATAGAACCACAGAATGGTTTGGGTTGGAACAGACCTTAAAGCTCATCCGGTTCAGAGCCCCTGTATGGGCAAGGACACTTTACACTAGAGCAGCTTGCTCCAAGCCCCATCAAACCTGGCCTTGCAAAGACTTCTTAAACTTGTGTTCCTGCCCATGGCAGGGGGGTTGAGCTAGATGATCTTGAGGCCCTTTCTGACACTTAACTATTCCATGGTTCTATAGCAGCTTACAGAAGCTCGTGGTAGTGCAGGTCTGCTGGAGCTGGAGTAGTGCGTATTGAAAATTCCAGGGCAAACAGTGGCAGATCTGGGACAGCCCCAGCTGAAAACGCCTCCTGCTGTGACTCTGAGGATGTTGGGCTTTCATGTGAAACCACAGGAATCTGACCACATGGCCAAGAGTATCCCATACATTGAAATAGCTGCAAAAAGCTCTTCCACTGGCTAAGGAAAAGGTGTCTATGTGGGACTAACAAAATCCTGCATTGTAATCTGTGTCATCTTCAGAGAGGTAAAAATGCCTTGAGAGATGGTTTTTGGGTGTGGAATTCTTACAAACTTCAACTTGTAATTCCTAGCATCCATTTTCAAACACAGGAATCATTCAGATGTTGTTCATCTCGGTCCTGTTAATCAGCAGCTTGTCAGAAGAGTGTCTACTCTGGCTTTTAAGCTGAGGCTCAGCCTCATTTCTAGCTGCTTAGTGTTTGTAAGTTAGTTATAAGAATTTCAGCAAACCTAACTTTCAGAAGACTTGAAACCATTATTCTTAGTTAGGAAATACTCTAGGCTGTTCATTCAGCTATAGTGAATGACACTTGTTTGCATGAATGTGTTTATTATATCTATTTAAGATGATAGATACTGGTATGCCAATATTCAAATAATTGGTCAAATTCTGGTTTGGGTTCTGATTTCTTTTTTTCATCAGCTTTTATGTTACTTTTTGCAATATGATTTATGTTAAAGTTGTTGTGGCAAGGGAAGCAAGCAGAGCTGAGGCTGGTTTTACGTTATAAGGCCCTGGTTGAATGACTCCCTGAATAATGACAGTATTTGGCAGGGAGTCTTGGAGACCAGTGTCGTCTCTACAAAAATTTGTATTTAAACATCAAGTCATCAGATCATAATCAACCAGGTTGGAAAAGCCCTTTAAGCTCACCCAGTCCAACCATTCCCCAGCACTGCCAAGGCCACCACTGCCCCATGGCACTGAGGTCTCCACGGTGTGTGAGCACTCGCAGGGCCGGTGCCTGCAGCCCTGCCCTGGGCAGCCTGTTCCAATGCCTGAGCACCTCTGGGGCAGGAATTGTTCCTCAGCTCCATCTAAACCTGCCCTGGTGCAGCTTGAGGCCATTTTCTCTCATTCGATCAAGACTTCTTGATACCTCTTTTCCTGTTTAGCTTAAACAGTTGTGCTTACCTGAATAGCCCCCACCTGAACACTGCTGATTTTAAGTGAATTTGAAGTGTGTGGTGTTCTTCATATAGAGAAACGAACACAATAGTTGACCTGAGGGCTGTCTATGTTGGGGATACCCAGTGCAGACATGGAAAAGAGAGGTATGCCAAAGAGCCACCTCTCTCCTTTTTGATTGGGATGACTTTCTTTGTAAAGACAAAGTGAGACCACTAGAAAGTGAACTATGAAAAAGCTCTTTTGCTTGGTGTCCTGCACAGCTTGGTCTCCTGCAGCAGGTCCCTCTGGCCTGAGCCCTCTCCATCTCAGCAACTGCTTCCATGGAACCATTCCATCCTCTGGGACCCACAGGCACCCTGGAGGCCCACCCTTGTCTTGCAGCCTCCTCAGTCTGTAGAACAATGAGGAGTGAAATAAAGGGCTGTTTGTAAAACAGCTGATAATTCTTTGCTCCCAAAGGCTGGATGTAGAAGTCCTCATGGGATGGATGGATCTCTTGGCAGGAGTGCTACAGAAAACTGAGGCGAGTTTTGCTCTTCTTCAGCACCTTCCCTCATTAAATCTGGAGCTTTCTTTCCGCTTTCTGGGTTGGAATCCACTCTGCTCTTGATTGACACTGGAAGTTTTGTTTGAGTTTTACTTGTTGGTTGGGTTTTGTTTTTTCTTTCCTCCTCTCTCTTTCATGTAAATGATGTCTTGCTATTTTGCTTGCTTTTTTCTTTTTTAATTAGAAGAATAAATGCTTGCATTCATGCGCAAATTGCTTTGATGTGCTGCAGGAATTCAATTCATGAGCTTCCCCTTAGTCTCAATCTTTAATTCACTCTTTTTTTTTGTGCATGATAACATCTAATGGCTCTGCTCTTTCCAGAAGATTCCATTGGTTTTCTGCGGGTTGCTCTACCTCCTTCTGTGTCCAGAGATAACAAGTTAAACATGAGGAAGAATGATCAGCTAGCTCCCACTGAGCCTTGCTGGAGGTTTTGTGTCACTAGGGGCAACTCGTGCTGGACCACAGCTCTCTGAAACAGGAGGGGAAAAATAGTCCTTGGGACTAACTAACATCCGTTGAGCAGGAGGTGGGATGCTGGATGCCATGGGCCAGCCCTGCTCCCCTGGCTGTTGTCCTGCAGAGCATGGTGGCTATCACTGACCCTGGATGAGCACTAACAATGCACTTGGAAAAATGGTTTAGCAGTTTCTCATGGATATTACCTTGTTTCTTTACTGACCTAGCAGTTATTTGCTACTTTGCATCTGTACGTTATTTTGGGGGGTTCAGGATGGAGTTTACTTCTGTTGTAGGTGTGTTTATGCTGGTTGGAAGTGTCAGGTGGTCTTCTGGCTCTTGAAACATAGTGGGGAAAAGTTGTCAGATAATTAGAATTGTAGAATCCTGGAATGGTTTGTGTTGGAAGGGACCTCATCCAGTTCCAACCCCTGCCACGGGCAGGGACCCCTTTCACTGGAGCAGCTTGCTCCCAGCCCCTGTGTCCAACCTGTCCTTGAGCACTGCCAGGGATGGGGCAGCCACAGCTTCTCTGGGCACCCTGTGCCAGCACCTCAGCACCCTCACAGGGAAGAGCTTCTGCCTAAGAGCTCAGCTCAGTCTCCCCTCGGGCAGGTTAAAGCCATTCCCCTTGGCCTGTCCCTACAGGCCCTTGTCCAAAGCCCCTCTCCAGCTTTCCCGTAGCCCCTTTAGGCACTGGAGCTGCTCTAACTTCTGGAAGACTCGGTGCAGACTGAATGAGTTACTATTAGGAGGCACTGCAGCAGCACTGGTAGGGGAAGGCTGTGATGGTATTTATCATGTGTATGTTGATGGTTCCTGCTGAGAGATCCTGAAAAATGATACTCTTGGACATTTAAAGAAAACATTTCTGTAATTACGTTAGCATCAGCCCATTCATTGAATGCACAGAAGTTTTGTGTTGTGATTTATGATCCATAAATTCTTGTGTTTAAGCTTGTCATTTTTGGATATCTTTTGCTCTGATTCAAGTCGATCTCTTTAGTAGTTCAACTCCAGCTTCAGTGTTCTTTGGCTGCAGCATTTCTCCAAGCAAAACTCAACAGCTTCTGCCTGGACTGTGTTAAATAGGTCAGGAAACAATATTGTGTCCTCTCAGTGCATGTGTGTCTGTATGTCCCTTTGGCTCTTTGTGGTGTTTGTCTTTGCTCTAAAATTACATGGGCCTAGCTGGAATGTTACGTAAATTGATCCATGTTTCTTCTGCGTACTTGCTCTATATTAAATTCTTGATCAAATTGGACAAGCACAGTAATTACACTAAAATGATACCAAGCTCTCCTGGCTATAGGATTGCATCTATTTACATGGATTGCTCTGCTTCTTAAATGTTTCCTCATTTATAGTAAGTCATTTTGCCTTGAAATGAGCGTGAAAATGAACCGGAAAAGTGAAACCCAGGGTTGTCCCAATAGAATTAAGTTGATTTTGCTCCTGATAAATGCTCAGGACCAGCAAAATGCAGCAAGTTGAAAAGTAATCAAAAAGTTCTCAACCTGAAAAAAAACCCATGTAAATATTTGAAGTTTCACATCCTAGAGGCTCGAATGAGGAATAAATGTAGGGGGAACAAATGCAATCCTCTTGAGAGGACCATCTGCTTTGTATTTTAAGGTTTAAGGGTAGCATGACTTTTCTCTTACTGAAAAACTGCCATATTCATTGTCGTGAGTATAACCTTAGTCAAGTTACATTGGCCAAATGAATAATCTTCTTAACATGTGGAACTAATTTTCTAAGGGTATTTTCCCCTCTCTTTTTTTCCTCCCTCTTTGCTGGTCCCTTGAAAAAGAAGACAAAAAATTTTGCCAGTCCTTGATTGCATTTTTGGCAGTTACTCAGTTTTCCATAGTTTTCTCTCCTTGCAAATGCCTGAAGTTTCCCAAGGAAACACAGTTATAAGAGTTGTGCTCCACTTTGACTCTTTCCAAGCAATGTCGTGCCTACTTCTCCATCTCCCCTTCCCACTCTTGAAACGATCCCAAAGGCCTCCCACAGTCTAAGGATAGTAGGTAAACTATATAAACTAACCGTGATGCTTTCTGCCTTCAAAGCTAAGATAAAACGTGAATTCCAGTTCTTCTGTTGCCCACTGTGTTGCACAAAACACTCTGCCTCAGTGCTGGCTACAGAACAGGGAGCAGAGGTGTGATGAGCCACTCAACACATGGCAAATGGTGATGGTGGCTTGGTTTGTAAACAGTGAATTCATGAAGATAAAAATTGGGAAGAGAAGTGATGTTTTTCTGCATGAAACCCTCTCAATATTGAGGAATGCAGGCACCCATGGAGGTGTGTGTATGAGCACGTGGAGATCCACATCTCTAAATGCACGTATACTCGTGTTGTGAGTGCCATGAGGTTCACTGTTCACTCTGCTTATGGAAAAGCTGTATCTGACAGCCTCAGCTTTGTCTCACAATTGATCCCCCCCCCCCAATGCCTCCTAATTCCAAGTAATCCTATGTAAATTTTATATGGAGAATACGCAAAATGATTTAAATGAAGCTGCCAAAGGTGTCTTGCAAATGATGATGTGGTTTAACAGCACTTCAGCAGAGACCAGCTTTGCCCACTAGTGACAGAGAGCTTCTCTGAGCAAAATGCTGATGGTAGGAGATGAGCTGGGCCAGGACAGCAGAATCAGGAGCTGTATGAGTCTTTAGCTCATTTCTTAATCGAAGATACAGGTTTTGCTGCCTGCTCTCCAAGGGGAGGCTGCCTCTCCTCTGACCCCCATGAAAGCACTGACCTGAGCTCAGTGTGTGAGCTCTGCATCACGTTTCTCTTTGTCTACCTGTCTGATAAAGATACCTCCTGCTGCTTGATGAATAATATAATGGAAAAAAAACCATTAATTAGTTAAATCCTTGCTGAAAACTTGCTGTTTTCTGCAACCCACAGCACAAGGAAGGTATTTGCAGTGCGATGTTGAGATATTCCTTTTAGTCTATAGCTGTGGTGTCTGTCCCTGAGCTGAGCAGGGTCTGTAACATTGAGCTGCTGCTGTCACTCATCTCATCTGACCAAGTCTGCCTTGCACTGTGTTTTCATCCAGTTTCCTTTAGCTTCTTATATGTGTATTGTAAGTTCTTAGAGGAAAAACACAAATCATGTCCTTGATCTTATGGGAACCCACTATTTAATGTTTCTTGGGTTTAGAAAATGGTAACAAAACATAACATGATATGGCTTCAGACACTGCAAAAATAAACCCCAGACGGAAGCCACAGGTTTTCCTCCAAACAATCTCACTTGGGTAGTTTCATCCCCAAAAGGATTTGTTCTATATTTTTTGCTCACCACTCTTTAAAACATTAACCTTTACAATAAGAAACAGACCCTACTTGGTAGCTACTTGAAGTTTAAAAACTATTACAGCCCCGCTGAGCTAATGCTGTATATATTCGACACATGTACATTGTGCTACTGCTGTTTTGTATACAGCTTTAATAGCGTTGGGGTTTTTCCTCCTGTCATTACTCAAATATGATGGGTAACAGCACTATGTACCCTAAATCCACTGAAAGATTACTTATTTGGGGCTTGGGGGGTTCTAAGCCTGTGCTTGTTTTTCCCTATTCTCTTTTGCCCCTGAAAATGTTATTTTTATCAGTAGGGAGATAGATTTGTATCTCCTCTGGCGAATAAAGTGATGTGCAAATGGTTGAGCGCTCTGCAGAGCAGTTGGCGTTTGTGTTTGGCTTGGGACTTTGGAGGTTTGGGGGTGGTGGCTTTTTCTGTTTATCTTGATGCAGTGCTGACAGTCAGACCAGGGCTTTTGAAGTGTTTGCTCACTGCAGCGCATTGTTGCGGGGTTTCTTTCAATCTCAAGGAACTGAAGGAACAAGCCAGTTAATATCTCGCTTTTTATGCTGAGCTTGGTTTACAGTCAGTGCCCAGATTTAAAACTGAGTTGCCTTTGGCTTTGGATTATGAAGAAAAGTCTCCTAAGCTTTGTTCTGGCACATAACAGACCTAAATCTGAGCTGCCCCTTATCTCTGGCTTGCTGGGAAACCTGACTCCATCCTACCCGGAGGTGCTGTGCCCATCCATCACTGTCAGGCCCCACTGGTGGGAGGCATTAGATGGTGGTCGCCTCAATCTTCCCCATCCCAGCCCCAAGGACCTCTTAGATCCTCTCATTGCTTCCTGATTTATCTCACACACCAAATATTTGTCCTGTCACTTAAAGCTAAGAGTGAGGCAGGCTGGTGGCACCAAGAAGCACTTGGTTGTTAACCGACATCAGTAAAGGATGTAGCTAGATCCATGGAAGAATATTTTCTAGGAAGTTGCAAGTGCTTTGACCCAGACAGGTAATTAAAGAGCTTAGGAAAGCAAGAGTTTAACGTGTTGAAAGTGTGTGTTTGTAAAGCAAACCCCAGCTTTCTCAGGAATCCTTCCATGTGGTCATCCTCTGGAAGCTCATAGGGACACATCACTGCTCTCCTGAAGCCTGTGTGTATCAGAGCTGTCACAGATCACCAGAAATCCTGTAGCGGTCCTTGCAAACACCATGATTTTCTCACTCTGGACTTCTGTTTGTGTAGCTAAACGTGTTGGAGAGGGGAAAGGGAGGATTAAGGATGTGAGTGATGTGCCAAGCATAGTGCTGCAGAATTCGGGGGTTTCCAGAGACTCAGGGACCCCAGGGATGGTGCAGGGCTTTGTGCTCAACCCCTGCCTGCCCCACTGAGTTTAATGGGAATATGAAGCATCAGGTGATGGATACAGCCAGCCAGACATGTGTTAGTTCTTTCTGAGCATCTCCAATGTTGGAGTGATTTGTAAGAAAATTACACTTTCACACTGACTTTCTAAGTTAGACCTGCCTAAAACTGGAATTAATGTCATTTCTGAAGTTTGCTTTTGGAAGTATGGACATCAGGCATGCTTCAAGACTCACGAGTTTTGATAAAGTCTTCCATTGTGCTTACTTCTGAACTTTGTGTTTTGTGGTGGAAGTAGCTGAACTGAATGAAACAAAGACCTCTTGCTGTGCTGGGTAAGCCATGGCAGCACAAAATGCTGTTTTCTACCTCAAAGCTTGACATTTAATTCAGAGTTTGGGTTGAAAAACAAAAGTTGCTGTTATTCCCAATAATTTTTTGAAGTCAAAAACCTTGGTAGAAATCTGCTTGATGAAACCAAGCCGTTGGAGTAGTTGTGTGCTCTGTGTGCTGCTGTGTTGGAGCACAACTGTGAGCAACTCTTGTCAGCCCAGCACCTAAGATAAGCAGTTGATAGTGAAGAGGGTAGAGCTGTCCTCTGCTGTGTGCCACAAGAACAAAGATATTGCCTTTGAAAGACATCAAGTTTAAAGGAATTGAAGAATTCCTGAGAAAACTTACCTTTTTTGCATAGTTGACTGATGTTCAGCAAGAGCCTGGATATTTATGAGCATTATTAGACACTTAAAAGAGGGTGGCCAAATGGAGAAAACCACAATAAAATGCTGTTTTAGGGCTTGAGGTGGTGTTGGGAGGGGTGATGGGGATGCAGATAGCTGTGTCTGGTATAGCACCAGCTCTGCAGGGAAAGGCTGGATGCTGAACCACTGCAGCGGTTGCAGCCTTCTTGCATTGTGGTGATGGGCTCTGGCAAACGATCCCAGAAGAGCATCTCATTAAGCACGTGTGTAATTGTTCCTGTTGGAGTGAACTTTGCCTGCTGCCATCTGCTCAGCAGATTCAAATAAACATGAGGGGTGGGAAGAATAAAGTACAGATGCTAATGTGCTGTGTAAACCAGGAGGGGCAAGTGCTCCCAAATGTTTGGGCTATTATTGTGAGTTTGAGGAGCTGACTTACTCTTGGGTGTGTGAAGTTCCCTGAGCTTCATTTCATGGAATCCCAGACTGGTTTGGATTGGAAAGGACCTTAAAGCTCACCCAGCTCCAACCCCTGCCACGGGCAGGGACCCCTTCCACTGGAGCAGCTTGCTCCAAGCCCCTGTGTCCAACCTGGCCTTGAGCACTGCCAGGGATGGGGCAGCCACAGCTTCTCTGGGCACCCTGTGCCAGCGCCTCAGCACCCTCACAGGGAAGAGCTTCTGCCTAAGAGCTCATCTCAATCTCCCCTCGGGCAGGTTCAAGCCATTCCCCTTGGCCTGTCCCTACAGGCCCTTGTCCAAAGCCCCTCTTCGGGTTTCCTGCAGCCCCTTTAGGCACTGGGGCTGCTCTCAGGTCTCCCCTTCAGGAGCCTTCTCTTCTCCAGGCTGCCCCAGCCCAGCTCTCTCAGCCTGGCTCCAGAGCAGAGCTGCTCCAGCCCCTCTGATGTGGAGGTTGCCACTTAGCTCTGTTTTTCTACTCAAAGTTAAATCACTTTTTAAGCTGGTGAAATTAGCTTAACTACAACAGGGAGATGTTTCTGTCTCCAGTGTAATTCCATATAGGAGTTCTTGAACAGGGAGCAGATACCCTGAGTATCTCCTGCTACCTCCTCATTGACATGCATGGTGCTTTTCTTAAGATACCATAATGTTCTAAGGAACTTGGTTAAATTATCAGTCATTAAAAATAGGTTCAAAACCTAGCCCAGTGCCAAAGTAATCCCTGCTGCACAGTGACTCTGCCATAGCTGTGTGTAATGTTCCCTGGCATCAGTTTGGTAGTCCCTAAACATGGCTCCGTGTTAAAGGGGGAGGATGGGGTCAGCTTTGTGCTGTGGACAGAAAGCTCCAGTCTCGGTAGCTGACAGTTTGTTTCCTTCTTGTTCCTTTTGATGTCTGGAGTCTAAATGCTGCATGGAGAGAAAAATTCAATTCATTTAAGACACTTTGCATCAAAATGACGTGCTTTAATGTAGGTTCTTCTGATGTTTAAGTTATCTTTTCATCTCGTGGTGGTTGGGGGGTGGGGGGGTGGGGGCAAACCAACATGTTTGTAGTTAGAGTGCCCAAGCAGAACTTTAAACAAAGGTCTGGAAGGAGAGGAAGTCTCAATGTATGGGTGGCTTTTAAGAGTAGATGCTTTCCCTTCCCCCCTCTTCATGTCTCTCTGAGACTTGTAAACTGAGGAGATTTATTGCTGCCCTTCCAAATGCTGCTTTAGAATTAAGAGTTCAAATTTTTGACATTCCTGAAGTCCTCAGGAGGGAGAAGGATGAGGGAAAGTGTTGATCCTAAATGGAGCAGAGCACACCAAAGGGGTTTCCAGGCTGGTTTGTCCAGTTGCAGCTGTGTGTAGCCTAACTAGGAGGAAATCGGCTAAACCTGCATCAAGATAACTCTTGGAGTCATGGATCGATGATTAAACTAGATTTGGATGAAATTTAAACCTATTTAATAATTGCAGTTGTTATAGTTAATAATTTGAAGAGCTGATTCCAGCTTGTTCTAGTGTTGTGTTCATGAGTCTTGGTAATTTCACAACTCTCACATCAAGGGAGGAACTCAACAGGGTCTTTATTATCACTGCCCTTCTCCAGATGTGGCTGTGCCTACAGATGTGTTGTCATGTGTCTGGCATAACACTGGTACAGAATCCACTCCGTCAGTGACATTCCAGCTCCCCCTGAGGCTGGTAGAGAAAAATCTTATTGACTTCTTATGTTTTATATCTCCTCCACAACCTCGGAAGGATTTCACCATCTGTGTTCTTTCTGCTTATATTGCTTAATATTGTATTTGTGTATATTTGAGGTTGTAGGATGTATTTCCCAGTAGTGCAGTTGTTTTTCTCTGTCACCTCAGGTTTGGGCTGCATGCAGGGTGCTGCAAACCCCTGTGTTTGCAAGGAAGGGTCAACATTTTAATATGGATCTGCCTGGAAAATTATTTCAGCTTCCAGTACAGATGGAGAAGGTGTTTGATACATAGATGGAACTGTCTTATTTTCATGTGGAACCTGCAAACATTCCCTGCTCTTTGATTACCCCAAAGAGTGCACTTGAGCAGAAGGATGAGAGGAATTTAGAAGATCCTTCATAACATAATGGGCTTGCTTTTTTTGTTTTCTGTTTTTCAATGAATAATGACATAAATAACCTCAACATATTAATATTATGTTTCTTGATAATGAATAACCAGCACTATTCTTGTTCTGGCTGATACTATTGTCTCAAATCTCCGTTGCGCTATGCAACCACTGTTGCCGTTAAGACAACAAAAGAATGGAAAGGAATTGAAAACCATTGTATGATTCTGTGAATATTTTGGGGCACTTGTGTATTTTCTAGTGGGGATGGTCCCACTGTCATGGAATCCCAGACTGGTTTGGTTTGAGAGGGACCTTAAAGCTCATCCAGTTCCAACCCCTGCCATGGGCAGGGACCCCTTCCACTGGAGCAGCTTGCTCCAAGCCGCTGTGTCCAACCTGGCCTTGAGCACTGCCAGGGATGGGGCAGCCACAGCTTCTCTGGGCACCCTGTGCCAGCGCCTCAGCACCCTCACAGGGAAGAGCTTCTGCCTAAGAGCTCAGCTCAGTCTCCCCTCGGGCAGGTTCAAGCCATTCCCCTTGGTCTGTCCCTACAGGCCCTTATCCAAAGCCCCTCTCCAGGTTCCCTGCAGCCCCTTTAGGCACTGGAGCTGCTCTCAGGTCTCCCCTTCAGGAGCCTTCTCTTCTCCAGGCTGACCCAGCCCAGCTCTCTCAGCTTGGCTCCAGAGCAGAGCTGCTCCACCCCCTCGCAGCATCTCCATGGCCTCCTCTGTCCCAGAGGGGAAAGCTGCCCTTGGAAATGAGAAATCCCGAGAGAGAAACTTCGGTATATCAGGCAAACTTTTCGGGAATGCCATCAGTGTAAGCCCAAATCTTTCCGATCTTATCTTTCAGTCTGGAAGCAGAATATTAACAAGTATTGAGTGGTTTTTCTCTCCATGTAACCACTGTAAATAAGCAGCGCTGGCAGTGTGGCTGTCACCTGTGGAGGCATTCATGTTCCTCAGGGAACAGATGGGAAACTTTCCCAGGGGACGACACAGCTCCTACTTCCATCTTCTGATACAGCCTTTTTCTGCCAGTAGTGAGCTCAGTCTGGTTGTGTTCAACAGCGGGTCTCATTTTTCTCTTTCCCAGGTACCAAATATATCTACATTTGGCTCACAGCCTCTCATGTGTTGGCTGGAAACAAGTACTCTTAAAAATAGTGATGCTGGGTTTAGCACTAGAACAGTCTCAGTTTGCACAGCAGTAGCTTTCTAATGTGAAACACTTCTCTTAGCGCCTTATGTCAGTTTGGTAACTAACAGATGTTTTGAGAAAAACCTGTTTTATGTCTTTACCTTCAAATCCCAAAGGAGCCTCTTCATGCAGATCCGCAAACAGGTATAGAGGGATGCGATTCCCCTGGGGTAACCCTGGCATTAGAGACTCCCAAGTGAAATGGTCCTTTTCTGACACCAGTTTCCTCACTGTGGGGCCATTTGGAGTTGTTTTTAATGGGGCATTTTCTGGCAAAACCTCTCTTACGCAGCCTTTCTGGTTTGTCTTGCAGAGGATATTCAACTCCTTCGTGTACACAGAGAAGATATCCAATGGAGAAAGTGAAGTTCAACAGGTGAGTCCAAAAGCCCATTCCCATCTCCTGCTGCACACCAGCAATACAACAGAGTCAGCTTAGAAATGACAGTTCTGTCTGGATTTATTGTGGCCACTTTCCTCATGTCCAGCACATCAGAGAACAATAAGTGGAATAGGATAAAAATAGAGATGGAGTATATGGGCTGGTTCTGTATCCGAGAGTTCTGCATTGCTATGAAAAGGCTTTCCATCTGCTTTGCGTGGGTCTGTCCCTCAGAAACAAAAGAACAGAGGCAGAGCTGGGGCCCTCATGTAGTATCTCACATTAATTGCCTGGTTTTCATGTTGGAAGTGGCTCTTTTAAAATGGTTTTAATTCAAAGCAAACCCACTAATACTGTTTATGAATGTGGAAATGGTATCAATTGCTTTGTGTAAATATGAGACAGGCTCATGCATAACAGTTGTGGTTGAGGGTTCTTTGTAATTTTGTGGGGGCTTTTCTTATGGCAACACATTTGAACATTTAACTCTTCAGTTTAACACTGAGATAATAGATCGCAGTATGAGGGCTGTTTGCATTTAATACATGCATACATTTGGAAAATCCATTCTGGATTAGTTTTAAAACAGATCGAGTCAGTCACGTTTTCTTCTTTAAGATATTAAGGTATCAATTCTGTATGCTCACGACTGCACCTTCGTGCTATAAACATGATGGGTTCTGGGTAGAAGAGTCAGCCACTGCTCTGCATGGGCAGCACAGGCATCTGGACAAAGAACCAGCTTTTCCTTCCAGTTTAGGCCTGGGCTCATTTGGCGCAACCTTCAGAGAGTAACCCGGCCTTCCTAGAACCTATCAAACCAGGTTTAATGTGCACTAGAAACAAAAGTGCCTCAGAGCAGGGCTGTCCCTTGGGAAAAGGGAATTGCTCTTCAGCATTGCAGGTAGCCTGCTTTGTGCATGAGCTGTTGCTGCTGGTTTCCAAGAGTGTATCAGTATATAGCATGCTCGTGTGCATTAAAAACTGGTTATGTAATAGAAACAAATAATACCCTGAGTTGTGTTTACTGTAAATACTTAAATTTCCCCATGGAAAAAGTCAAAGCAGAGCTGGATCAAATGCAGTTGTGAATCCTTGAGTCATGGCATCGTTTAGGTTGGAAAAGGCCCTTAAGATCATCAAGTCCAACCATTCCCCCAGCACTGCCAAATCCACCACTAACCGATGTCTCAAAGTGCCATGTCTACATGCCTTTTGAATACCTTCAGGGATGGTGACTCCAGCCCTGCCCTGGGCAGCCTGTTCCAATGCCTGAGCACCCTCTGGGGCAGGAATTGTTCCTCAGCTCCATCTAAACCTGCCCTGGGGCAGCTTGAGGCCGGTTCCTCTTGTCCCATCCCTTGTTCCTTGGGAGCAGAGCCCAGCCCCTCCTGGCTCCATCCTCCTGTCAGGCACTTGTAGGGAGCCATCAGGTCCCCCCTGAGCCTTCTCTTCTCCATCTGAACCCCCCAGGTCCCTCAGCCGTTCCCCATCACACTTGGGCTCCAGGCCCTGCACCAGCTCCGCTGCCCTTCTCTGGCCCCGCTCCAGCCCCTCAATGTCTCTCTTGAAGTGAGGGGCCCAGAGCTGAGCACGGGATCCGAGATGCAGCCTCACCAGTGTCCAGTGCAGGGGAACAGTCACTGCCCTGGTCCTTCTGGAGAGTTTGCGTTAGAAAGCAGCACTCACCTCCTCTAGTATTTCAGAAATATGGTGGCTTTTGATGGAATTACGGTCAATGTAAGAGCTAAATTAATTTGCAGAAAGAATAGTCCAGGAAAAGTTCCACTAATGCTGGGTTTCTGTAAAACTGAAACCAAGTTTTTGGTGTAGAAACCTTGTCCCATACTGGCATTAAAATGAAGTGCGCAATGTTAACAGAAAAATTGGGTAAATATAAGAGCATATGTTAATGATATAGGACTTATATGAGACTCAGATTGACGTCATACATTTAACATTCACAATTTAACATTGACATGACATTTTAAGGTAAATCTCTTGTGTGTGTTATCGTAAAAATTATAAGTTTGGTGTTTAGATAAAGCCAGCAAAGTTCAGCTTTGTCTGTGCTAGGTGTCTGTTTGGTGAGGTACAGATGCATGTGGGAAACATTAGAAGGAACTGGAGCAATGCATTAATCCTGATAAATTACCCTAATTTTGTATTAATGATTGACCCTGTGGGTAATAATAGATGTAATAGATGTAATAGATGTTAGGCTTTACAGGAGGTTTTCTCTAGCTCTGGTTAGTTAGAAGTTATCTGATGCAGGTTTTGGATAAAACTTGAATGCTTTATGGATGTCCGTCCTACACACTCTATTTGGCTGTAGAAACATTTTTGATCTTCAGTCATCACGTTTGAGATCATCACCTGTAATACAATAGTAAAAAAAAAATATGGGGAGGGCTAATGAAGCCAGGAGGACATTTCCTCTTCTGTTTTCAATCTCATGGCCTGTCTTTGTTATGCCACATTTCCTGCTTGGCTTCTCAAGTGAATTGTGCAGAAACAGCTCCGGTCTGGAACCAGGCTGAGAGACCTGGGCTTCAGGGAGACCTTAGAGCAGCCCCAGTGCCTAAAGGGGCTACAAGAAAGCTGTGGACAAGGGCCTGTAGAGACAGGCCATGGGGAATGGCTTTAACCTGCCCGAGAGGAGACTGAGCTGAGCTCTTAGGCAGAAGCTCTTCCCTGCGAGGGTGCTGAGGCGCTGGCACAGGGTGCCCAGAGAATCATAGAATCATAGAATGGTTAGGGTTGGAAAGGACCTCAAGATCATCCAGTTCCAACCCCCCTGCCATGGGCAGGGACACCTCTCACTAAACCATCTAACACAAGGCTTCATCCAACCTGGCCTTGAACACTGCCAGGGATGGAGCACTCAGAACCTCCCTGGGCAACCCATTCCAGTGCCTCACCACCCTAACAGGGAAGAACTTCCTCCTCAGATCCAATCTAAACTTCCCCTGTTTAAGTTTTAACCCGTTACCCCTTGTCCTGTCACTACAGTCCCTGATGAAGAGTCCCTCCCCAGCATCCCTATAGGCCCCCTTCAGGTACTGGAAGGCTGCTCTGAGGTCTCCATGCAGCCTTCTCTTCTCCAGGCTGAAAAGCCCCAACTTCCTCAGCCTGTCTTCATACGGGAGGTGCTCCAGTCCCCTGCTCATCCTCGTGGCCTCCTCTGGACTTGTTCCAGCAGTTCCATGTCCCTTTTATGCTGAGGACACCAGAACTGTACACAATGCTCCAGGTGAGGTCTCACAAGAGCAGAGTAGAGGGGCAGGATCACCTCCTTCGCCCTGCTGGTCACGCTCCTTTTGATGCAGCCCAGGATACGGTTGGTTTCTGGGCTGCGAGCGCACACTGCAGCCGGCTCATGTTCATTTTCTCATTGACCAGCACCCCCAAGTCCTTCTCCGCTGGGCTGCTCTGAATCTCTTCTTTGCCCAGTCTGTAGCTGTGCCTGGGATTGCTCCGACCCAGGTGTAGAAGCTGTGGCTGCCCCATCCCTGGCAGTGCTCAAGGCCAGGTTGGACACAGGGGCTTGGAGCAAGCTGCTCCAGTGGAAGGGGTCCCTGCCCGTGGCAGGGGTTGGAACTGGATGAGCTTTAAGCTCCCTTCCAACCCAGATCAGTGTGGGATTCTAAGAAGACTTCCCATGCCTTTAATAATTATCCTTATAGTTTCCTGGGTTTGTTTGGCTTCTGCTTTTTCCTATTTCTGTATCACCACTATGAATGTCATATAGGGACAGCAGATGTGCTGTTAATGTTGCATTAGAGCCCTTTTGTTGCTGTTTAAATCTCCTTTCTTCCAAAAGCAATCCCAAATTATTTTGTGTTTGGACAACCTCTAAATGGAGAACACATAATGAAGAAGGGCTTATATGGAACTGAGTCTAACAACATCCTGTTTTCTTCACTTAAGTGGTACATTTTTCCCCTGGAGGTCCACATACAATGGTTGTGTATTTGAGTAGTTCATTTATGTCATTGTTACTGATTTATACAATTCTGATGTGTGTTCTGCTACTATTTGGGTATATGTTGGGTTTTGAGGGTTTTTTTGTTGTATCAGTGAAATATTGTAAATAAAATAAAACCCCTAATATTGGATGCCCAAATTATGATTCCTTAGAGGAAACTTCCCGCTTGGAAAGGTATCATGCAATTGGTGATGCTGGGTGGTTGATTTGTGTGGTGCCCAAATTGGATCTGCAAGGGTGGAAGTGGAGGAGATGAGTGCTGGAGCCCACCATCCACCCTTGGGTGACTTCTGCTTTCCTGTAAGCATGCACAGGTGGGTGCTGGCTTGCAAAGGGACCATGAAAGGGTCATTGTCACCCAGCTTCTAAAGGTTTAAATCTGAAACCATCCCAACATCTTAGAAACAGGGTTTGTTGGCTTTGACGTTGCAGCAGGGTAGCATTTTCCTCCAGTGTTTCTGGGTGGTCTGCACACCGTGAAAGGGCCATGTGGGCTACATTATACGTATCAGATGGCCTCTGGAAAGGCAAAAGTGTTTTGGGGAAACAAGAAACTGGATTAAAACTTCTTTGAAGTCTTAACTATTGATTCTCCACTTAGGAAAAGACTCTGCTTGTTCCCCAGATGTACCTATTCACCCTGAGTAGATCTAAATAACTGTCTAAACACTGTAGGTAGTGTGATGAATTCGGAGCTGTCAGAGGAGAAAAACGAGGCCCCGGTGAAGCATAATTGCTGTGGTTAAAAGCTCAACAGTGAAGTGGATAGAAGAATAATTGAGTACTTCTGTTTCATTAATAACCAGCTCTTTTAGCCCTAATGAATCACAAGCAATATAACCAGAGTTTTATGAGTAAGAGTAGTGCATCGAACGGCATCGTCGTGAGCAAATGCAAACAAATGTAAGCAAATTAAATCCCCTGTCGCTCATTCCTAGCTTTGTCATTCATTAACATTTTCTTAGCAACTGATACCCAAAGGCAATTAATTCCCATTCTGTGTCAGCTGGGATTTTGTTCTGGCAGACCACTGGATTGTTGGAGGGGTGCTTTTTATATATCCCAAACTGTGTAAATAAGGACTTTCAGTTTGTTGAGAAAGTGGAAAAACTACAGCTGTTGGCCTTCAGGCCCATTTAATAGGCTTGGCTCCCTTCATGCCACACAAAGAGTGGTTTGCCTTTTGACGTTAAACTGCTTACACTTTAAGGTCTCTAGTTATAGAATTGCTATTGTATGCAGCAGATAAAACCTTTTCTCACACTGAGTAGGTTATTAAAGATTGGAAGCTGTTTGCCAAAAAGAGCTTGGATTCCTTTCCTGGAGGTGATTTCAATATCAGAGAGCTCACAATATGAAAATGCAGTGGTGTGAACTAGGGATGTAAATAAAGGGGAAGGTGCTTAGTTTTATTAGGGGGAAATCTAGATTAGCTGTTTTCAAGGAAGTCAGCATGTGTTCATCATCCTGCCAGACACCTGGTGTCTGCAGCGCAGAGAATGTGAAACTGGGCTCCAAGGAGAAGACAGGACGGTGGTAAAGACTCAAGCAGGAGCAGATTGACCAGAATAGTTTTGATATATTGAACTCTGGCAGAAAAGCTGGAGCACAGCAGCCGCAACATCTCTAAGCTAAGAGAGCTGGGCTGGGTCAGCCTGGAGAAGAGAAGGCTCCTGAAGGGGAGACCTGAGAGCAGCTCCAGTGCCTAAAGGGACTACAGGAAACCTGGAGAGGGGCTTTGAACAAGGGCCTGTAGGGACAGGCCAAGGGGAATGGCTTGAACCTGCCCGAGGGGAGACTGAGCTGAGCTCTTAGGCAGAAGCTCTTCCCTGTGAGGGTGCTGAGGCGCTGGCACAGGGTGCCCAGAGAAGCTGTGTCTGCCCCATCCCTGGCAGTGCTCAAGGCCAGGTTGGACACAGGGGCTTGGAGCAAGCTGCTCCAGTGGAAGGTGTCCCTGCCCATGGCAGGGGGTTGGAACTGAGTTAGTTTTAAGGTCCCTTCCAACACAAACCATTCTATGATTCTGCTAACTGAACTCTTCAATGTATAAGCCATACTTTTTGAGGAGCCTGGCAGTGTTAAATTCCTGTCTGTGAGTCCACTTATGACATCCGTGCTTGTCGACCTCACTGATGAATAATTTATATCCAGTCTTGAAAGCATTAAAAGTACCTTGGCTTTCAAGCTGCAGCCAGAAAGAAAACCTAACCTTGGAGCTCTGCTTTCCCTCAGTGCTCCCTGGAAAGGGGAGACTTCAGAGCTGTGGAGCTTTGAGCGTAACGAAGCTTTATAAGAAGAAAAAGCTCAAGGGAACTATGCAAATGAGGAAAAGCTCTGGGAAAATTAGAGCAAGTCACTGATGTTGTGATGAAAGGTTGTCAATGGAGATGGTGACAACTGAAGTGCATTACCCATGGGTGCTGCTGTAATAGAAACAGGTGTTGCCGTCCAACCTGTCTGCAGACTGAAACGCTCTGGCTGCAATCCAGCTGCCGCAGAAATACATTAGAATTGGAGCTCATGGCTGCATTGTTTGCTCCAAACACTCATTTCTTGTTTTTCGGGTCCTGAAAGTTAAGGAGAAAGCTGGAAAAAGACAAGAGGAATGCTGAGCAAGGCTTCCCCCTCTCTCTTGGTTTGAAAATGGGATGAAGAGCATTTTGAAAAGTGACCTGAGGATAACAACATTTGATGTCAATCTCAAGCTACCCAGATGTATGTTAGTCTCCATTAAAATGGATGAATTCCTGTGGGAGCAGGAGATGTCTGTCACACCTGGTACCTGTGGGATGTTGGCTGCCTTTTACATGCCCAATCTGGGACACAGCTTTCCATTTTGCCTTAACAATGCTTTAAACAATGATACTGGGATGGTTTCATAGTCAGTGCTCTGTCCTTTCATGATTTGTTGTCTCTTTCTTTCTGTACCTTTGAGGTTTTGTAACCACTGTGTTGCAGGTGTTATCTGTATGCAAAGGCTGCTCAGCTCTGGGCAGGTGAGAAAAAGCAGGATAGGTGTTGGGAACAAATAGGGATCTTTTGGGCAAAGGGTTTAGGTTTTAGTGTAGAAAGGAGCTGCTTTAAGCCTGCAGCTTTTACTCTGACAGCTGAGTGCATTACTTTGCAAACTGAACAACATTTCTGAGCTAATGGTGTGAGTCTGCATGCATGCATGGGCACGCAGGCATAGAAGAGGAGCTAGGAAGCATGTAGTGTTTTCTGGCTGTTGTTTTAATCACTGAGAGCTGGAGTGCCTGCTCGCTGTCATGGATTTTTGTGCTCCAGTGAAGCCCAACTATGGAAGAAAAATTAAGTTAAGGGTTTTATTTAAGCTTCATCTGGATTCTGCTTCTCAATTTGGTGAATTAGAACCAGTTGTTTTTATTAACTTTGAACTGGATGGTGTGTTACCCTTTGGTTCTTAACATGGTTTAGTCATTGTAATCAATTTTCAATGGAAAATGGCTTTTGAATCATCTTGCCATCCAGCTTTTCTGAGTTAGCTGGTTTTGAAGTGGTTTTGATTGTTAGAAGTGTTCTGTTGCTATCAGAGGGCAGTATTTTTGGGGTTCTTCAGATTAGGTACTTCCAACCATGGCAGGGAGTAAATGTCTATGTGGCTTTGGGAGGCTTCAAGACCCTTGTTGCTGGCATGTGTTTGACTAACTGCCCCAACTGAAGTGTTGGATCCCATTTACTCAGAGTAATGTAATGACTTTGAGCTGTTCAGAGGTTTTTCAATGGGAGATGCAGTTTCGGTATTAAACATTTGCTTTTCATCAGTTTTGTCAGATCTTCAGGCTCTTCACAGTAGGATAAAATTCAAAGGCTGTGGGGTGCTTTTGTTGGTGAACCTGGAAGGTGAAAACTCTTTAACACCAGAACATCATCATTATCAAATCATGGAACGGTTTGAATCGGAAGGGACGTTAAAGCTCATCCAGTTCCAACCCTGTGCCACGGGCAGGGACCCCTTCCACTGGAGCAGCTTGCTCCAAGCCCCTGTGTCCAACCTGGCCTTGAGCACTGCCAGGGATGGGGCAGCCACAGCTTCTTGTACAGCATTCATTTATCAGGAAAAAGTGTGATTCCGAATGTATGTCCTTTTGCTCTGATGCTCCATGTTAGTTCTCTTACTGCTTATTTGATTGTGTGGTCCTTCTTTCAGCAAATTCAAGTTCCCATTTTTGTGATTTCAGGTAGTGAAACCACAAAAGAAGTGAATAGACTCAAGTATCTGGTTTACATAGTGCTTAAGCACAGGTATTTCATTTGCCTTCACTGAAAGGGGAACTTGGTAACCATGCAACTTCAATGCTTTGATTTAGGAAATTTGGCTTGAAACCCGCCAGAAGAATCCACTTCTCAAGGACACGTCTGAGCAGTACAGTCAGACAAAGTTTACCAGAAAATAGAAAAGGAACAACCCAGCAGCTTATGATCTAACCACTGGGAGTAATTTAATAGTGTTGGATGCCTAACATGGAGGAGACCATTAGTAGTCCTCTGGTGCCTTGGCAATAAATCATTCTGCAAAACTAATTAGGTATAATTCTGCAAGTCATTTGTGCAAGGTCCCATTAAAACCTGTGCTCCTAGGAGACCTGTTGTTAAGCTGCAGCATTTGCTAGGAACAATGGAGGCAAAGGCAGTGCTGTTATCAGTGTGGGCCTCGTTATTCGCATGACGAAGTAAATCATGATGAAATGTCCTGTTAATAATAGTTAGGAAAGACATTTGTCAGTGCAGGGGATCTGGAACAACCGAGTGTGCTTCTCAGTGCACAAATGTAGTGGCACTGTTAAATCATCCCCATAGAGCCTGGGGTGTCCAGGGAGCAGGAGAGATGAGTGCTGTGAATTGATGAGCTGACTTCAGCCCTGAAGAAGGTCTGCAGAAATGCAAAATGCCTATTTCTGTGTATTCAACACCAAGCTATATTGTTTAGAGATCGTTCTGTTTCATTTGGGAGTCATCTGGCCAATGATTAATTATAATAAGTATGTTGGTGTGAACAGGGCACTGAATGTGCCAGAGCAAATTTTGTATGTGCCTGACTTGTTTTGTTAATTTCTGACTTTGAATAAAAGACCAGGAGCAAAAGTATTAGTAAATGGCTCTTGTAAAACCTGATGCTTCTACCCTTGACAACACTGTGTGCCTCCAAACTGCTTGCAATCTGCTTGGTACTGAGAAACAGTTACAGGGCTGAAATGCCCCATTTGCCTTTTCTAGTTAGGCACTCTTAATTGTTTTTAAGGCCTGAGAATTGCTGGGGAGGGATAACAGTCTGTTAGTTTTCACTTTCTGAAAGGAGAGAAATACGATCATCTGCTTTTAATAATGTAACTTGTAAACCTAGTCCTGATTTATAAGTGCCTGCCTTCATCATAGAGTCATAGAATCCCAGACTGGTTTGTGTTTGAATGGACCTTAAAGCTCATCCAGTTCCAACCCCTGCCACGGGCAGGGACCCCTTCCACTGGAGCAGCTTGCTCCAAGCCCCTGTGTCCAACCTGCCCTTGAACACTGCCAGGGATGGGGCAGCCACAGCTTCTCTGGGTAACCTATTCATCAGGCCTCTGGCAACAAAAGGCTTGTGGAAGAATTTCACGTGTGCAAGACAGTTGTCATTATTTCTTTCTCTTACAATGTAATGTCAATTACATGTTTTTCATATTGCTGTTGAAGTTTGTAATTAAAACTGCTGTAGCTTACAACTAGCCACAGAGCTGCTAGGCTGGTGAAGAAAAACACTTGAAAAATGCTCAGTTAAGAGCTTGTGGTGACCCTAGAAAAAGCAGCAGAGGATACACAGAAAAAAGCAAGAGAGAGGAAAGCTTTTTTTGTCCAAATCACAATAAGAACTACATGAAAGGAGATATGAAATGCTTCTGCACAGATCTACCTGGCTGAGGAGGCTGTTGATGAACAGAGAACATTCATGGTGGTATTTGGGGCTGTCTGGATCCTGAGCTTGTTGTATTGAATACATTCAGTGCACTGCACATGTGCTGTTGGTTGTTTGCTCCTGAAGCAGTAAAAGTTTGCTCTCTAGGTGAGGTCTTTTGTAATACTATTATTTGGGCTTCTTATAGAACTTCCTTAAATTGACTTTTTATTTTAGTCTCCATCATGCCCTTGCCAGGCCTTGCAAGAGCATCATATCAGAATGCTTCAGTTGTAAGCCAGTAGCATAGGGAGAGTCACATCCAGGTCTCAGTGTTTAATTAAATGAAGCCTGATGTAATGGAAATGTCACTTTTCATGCATACAAAATTCTGTGTTCAGGTTGCTAGATGGTAAATGTATTTTATCTGTTTGTATAGACTGCTTTCTGTGGCCAATATTATTAACTACTTGACTTCATCAAAATAGAAGTACAATGAGCAAAGCATTTAACTGTTATCTTCAACATATGCAGTTTTTACTTTCCATTCAAGTTGGTTAATAAGGAATGGGGGATGCAAAGAAACTGCTTGATTTTAATCAATCTTCTAATTTTTTTCAGTTGGCCAAAAAAATCCGGGAGAAATTTAACCGTTACTTGGATGTTGTGAATCGGAACAAGCAAGTGGTGGAAGCATCGTACACTGCTCACCTCACATCGCCCTTGACTGCAATCCAGGACTGCTGTACTATTCCCCCATCTATGATGGAGTAAGTATTGAATTCTGGAATTGTTAATATGTGAAGAAAACAGACAATTTCTTTGCAGAATGGCCTGTATTTTCTGCCCATCTTGATAACTCTGAAAAGGGGCAAGACAGTAGTCCAAAGATGGTTCTTATCTTGTCCTTGTGTTCTTTCCCTTTTTTACTATATACATGTTTACTGATGAGCTCTAAACAAGAACGGCATCTCTGCTGTGATGGGTTGTAAAATGAAACAAAAAGGATAAAAGTTTGTTCAACCCTTAATTGCATGGAATACAAAATGAGTCTGTCGCTGTCCAAGATACTATCTTTGCACTGAGACACTGAATAACTGAATAACTCTTCGGAAGTTGGTTATGGGACTTCTTTTCTACCCCCTCCCTTTGAAGCGCATTAACCAAAACCATGAGCTGGTCAGTACATCACATGCTGAAACTTGCATTGCAGTTTAATCAAGTTGACCTGGTGCTGTTTGATGCCAAAGTTAACCCAAATTGAGTACATTGCTTGGAAACAGAATTTGTCCATTTAAAGTTTGTTTTGCTTTAAATACAGGAGTTTTCAATAGCCTAAATCTAGGCAGTTGGTTGTCTTTAATCATGTTTTATTATGCTGAATATTTGCAGAGACTTCTTTGGGCTTCCTAATTGTAGGAAGGTGTGATGGAAGGTCTGGTTTTGCAATAATTTCTTCTAAATGCTCAACATTTTAAGCATTTACTTCCATATGTGCTAGAAAAGTAACTTTCACTTGATGCAAACCTTGATTACAGAGTGTGTTTTCATTGTTCATATCTGTCTGATTTAAAAGCATTTTGGGGAGAGGAAAGTAAATTGGGTAATAAATATTAAAAACGCTTTCTGCAACGTGGCTCTATGAGACAGCTCTTCTCTTAGTGACACTGTGCTTTCATCGTTCCTGAAGTATGGCATTAACCTTTTTTTCTATAAGGATTTAAAATGTTCACTGCATTCAAATATGTGGTATGAATCTGTGCCTGGAGAGGAAGGCCACTCGCTTGTTTTGTGTGCGTGTTGACTGACACAGAGGCAAGATATCTCAGCAGGATTAAGCCTCAGGTGACTCCAAAGAAACGAGTACCTTGCTGTTGGGTTGTGTGTAGATGTCATGGTCTTTGTGCAGTTCCTACTCACAAATTGCCTACATAAAATGCTGGCACATCTGGTGATCAATGGCCAGATATTTGGCAGTGTTGGTAGAAAGGTCAAGATTTAGTTGAGGATGAAAACCTTCCTGCTCTCTGATCTCTGCATGCAGGAACAGCAAGCTTCCTGCACAGGCTTCCAAGCAAGGGCTGAAGAGAAGGAGGAATGAGGAGATTTACCACCCGCCTGTCAGTATTGCATAATTCTTCATTAAAAAGTAAAAAGAGAGGTTTGTGCTGGAAACATTCCTGAGTTTCCTTTTTCTTTGTCCTCCAAAATTACTTAGTTTTAAGGTCCTTTAGAAATTTCTTTCCCCAGGATGGAGTTGCATAAGGGTCCTTCACAGGAAGTGGCTTAAAACACAAACTGGGGTCACAGCTGGATAAGTAAAGAGGTGAATTTTCTATTTGCAGAGCTCCTCATTCAGGCATTACAATATAGAATCATAGAATCATAGAATAGTTAGGGTTGGACAGGACCTTAAGATCACCCAGTTCCAACCCCCCTGCCATAGGCAGGACACCTCACACTAAACCAGGTCACCCAAGGCTCTCTCCAGCCCGGCCTTGAACACTGCCAGGGATGGGGCATTCATAGCTTTCCTGGGCAACCCATTCCAGTGCCTCACCACCCTCACAGTAAAGAACTTCTTCCTTATATCCAATCTAAACTTCCTCTGTTTAAGTTTGAACCTGTTACCCCTTGTCCTGTCACTACGGTCCCTAATGAAGAGAATATAAATACTATTAACATAATATAATAATACAATATATTCTTATATATTATATATTATATCAGACTATATTATCCATTATTAGAATATAATGTAGTATTATTGTATATGAATATAATATAATAATATATATTAATATAATATTATCATATAAATACTGAGAATTTTATTCTTATTATTTAGTTGGTTGGATTGATAATACTAAATCTGCTTAAGTGGTTACCAGACCAGTCTGTCAGTCTGCAGGATCTTTTGAGCAGCACTTTGGCAATGCCTGGTTGAGTACCTGTGGTTGAGAATGGTGGCTTATGTGACCATTGGGAATATACCCACTCCTGTCTTCAGGGAATTGTCTGCAAGTCGTACAAAGAACGTAAAACCGTGTTTTCCTTTAGAAACTTCACTTCCAGGATACTAGCACCGTGTTTTATTAATTGCCTGATTTGTTTAAGTGCTTCTGCCATCATTTCAGTTGTTTCTCCCCCTTCTGCTGTTCTTCCTTTCTTTTTCCTTCACTGTAGCACCTCCCTTCTGGAAGAATCTCCATACTGGTTAAAATGTCGAGGGAAGAAAGCCAATGTTGATACCCAAAGTGGTGTTGTTGGGTCTTACATTTGACACAGCCTGCTAAAGGGGAAACTAAAACAGTTCACACGGGCAGAAAGTGGCTGTTCCTGAAAAGCCAGTTCCGCTGTTAGAGCTACCTCAAAACCTGTCCTTGTCTCCCTGTCTCTCCAAGAGAGGGATTAGTTTTTAATAGAAATCTCAAAATGAGATAACCTTCTTCTTAAGCAGAAGCTTTCCATTGAAATGAAAAGCTTGCATGCTCCTCAGGATCCCCCTTGGGCACCTCAAGGCCTGGTTAAAAGGGAAAGATATAGCCAGCAGTCAGATTTTGGGGACTGGAATACACACGTGAGTGTTCGAACATTGATTGAGGAATCATTTTGGAAACACAAGTATCTCCCACCTGCATATTTTAACCATATTTTGAAGGCTTGATTTATTTGAACTCTTCCACCTTTAATTTTTGGGCTCACTTGGTCTGGCTTTGAGGAGGCCTGCACTGGTGAGAAGTTGAGTTAGATGTGCTACTATTGGTGACAGCTTGTCCTTGGTGCTTAAAAGATGTGTGTTAGTACCGGGCAGGAGAGCACTGGTGTTAGAGCAACAATAATTATAATAGTTTGGTTTAGAGCATGTATTAGCTGCTGCTATAAAACAGGACGCATTAAAAAGACATGGATTTGTCTGTGCTATTTGCCACATCCAGGAGACACTTTGCTTTAGATTGTACCTTAAAAATGCGTGTGTCCTTAGGGCTCTGGCTTTTCTTTCAGGAGGGTTGTGAAACATTTGTGTTACAGCTCCTTCATTCTGTGTATTCTCTTTCTTTGTGCAGGGAGGTGTTTCATCATGTGGCCTCTTTACTTGAGTAAACATTTGGTGCAAGAACAGTATCAGAAGCATCTTATCCTCAGGGTATATTTTTAACATAGATACAAAGGCCAGTCCCACAATATTTAAGGCTGTTTATGGTGATCAGCATCTAAATGCATGGTCATGTTTGAAAATATGAGGGCATTTCATACTCTGAGGTGATTCTTCCATCAGCCTTTTACATTGTGTCGGGAATGCAGCAAGTCTGGATTGGCTTTGGAAAAATTACTTTGGAAGGAGATGATGAACTATTGTGTAGAGAAAGGTTTATTGAGGGTTGTTTTAGTGGTTTGGTATCTTTAGACTAGATTTGTTGTTACCGTTAAAATTACCAATATGTTGCCTTGTGTTTGCTTGCATTTACCTTGAAAATCTGAGCATTAGATTTGAAGGTACTTTGCCATGTTGCTTGAGATAAACCACACCTGGGAACTATAAATTAATTATACGAAATAGAACTAACAAAGCACAAACTGGGATGTAAAATAAACCTGGCACTTCAATTGCTCGTTTAGTTGAGTAGTGAGACATGATAGGGAAAGCAGCGTTTATTGCATTGCCATTATGTGGTGAGGAGCCCAAATGAGTGAGATTCCATATGACTGGAAAAAATTCCTCCCTGTGAGAGGAGCTGTGGCTGCCCCATCCCTGGCAGTGCTCAAGGCCAGGTTGGACACAGGGGCTTGGAGCAAGCTGCTCCAGTGGAAGGGGTCCCTGCCCGTGGCAGGGGTTGGAACTGGATGAGCTTTAAGGTCCTTTCCAACACAAACCATTCCAGGGTTCTATGACTGTGGTTCCAGTCTGTAGTGACTAGTTCTGAACTAAAATTAACAGCCTGTGCTTTTGCTTCTTTGTTGTACCCAGCATATACTGACCTAAACTGGTTTAAGTACTAACAGTCATGTATTTGTTCTCCCCACCAAGGTAGGTTTGTGCAATGGAACTGCCTTGTTTTGAAAAGCAGTGAAAATAACTAAATCAGAGCATTCAAACCCAACTTGAGGAGGCAGTGCAGTTGGTGGCTGTTGAGTGGTTTTGGCAAGGGGCTTTTCCATAGACCTTAATTCAGCAAACATTTCATCATATGCTTCTGCTCATCTGGTTTACCAAAGCATTCAAATACGTGCTCATCTGAATGGGAATTAGTCATATGCATAAGTATACATGCAAGTACTGCTAAGTAGAGGTGGACTGCTAAATTGGAGCAGTGGAGCAGGGGCTATGTGGTTTTCTTTAGTTTTTCTGTTCCTTTCTTCAGATACAGCATTTTGCATTTTCAGTTCTGCTTAGTCAAGGGTTGGGAATGGAAAAACCATGATGGTAATGGAGAGGCAACAGTTGATAGGAGTCATCAGAGAGGATAGCTCTCAGGCAAGCTTGGAAGTGGATGGTACGAGGATCCGGTATCTGCCCTACCATCCAGGCTTTATTTGTGTCCATGGGGTCAGAGCCCAAAGACTTGCTCCTTTCCTGAGGGCTGTGTGCTGCCTTGAGGAAGTGCCCGCAGCAGTTGAGAAGATGGATTGCTCCAGTGAGACAGAGTTAATATGGATAAAGTGCTCTGGGCTCTTAGCAAAATGGATGGATAAACTGATGGGAGATAAGAAAAATGGATGTTGAGTGATTCTAATCCTTAAGGAAATCCCTGCTGGAAAAATAAGGCTTTGTGTTTTCCTCACTAATAATGGCTGATGAAGAAGCCATGAGAAACAGATCTCATGCTGTCTCCAGACATTCCCTATCATGAGTGGATTGTGTGGTTATTTACAAGACAATGTTTTAATTAATGTATCTTCCTTCCTAAGAGGATAAGTACCTTTGTGCACAGGAGGGTGTCTCCTGTTTGTCGTGCCTGAGATGCTTCATTCCCAGGAAAGCCCTCAGTAGGTCTTTAGGAAGTCTTGGAACTGAAATGACCTGATGTGTGTGGGGTGGAAATGGGGCTATAGAAGAGTGTCAGCAAGAGGGTAGGGAAAGCACAAGCAGTGTTTTTTTATCAGAAATACTGAGCACCTGCAGCTTCTCTGCATCTCTAGCAGGAATTTATGGAATACCTGTTAGCTGTGGAAAGTGTCTAAAGACTAAAGGCATGGGTTTTGGGACAGATTTGGAAGCATTAGCTTCGGTGGTGTTGTAACTCTGCAGGCCTGTGTGGTCTGACTTGTGAATGACAGCTGAGATAACTTTCTTGATAAAGATGATGTTGAACTAGATGGCAACATGTAGATCAAATAGATGTTTTATACCGAGTATTTGCAGATGAAAGAAAATCACAAAAATCAAAGTCTACCGAAAAAAGAGTTTATAACCTCTTACTCGGATGCATTTGTGAGGAAACACATAGCTGCCTGTGCAGCTTTTCCAACAAAAAACCGCAGAGATGAAGCTTTTAAAGGGAGACAAAAAATTCTTCCCTAACCCATTCTTGATTCTCTTCCATTTCTGTCCAGTTTAAAAACCCATCATGCTCTGATATGCTACAGCATTTCACGTCCTTGAGTGCCTCTAAAAGAAGGTAGGCAATGGTTTCCTTGAGTTGCCTGCTGCTGGGACCTGGGCAGGGAGAGAAGGGCTTAGCTGGAACCTGCCCTGTGTGCCTTGCTGCTGCAAGGAGTAGCATGGTGTGACCAGCCATGGTCCCCTGATAACGCTGCACCTGCAGATGGGGCATGAATACACGTGTGTGCTGGTAGAAACATCCCGTTCTCTTTGCCTCGACCCTGGGGAATGGAAATGAATTCCACTGCTGGTTTTCATGAGAAGTTGACACGGGTCTCCAAAAAAACCACACATATTGCCATTCATCAGTGCTATTGCTTCTGCTTCCTCTCAAACGTATGTTTGAGAGGAAAATCAGAACATTTCCAGAATGCTGGAAATCATAGAATCCTAGAATTGGAAAGGACCTTAAAGCTCACCCAGTTCCAACCTCTGCCATGGCAAGGACACCTTCCACTGGAGCAGCTTGCTCCAAACTCCTGTGTCCAACCTGGCCTTGAGCACTGCCAGGGATGGGGCAGCCACAGCTTCTCTGGGCACCCTGTGCCAGCGCCTCAGCACCCTCACAGGGAAGAGCTTCTGCCTAAGAGCTCAGCTCAGTCTCCCCTCGGGCAGGTTCAAGCCATTCCCCTTGGCCTGTCCCTACAGGCCCTTGTCCGAAGCCCCTCTCCAGGTTTCCTGCAGCCCCTTTAGGCACTGGAGCTGCTCTAAGGTCTCCCCAGAGCCTTCTCTTCTCCAGACTGAAATCTATTCCTGTTCTTTATTTAACTGCGCTGATAAGAGCTTAGGGAATGCATTTATCTAAATTTGTGAAAGGAGATGGAATGGAGAAATATTTGTTGGTAAAACATGCTTCTTGGCAGTGTTGTGTTACAAACATTAATAGATCTGTTTGACTAAGTGAGTTTACAAACCTATATTTGAAAATCATTTACTCCCTGCCTGCAATATCGCCTTCAGAAGTGCTCTGCTTTTCTCCTTTTTTAAACAGATGGTTAAATATTTGCTAATGCTGTTCAGTTTTATCGCTGCTCTTTCTGTGTTTATCTTTCCTCTCTGGAGCAGTTAAGTGGGAGATAACGGGAATCCCATTCCGTCCCTTCAGTTGCCGCAATATCTGAAGAGCTGCACTTCCAAAGGAGAAGTGGGTGGGCCGCACTAGGTGAAATTTAAGATGTATTTGCTGTTCTTGCAGAGTATCAGGCTACAGTAATGCATGTGGGTTGCTAGAAAATGTGGGGAGTGTGTGTAAGTGCTGGTCTTGGCATGACCTTCTTCTGTCCATAAACTGCAGCAGGTATTTAGGAAATTGCTCTCTTGGACTGTTGCTTTTACATCGTAAATGTGTCCAAATTCCTTGTGAAATAGTGGGCTTTGGAATAGTTTGTGTTACTGGGTTGCAGCCCTCCTTCCAGTAATACACTTTCTTTATGTCTAAGTATACTTGGACTGTTTCAAGCAGTAGTTGAAATAATTGAAGCAACTTCTCTGCCTTGCCAGAAGAAACCAGTGAGCTGAATCACCAGTGGCTTTTTGATTGTTAAATCTATTCCTAAAAGCGTTGTTTTCCCGCATTCTGTTTAGATGCAGTGGGAATATTTCAGTGTTTATGTAAAATAGGAGTGAAAGTCTTGAATTTCAAAGGAAATCCTGAATTTCCAATGAACTTCCGTAATTTCATTTGCATACTAAAATCAGCTTTAAATTTGTATGGGTGGAAAGGGAGTGAAAGGAATGAATGTTAAAACAATGAAACCCCCTCAGTAGCTGCTCAAGTGTCATTTTTATATGCAACTCCTTCATTTTTTCCCCTAAACTAAAACTGTGCAAAAGAGGTTGATTTACACTGTAAATTCAGGCCAAACAAAATCCAATTGGAGCTCACTTGAGCCCTGTTTTGATGTCAGATTCAAAGCTTCTGCAAATGTATTTTATCTTCTACGCTCGCTGATCTCCTGCTTGTAAATCCCGTTGAAGGAGAATAAAAATGAGTGCAGCCTGATGGGAATTTAATGTCTGAAGTTCAAAGCAGTTTGCACATCAGAGCTAACGTCAATCAAATGAACATCTTGCAAGCTAGGCAGGGAGCGCGTTTCTCCTTGGGGAAGAGATCAAAGTGGGAGTCGCAGTTCTGTTTGCTCCCTCGGGATGCAGTTTCGATCGGTTCTTCATTAAAGTGAATCCAGAAGGAAGGGCGTTTTAGAGAGAGGCAGGGAAATGGGGATGGAGCGAGGGGGCCTGTCTTGACACTGAATTTCAGCCAATGTTGGTTTTTCCCTCCCATTTAAGTAAGTACCAAACATAATTAATATCAAAATACAGGGTTTGGTGTGATTTTGTGGTCAGGATTCTGGAGGACTTCCTAAGTGTTGGTTATGGTGTTACAACATAGAACATTTTGGGTCTAATCCCAGTGGAGATCTCATCAGCCATTGCTGTTATCATCTGCCTTGTAGTCTTGCTGCTGGCAAAAGTAGGAGCTCTAGTAAAAAATCCATCTCCTTTGTACAGAGGAAGGATGGTGATCAATGGTTGTCTGCTAAATCTTTACATATTGAAGTTCTGGGCTTTTTAACTTCTTCCAACGAAAGCCATGGGGAGATCTGTGTGGGTAAAACTTGTGTGGAAAGCAGGCAATGTATAAATACATCATAAGGAAGGTAAAACCAGTAGTCACAGCCAGGAATGTGAGCATTGACTGGTAACGCCACACAGCACTGTTGAGACTTTACTTCCAGGTGTTGTTTTGATGGTGAAGATTGCCAAGTAGGTTAATAGCACATTCTTAACTGAAACAACTTAGAGGCACCCAAAAGAAGCACATGGAAAATTCTACAGTGTGATTAAAAGGATGCAAATATTGCAATGTTAGTTTGCCACAGTGCTGCCTTTGCCCAGTTTCTGGTCTTGGTTTTCTGAGAACATACAATTGCAATGGGAGCTGGTCTCTTCCCAAAGTCCTTGTGTCATGGACCCAGTCACACTTTAAAAACACACCCCACTGCAAGGTGTAAAAGTCAGTTTTAAGGCAAACTGCACCCAAAAAGAGATTTGATGTAGACATCCCCCATAGCTCAGCCTGGAGCAGTCCTTGCTCTAGGCCGACAGGTCTGTCTGAGGGTGTTTTTTAATTTACCAAGGTTAGAAGAATTCTTCTTCTGCATATTTTATTTAGATCATTTTCCCTTTCACTGTATTCCACTTTTGCTACTTGTGTGCTGTAGGAAGAGAAAGGAAGGGTGGGCTGAGCTGCTGTAAATTTTTGCTTTCCTTTTCCAGCTCTGCTACAGATTATTTGGGCATCCATGTCTATATTTACCTGCTGGGTAATGTAATACTTGCTTAGTGAGAAAGACTGGAGGACTTTGTGGAGTTTTGCATTAAAATACTTCAATATGCTCCAGTAAAACCTGCAGTGTAAATAGGGAGTTTATAGCTGGAACACAGATGCCCTTGGCCTGTGGCAATCAGTTTGGGACTGCACAAGCGCCCGTAGTGGGGCAGTTGAGGGTGTCAGCTTTATTTTTGCCTTTCTAGAAGGCATGCCAGAGTTGGACCTGGTGTTCCTCTGCTTGAAACCCCAGGTTAATATCGGTCATGGCTGAGAGACCTGAAATTCCACTTGGCAGCTTTGTGTGTAGGAAGAAGCGGTGTAGCAATTCACTCGTCGTTTTAAATCAAGATACATACAACTCCTCTGCCAGGTAAGGGGAAGCAAGTAGTTTTGGTGGTGTGGGAACTGCATGTCTGGGTGTGCATGTCACTGAGTGTGAGCAGTAACTTTTGGCACAAAATAAAATCAAAGCAGAGGAAGATTCCAGATGATTTTGAATTAAACTTCATCATTTACTGCCTGTGTTCTGAGACATGAATAATGTTAGTGGCTAGCAAGGTATGTTGTTGCCATCACTAATAGATTTGGATAGGAGTACTGGGATGGTTAGCTAACATCCTGAAAAGTCATTATTTTTTCCTAAGAGTTAGTTCTTCAGCATGGCTTGGAATCTTTCTTTAGCATGGAGATGTTTAATTTTCAGACTATAGCTCTTCTCCATCTGGGTTTGCCCAAAGCTAAACATGTTTTTGGTGAAACCCATCCTTTATCAATCAGTCTTAGTCTGGAGATTCCTTAGCCAACAGAAACTCAACAACATTTTTGCTTGCTTGGTAGCAGCTGTAGGTTTTTGAAGTGGTTGCATTTTAATGGGGATAGGAAAAGCCATAGCCTTGATCTGAGAACTGTGTGCAAGTGAAAAGTCAAGGCTTTTCCTCAATGGAGATGACTTTGGGGAGTTCTCAGAGAGCAGGTTGCCAATGATTTCAACAAGCAACTCCCGACAGACTGGATGAGCCTGCAACACCAAGGTTTGGCTGCTTTTGGTGTCTGACATAGCATCCCTTCCTCATCTTACAACCTGATGGTGGTAGGGTCTGATCAAGAGGACAGGAGACCTTTGTCCACCCATTTTCTCTCTTTTCCTTGCCGTGAAGAATGAGGATAATGCACAGGGTGCCCGGAGAAGCTGTGGCTGCCCCATCCCTGGCAGTGCTCAAGGCCAGGTTGGGCAGAGGGGCTTGGAGCACCCTGCTCTAGTGGAAGGTGTCCCTGCCCATGGCAGGGGGTTGGAATTGGATGAACTTTAAGGTCCCTTCTAAACCATTCTATGATTCTATGAAATGACTTCTATCCTTCAAGGGCATATTCCTAAACCTGTGAGCAGGCTGTGCTGTGTTCTTCATTTTATAGTGGAAGTTAAACCTCTGCTTTCAGCAGAAATAACATTAGTTCAACCTAGAATATGGTTATATTGGCAGGAATCATGAACAAAAGGCGAACTTGTGGCCTGTGGATGTAATAGCAGCGCTGCTCACAGTGAGCTCCAGCGTTCCTCTCAGGAGCATGTGTGGTACCAGAATGCTAATATTTCTGGAAGTGGGTGCAGTCACTTACAGAGGTGGTGATCTTAAGCCTACTTAGCAAAGATTTTTCTTGTTCTTAGTTTTCGCTTCTAAGTTGCAAAAGGTTTTCCTACATCTCGTGTGAGGGGACCCCATGAACTGAGAGATGGAGGCTCTCAGCAAATCCTGCATCTGGACTGGGGCTGCTGCAGCTATGTTCCTATAGAAAGAAATTATTTTGTATTTGGCTTAGGAAAATATATTGGATTAGGAGCACTTCGGTTTGCTTAAAAAGGCTTGCTTCCTGTGGTCATAACTTGAAATTTCCTTGTGTAACCAATTCCATCTGTCTGTGGTTTTTGTTTCTGCTAATTGTTGTTATAAGGGGATGATTTAGAAGTGCTTTGTTTTATTGTCTGTTCATGCCTACAAACCCCAGCCCTTACAGCAGGCACTCTGTAAGGAAAAAAACAAACAAATCGGTGTTTTTCCATCCTTATTGGGCACCATATTTGTTGCAGTAATTGCAATTTACTGGTTCCTGTTTCTTAATCAAAATCTTCATCCAAAGGAATGGTTCTTGTTTTTCATACTGCTTTTGCTTGCAATATTTTGGGGCTCCACTATGTGATAGTCTATACATGTGGGTGAGGGTCGACTTAGATCAGATCTTAGGCAGAAGCTCTTCCCTGTGAGGGTGCTGAGGCGCTGGCACAGGGTGCGCAGAGAAGCTGTGGCTGCCCCATCCCTGGCAGTGCTCAAGGCCAGGTTGGGCACAGGGGCTTGGAGCAAGCTGCTCCAGTGGAAGGGGTCCCTGCCCATGGCAGGGGTTGGAACTGGGTGATCTGGAGGTCTTTTCCAACCCAAACTACCCTGTGATTCTATGATTCTATGAAAAAAAGAACCTTAGGCACAAATATAATGTACATAGAGCAAAATAGCATTAGAATGGCACTGGGTGAGTGGTATATGTAAGCTTGTGATGGATGTGCTGTAATTTTGAAGTAATTTTGTTGATATCTTTTGATGCAGCTGGGGTTCTTTTTGTAATTTACTGTTTTAGTGCTGACAGTATTTAACAAACCCCTACTCCACTCAGTTTCTTTCCAAGACTCATTTCCTATCAGCTTTCATGCCAGAAAGGCTCCTCATCCAGAGTGGGATGTTATGCAGACCTCGCCTGTGGTTTGTTGTCATTGCTGAGGAGTAGGTTGATAGTAGAAAGTTTCTTTGATAGGAAGTAAGTAGTTTTTCTAAGTACTAGAATACTCATGCCAGAAGTCAAATATCAAAATGTTCAAGGTCACTAAAATATTAACAAGTAAAATTGTCCTAAATAGTACAAAACTGCATTTGAGTCCTTGAAAGCTTCAGAAGTGTTTCCAGTTATTTATAACTCTTTAAACCTCTTTTTAGTTCTGTTCTGGTAAGGCATTGGTTTAATTATATTTTATTGTCAGCAGAACTATTATGCTGTAATAACTTTTTCATTGGAGTTATGAAAGCATTTGAATTATTTAACCAAACCAAAATGTAACAAAACTTCAGGCTGTCAAGTTCCTTCTGCTGTTTGGAATGTAAATCCTCAAGTTTTGGGCTAGAAAACAGGTTTACAATTGCTCTGTTAGATCTTTGTTGTAAAGACACGAAGAGGAAATCCTCTTCATGCAAGACACTGGGAATACAGCTTTTAAAAATGGAAGATGAAATGATGGTGCTTGTGAGAGAGTCTCTAGCAAGAAAGTTTGGTTCAGCAGCAGGAGGAAACACTCCTTCATGGCAGGCCTGGATGCTGTGCACATTTCCCAAGCTGGAACCTGAATCCAGATGAAAGACCACTACTCCCTTATGATCCTATCTTTCAGAGAATATGGTGGAGGAAAACGCAACATACCATTGTATAGGGCAAATACAGCCAAGATGAGCTTATCCCCCATAGTTTTGGTGTTCACAGTTTTCCCTGGACCCTTTAAATATATATAATGTTGGAATTTCCAAAGTAATTGTTTGTCATTGAAATTCCAAATGATATATTTCCATTGTAACCACTCTGTAGGTTGAATAGATAATGTTAGATTGCTAATCCTGGCGTTGTCATTTCAGATTTGATGGGAATTTCAACACCAATGTTTCTCGAACTATCAGCTGTGATAGACTGTCTACTACTGTCAACAGCAGGGCCTTCAATCCTGGACGTGACTTAAATTCTGGTAAGTTGTAGAGTTCTGCTTTTTTCCTCTGGTGTAGGGGTCTTTTTTTCCAGCACACTTGAACATTTCCTTGGCATAGGGAATTAGCATTGATTGCCATAGCAACAAGCTTTTCTTTCTCTTTCAAACTGTCACACTGCTCTTAATTTGAGATCTCATGATGGAGAGATGATACCTAAAGTAATGCCCTTAGTCTAAGTACTTTATGAAAACGTCATGAAGATTTTATTCCAGCCTACCATGGATAATTCTGTTGTGGTTTATGCACTTTTTATTTCTTCTCCTTTCTTTTATTCTAAGGCACTTTCTTTCCTCGGCCTGTCTGCTTTGGCATCTGTAGTGTCAGCTGCTGAAGGGGCTGTGCAGAGAAGTTGCTCTGATCTTCTTAGCTCAGTTCAGCTAATGTGAGGCTGTGTTTGCAGCGATATGCAAAAGCTACAAAATATAAGGACATCCTGAAATACTTCCTTTCTTTGTCTTGTCAGGGCATTTCCATCTCGACACTCAGTGCATTTGCGTAACACGCTTAAAGAGATAGAAATATGGACCAAAATACATGACTTATTCCTGAAAAATTCAGCTTTTGGTCCTCTGGTGCAGCCAGGTGTTCTTTCTGTTTGAATTAATACATGGATTGAGAATTTAGATTCATGGAATTGTTTGGGTTGAAGGGACCTTAAAGCTCACCCAGCTCCAACCCCTCCCATGGGCAGGGACACCTTCCACTGCAGCAGCTTGCTCAATTATTTTAATTATTGGTTTAATATTGGTGCATCTTTTGGAATAAAATCCTGATTCATTGTTTGTAACGTACCTGATGAACGGGCAGAACTGCCATTCCACTCTCACCCTGCACACAGCATTTGCATATTTTGCAATAAGTAGGATGAAAGAAGCCCAGATTCCTCTCAAGCCTCCCTTTCTGTGTCCCTTCTTGCAGCTTTGCTTTCTGGATATTTATGAAATCTAAAAAAGTACAAACAAAAAGCAAAATGAACAGCCCCTGCAGGTTCCTTTCCATCCCATCCACTGTATGCCACATCTTGAATGCAGGTGCTGGCCAGACAAGCTGGTTTCCTGATGTACATCTCATCACTATAACTTGCGTAGTTTTTCTATCCTAAAGCTAGGCAGTCTTTGTTCACTTCCTAGGGTTTGCTGGGCTTTGTTTTACTCATAAGCTATATTTCTATTAAAAATCTCAAGAAAACAACTTCTTTTTATTAAAATAGTGTTTAAAATCACATACAGCTGTTGTTTAATCAAAATAAATTTTGAAAGCAAGTTTTCAGACACTGACAAAAGCAAAGCATTGAATGAATTAATGGTTTTTATTTCGTTAAAACCCATTATTTTTCTTCTGCAGAAGATGGATGTAAAAAAAGGATTACAGAAATAATCCGTCTTGAGTGGTGGGAAACAAATAAACTGCAGTTTCCTTTAAACATTTCATACATTTCTGGTTTGAGTTCTCACAGAGGCATGTTCAAGCTTCGTGTTGTCCGGGCTCCACAGTGAGACTTGAGTCGCCTCCTCTTCCCTTGCCTCCGGCTGGAAAGCTTCCTGATAAAAGGAGTGTCTTCAGCAAATGGCATTGGCAGAACAGAGCAGCAGAGGAGAACAGGGAATTGGACTGCTAGTAGGAACAGGGAAGTGCTTCAGGATATATTGACAGCAGAGTCTCCTCCAAGCTTTCCTGTTAGCAGCTCTCAGAAACACAGCCTTTGGGGGAGGTTTTTTGTTAGTGAGGAAATGCCTGTAACAGAGAAATGCAATAGAAGGAGTGTATTGTTGCAGAAGAATGAGATGGAAGAAGGTCTATTTGAGAAACAAAAGTTGGTACTTGGTACTCATCTAGTGAAATGAGTTTTCTACAATGAATAACATTACTCCTGGAGGTGCTGGGTGAGAAGCTCCCCATGACCCGGCTTCACTGTGTGCTTGCGCCCAGAACCCCTGCATGTGCTGGGCTGCACCCACAGAGCATGAGCAGCAGCTCAGGGAGGGGATCCTGCCCCTCTGCTGTGCTCTGGGGAGACCCCCCCTGCAGCCCTGATCCAGCTCTGGGGCAGCAGCACAAGAGGGACGTGGAGCTGCTGGAGCGAGGGCAGAGGAGGCCATGGAGCTGCTGCGAGGGCTGGAGCAGCTCTGCTCTGGAGCCAGGCTGAGAGAGCTGGGCTGGGGCAGCCTGGAGAAGAGAAGGCTCCTGAAGGGGAGACCTTAGAGCAGCTCCAGTGCCTAAAGGGGCTGCAGGGAACCTGGAGAGGGGCTTGGGACAAGGGCCTGTAGGGACAGGCCAAGGGGAATGGCTTGAACCTGCCCGAGGGGAGACTGAGCTGAGCTCTTAGGCAGAAGCTCTTCCCTGTGAGGGTGCTGAGACCATTCTATGATTCCTTTCATCCTTGTGTGAAGGTGCTTGAAAGTCTGCAAGATGACATTTCTGTGGTCCTCAGCTGAGAACATCTAAGCTACATAATCTTCACCACTCCAGCCGCAGAAACAGGAGACTGATGTGGCTTCAGGGAAAGGCTGCTGCTGGAAAGGTTGAGCAGAATAATGCTGATGTGGAGCTGGCCATTGCCCATGTCCAAAGCAGTGTCCCTGTATCACTGCAGGAGTATTTGGGTTTTGGAATAACCTGGTTAGGGGCAGGAGGCCGGGTGTTTGTGTTGTGGGTGGAGGTATTGTGTTGGTGGTATCTGTAGTGGTTGCTTATGTAGTCAAGGGCCATGACCTGTTGTGCCAGAACAGCAGTCTGTGCCCAAAGGAATTCGTGGGCTGAGACAATAGTTGGCTTGAGACAGATTGATCTGTTTATAGATTGGGAAGCAGTTTTGGTTAGAAGGACAGTGCTGTCAGTGCAGCAGCATCCTTACAGCTGCGAAGATGGCTGTCAGGTTAGAAATGGTTTTAAAGAGCACTTAATGTCATCTGTCTCTCCAAAGTCTTTATGTTTTCTTAGCTCTGCAGTGACCTGGTTTTGTGAATCACTTTCCTACAGGGATACACTTAGGACAGAGCACTCTCTCTGCACAGAACCTGTTTCTCAATGAATTCACATGTGTGTATTCATTGCTCTTAACTAAAATCCCTCTGAAAAGAGGATAAAGATCAAAGAAGAAAAAATTTCCCCAAATCTCATGTATTTATTACTTCTTTTATAAGTGCCCTCACACAGAGCTAGTGAGAAATACCTGTTGCACCTTGGATTCAGACTCCACCTCAGCCTGAATTTTCTGCTTTAAAAAGCCTGAGAGTTCTTAGTAAATCTGAGTGTTTTGATGGTGTTTTTTCTCTCCTGCCTTGCTTTCTTTGTTTAGATTTAGAGGCAGGATGGGGAGCCACAGCTTCCCAAAAATCGTGTTATGCCATCTTTCCCATTGGATACAGAGTGTTGGAGAGGAGCCAACAGAGAGGGTTTTGAAAGGCCTCTGCTCCTCCAGCCCAGAAACAGGAGCTCCCCTAGTTTTTCCAGTTTCAAAAAACAGCCTTGACTGTCCATAGAAGCCCAGAATCCCAGCCCGGTTTGGGTTGAAAGGGACCGTAAAGCTCCTCCAGTTCCAAGCCTCTGCCATGGGCAGGGACACCTTCCACTGCAGCAGCTTGCTCCAAGCCCCATACAGCCTGGCCTTGGACACTGCCAGGGATGGGTCAGCAGCAGCTTCCCTGTGCAACCAGATTATCTTTGCAGATGAGCTGATCATTTTTCATTGTTGCTGTTAAGAAAACCCCTAATTCCCGTGAGTATCTCTTTTCCCACATGAATTTTGCAGTTTACATAATCCGGCCTATAAAAAGCTCTCAGCAAAACACAAATTTAAACTCTGCTCTGTTTGCCCTCGATCTCAATTCTTTCAATGTTAATCTTGGCCCAGAGTAAGAAAGTGGGATCAGAGTGGGGAGCTTGGAGGTGTTGGAAGGGAATGGAATTTGCACCGCAGACTCCAGCCAAGCCACATGAGCGGGACTGGGGAGAGCCCTCAGTGTAGATACCAACGTCAGCTTCTGGGCTGAACAATGTGTTAGGAAGGGTAAGTGTAGCTCATGAAACTTTCTATAATAAAGAATTTGAGGGGTGTTTTTGCAGTTTTCTAATGGATTTTTTTTTTTTTTTATAACATAAAAAGACAATAAACATTGATCTTGGGGAAGGGAGGAAAAAAAAGAAATAGATGCATATGTCTCTTAAAAAGTGATGCTTTGCCACTTTCTTTTCTTGATATCAGGTGACTTTTTAATATCTTAAGAAGGTTTTGTTTCATCTTGACTTGAGTTTTTCATTTGGATTCCTTTTAGCCATTACTACAAACTAGTTAAGGAGAGTCTTTATTGTTCAGATGGAATCACAGGCTTTGGTTAGTTAGTCTAAGAGATATGTCCTCACTGGGATGAGTAGTCCTTTATTTATTAGATGACAAAAACTAACCTAGAGCCAGTGCATTATGTTACCAGATTCCTTCAGTTTTTTTTCCTTTTAAATAAATAAGGAACCACTAAATCTTTCTCCTTCTCATCCTTCAAAGCACTGAAATGCCTGTTTCAAACCAGGCAGCTTTAGCAGATGCCCTTCTTCAGTGATATGCAGAGATTCTACCAAGTTGCTCAATAAATTTTCTCTGTGCCTTATTTGAGGTGTTGATCACTTAAAATGTGGAGTGCTTTGGTCATGTTCCTTATAGTGCTGTATTTTATACTGCTAGTTTGAGTGTGTTACAATAGTTGGGAGGTATTTGAGCAAAGAAGTTAATGCCTCGCTTGCAAATCCTTTTAATCAAGAAAGCTGGGCTCATTCCTTAAATTGAAAGGGTGTTTTTCTTCTTTCCCCTTCAGAGTCAAAAGAAGTCCCAGGGAGGGAGCTGGGCTCCATCCTGGCTCGTGCCATCAGCAGAATTTTAATTGGGTTTGAGCTACAAACGCTTTTATTTCTGGTGAAAATGCAGGAGCCAGTTTGACTCAGGAAAGCCTGGACCACATTTGGAGGTCTGGAGAGTTAGAGAATGTATCTACTTGCAGAATGAACACATTTGCTTTCTGCTGTTGTTTCTGGGGAGCACTAAAGTATCTCCATGATGGTTATCTTTAATGGCGATACTTGTCAGAGAAGAGCTGCAGTATGTGCATGGCACAGGAAATGACACTTCTCCTTTTTTGCAGGCTCAGACATGGGGTCTGCAGCTCAATAAATGTAATGCTAAAGGAGAGAACTGTAAGGAACACTTTTATAATGAGCAATTATGTTCAGTAGTTCCCTTTTTTATTCCCACTGACTGTGCTGTTCTTTGAAGATCAATTAGTTAATGATTTGAATATGCTTTGAAGATGGAAAGTGGTATCTAGAAGTGCTAAGTGTTATCATATCGCATTCCCTTTGAAGTTTATAAACTCTATCACATAGGGCTTTCTTTCTAAAAGTCCTTTTTGCCTTGTGAGATATTTATAATTAGAGAGAATGATCATTTCAGATGTTCTCATATTAATACTTTCCAGCTTCTGTCGGCAGCAGAATCTGGGGTCAGATGGTGCCGCATTGTAAGAGGGGACAGAGGTTTCGGAGTGACTTGGAAACAGCTCATGGGCAGCTCCCATTTGACCATTTATATCCCCAGTTTGTGTCTGGAATTAAGGGATTCCACTAAGATGTATGAGTTCACAGGACTTGGGTTCTTGGCTTCCTCCAAGTAGTGTGATATCAAGGCTGGGTCTTTATTTAGTGGTGATGCTCATTTAGAAATGCAAATCCATTGCACATACTCAGTAATACAAAATACTTTGTCATTTGTATTAGAACAGGGAGATGGGAACCACCTTGTACTGGCAAAATCACTGAACCTGATCATTCCTTTTGGGGTTAAAATGTAAATCACAGGTCAAGTATACAAGGCCTACAAGAAAGCTGGAGACGGGCTTTGGACAAGGGCCTGCAGGGACAGGTCAAATGGCTTGAAGCTGCCCGAGGGGAGACTGAGCTGAGCTCTTAGGCAGAAGCTCTTCCCTGTGAGGGTGCTGAGGCGCTGGCACAGGGTGCCCAGAGAAGCTGTGGCTGCCCCATCCCTGGCAGTGCTCAAGGCCAGGTTGGACACAGGGGCTTGGAGCAAGCTGCTCCAGTGGAAGGGGTCCCTGCCCGTGGCAGGGGTTGGAACTGGATGAGCTTTAGGGTCCCTTCCAACCCAAACCAGTCTGGGATTCCATGATTCTATACAGAGACTGAAAGTGGGTGCCAGTGAGATGCCCTGCACACATTTCTGCTGGTGCTGCCAAGGGTGTAATTGACAGACTTAGCCCTTAGCTATAGGTGAGGCAGGCAACTCATCTTGCAGTAGGGTTTTTGGGGGGTCTTTTGATTGCGTAACCTTTCCAGAGGCTGGCTTTGCCGGAAGGAGGAGGTGGGAATCAAACCCAGACCAGTGACTGAGGGAGTGGAAAGTCTGGGCTAAGTGAGGTTAGGCTAAAAAAAAGCATCTGCTGGGTGTCCTGGCAGGAAATATCTGCAGGACATTCTTACAGCTTTAGTGATGGAAAATAAGAGTGCGCTTAGAGAAGAAGTATGTATTTCTTAGCCATGGCTTATCTGCTGGGAGATTGTCTACTGTGCTCATAGGAAAGGGAAAAAAGAGAAGGAAAAAGCCAAGAGTTATGATAAAACTGGCGGTCTCTGGGGAGGGCGTTAATGAACTAACACACTGGCTGAAGGAAAACATGAGCAGAACTCTTTAAGAAGAAGGAGGAGCAGAGAGAGGCACCGAGGCTGTAAGGAGGGAGTTTGAAGTTCAAAACCTGTTGTTTTATGGGGAAAATGAGCACTTTTAAAATTCAGATACTCTCCTGGGAAAATAAGTACAATCTGTGTCCTTGTGGGAATGAGAAGTTTATCTTGAATTTCACCAACATCATTAAAAAAGGGAGTTTATAATTAAAAGTTGTGGGGGTTAAATCATTACTATATTAAACTGGACAAGTTTTTTCATCCAGGCTTTAACTGAGTGTTCATGTGTCTGATTAGAAAATACATTTTTCAAGTTCTGTAACCAATAAACCCCCCTTAAATAGCAGAAATTCAACCTCTTTATACGAAACAACTGCCACACTTCACCCCCAGATCTATGAAATCCCGGTGGCTACAAATAAAAAGCAGGATTTAAATGTTAGATAGAATCATAGAATAATAGTATCATAGAATAGTTTGAGCTGGAAAGGACCTTAGGATCATTCCACTGCCTCTGCCATGGGCAGGGACACCTCACACTAGATGATGTCACCCAAGTCTGTGTCGTTGCCTAATTGGCAGCGTCAAGCAGCAGAGATATAAAGGCATTTACTGCCCACCAGAACCCCTCTGGCCGTGGGGTCTCCCTCAGCTGTATCTCTAGACCTCCTGCATCAGCAAGGTATCAAAGGAGACATCCAATCCCAGACTGCTTTGTGTTGAAAGGGACCTTAAAACTTGTCCAGTCCCAACCCTGGCCATGGGCAGGGACACTTTCCACTAGAGAAGCTTGCTCCAAGCCCCATCTGACGACTCAATGTCTTCCTGAAAAATCCAGTGTCCAGAAGAAGCACTCAGAGCCCATGCTGGACTGTCTGTCAGTGCTCCGTGCCTGCACCTAAATGAACAGCCAAAACACTTGAGTGATTTGCTCACTCACTTCGTTGTGCCCATCACATGATAGAGCTGTGCGGCTCTCCTGTGACATCCAGACCTGGACATCTGGACCAGGAATAACCTCCACATCCCAAGTACTTTGCATTAGCTTTTGTCAGCTATTGGTATTGTAGTAGAATGGATAATGCCGATTGTCACACACTGCTGAAGCACAGTGTTTAAAAAAGCATTTGTAAATGGTTATGATTTTCCTTTTTTGATTGTTTCCAAGGTTTTGATACTGTTAAAGGATTTTTTCCCCCCAGGTTTCTCTTTCCAGCTTAAAATGTTATCAGATGCTTTCCTGGATTTCCATGGCTGTAGCTGTGTCATATGCTCCCATGCAGGAGAGCTTTCATGGACTGTGAGTGCCAGTGCTGCACATTCTCCAAAGGTTCAGGCTGCCAAACCCTCAGTGAGTTCAGAAATCAATCTGGGTTTTCCCAAGCAGATTTCAGAAAGGAAAAGTGGATGGGTGCTTTGGAGAGAGGCATTTCTGGCAGTCCCGGCTATAAAAGCTGGAAACTCTGGGTTAGTTTTGGTTTGATTTTTGACAAAGTTTTCCATGATACCTAAATTTGGCCATGTTCTTAAATCGGAGATTTTGTGCCCCTGCTACACAGAAACCATTGTCTGTGAGAGAGAAACCTGCTCTTTGTACAATCACAAATGGTGCTGCTGAACTGGTATCACATCAGGTGTGAAAACAAAAGGAGGAGAGAAATTTAGGGGGAATTTGAGTGAAACAAACAATAGTCACAAGCTGTGGCTGCCCCACCCCTGGCAGTGTTCAAGGCCAGGTTGGACACAGGAGTTTGGAGCAAGCTGCTCTAGTGGAAGGTATCCCTGCCTGTGGCAGGGGGCTGGAACTGGATGAGCTTTAAGGTCTCTTCCAACCCAAACCATTCCTTGGTTCTATGAAATTTGACACTTTGTTACAGGATCATGTGTGTTTTCTTTGAAGGTGTTGAAATTGATGGGACAAAAGATTCTTGCTCTCAAGAGCATCTCCAACCTGGTTTTACCTGTGCACAGGAAAGGGGGAGATACAAACTTTGATATCTCTGTTGGAGTTGAGTTGGTGTTTTTGGGAGAAGGATGAGAAAGTGAGAGGTGATTCCTAGCTGAGTCATCAGTGCACTGGGAAAACCTTCATCAACCGTTTCAGTATCACATTCTTCTTTCTTCTTCAGTCCATTGAGGCACTGAGTTCTCCAAAGCTGCAACTGTGCAAAGCTGCATCTTTGTACAGAGTCCAGCAGGGATCAACCAGGACTTCCAGTGGGACTTTGAGGCATTATGGAAATACAAAAAACTGTGGGAAAAGGCAAGGGAAAAAACCCAAGATAGTGGTTTCTGCAGGGTAATTATGCTGAACTGAATGTGGAGGAAACATCGTGGCCAGAGCCAGACAGGGAAACTTGAGTAAGTGCTAAACTGTTGAGGATGTTGAACTTAGACTATACTCCATGTGGATGTTTTGTTGTAAATGTCTGGCTGTGGTTTGAAATGTGCCCTGTGGTGATTTCCAACCCAAATATTGGCGTATTTGATAATGAATGAGATCCAGGAGATGAAACTCTTTGGCCTATTTTCAGGGTCAATCCTAAGGGAAATGCTTGCAGTTAATGCTCAGCAAAAGGTGAAGTACTGTAAATCTGTAAATCAGAGTTCCCCTCGGTTCTGGCTACTTTTGTAATTGAACCTGAAAGGAGAAATGGCAAGGAAATGCCTTTTACTTAATGCATTTTAGGGTGATACGATCCATCTTAGATAATGCTAAGGTATTCAAGTTTTATTTTCAGTTTGTTGCAAGCAGAGATCATGATTGGCCCCAAATAGGATATAATACTATTACTGCTGTGGTGGTGAGAGGGTTTGGGCTTCCCATACTAATGTATTTCTGTTCCCTTTCTCCTGGGAGCAATTTTCCTCTTGCTTTAAGAGCCTCAGCAAGCCTATGGCTGCCTTTAGTCACTGGCATGGCAAAGCTGGTGTTTGCATGGGATGAGTTCCGATCCCTTCATGTCTCTAGCTTGCAGGGAGAGCAGTCAAGGTGCATGCTCCAGTGGCAGTGAGGACATTTCATTTAAAGAAGCTCTTCCCTGTGAGGGTGCTGAGGCGCTGGCACAGGGTGCCCAGAGAAGCTGTGGCTGCCCCATCCCTGGCAGTGCTCAAGGCCAGGTTGGACACAGGGGCTTGGAGCAAGCTGCTCCAGTGGAAGGGGTCCCTGCCCGTGGCAGGGGTTGGAACTGCTTTAAGGTCCCTTCCAACCCAAACCGGTCTGGGATTCTATGCAGCAGAAATCCAAATACCACCTCTGCCTCAGGTGGTTCCAACACCATCTTTGTCCTCACTTGGGCTCAGAGTGCTTGGGATATCCGCAATATCTGTACATAGTTGGGATATCCACAATATCTGTACATGCTGTTGGCTGGGTGCATTAAATAACTTTATAATTTATTAGTGCAGATGGTCTCGGCCCTGGGGTAGCTGCTTTATTTTGGTTGTTGGTTTTGGTGGTATTTTGTGGTTTTACTAATGTAATCAGTTGTGTTCATATCACTAAGCTGTAGCTTTTGAATTGCTTTTATTGTTTGTGTTAAGAAGTCCTTAGAGATTACAAGCACATTTTAAAGAGAATGAATGTAGCCTATAAATGACAGAAAGGTTTGAGACTGGTACCCTACGGTTATGTTCTGAGCTCCGTTCCTGCTTGACTGCAACACTTGGGAATATGTCACTTATCTTCTTTGTTCTTCACTTTTTGTCCATGCAATGACTAACTAATGATCACCTGCCACAGAGTCTGAGAGGCTTGGAGGGAAGTTGCAATATAGCTGCTGAGAACCGTTGTTATAATTCTCTCTGTATTTTATGGTCTTGAAATGGGAACGTGGTGGAGATGCTCATGGTGAGGATGGGTGGAAGCAGCATAAAGCCACCACCTACCAGCTGGCATGTGGAGAGTGTGGTTATTGCGTAACTCTTTGAGGGAAGATGCTGTGTTTTCCCTGAAGAGTGGCTATTTCTCTTAACAAGAAAGCCTTGAGGGGTCCACAGCCTCATTAAATTAATCATGGCACAGGGATAATGAGAAACTTGGAGAAATTTTGGAGTCCCAGGCGTGGGAGCTGTGCCTTTCTCCCACTGCACTAATAAGAGAGCACAAGGGACAAAGAGGAAAGATTCTCCCTTTTGTTTTTATTAACCTTTTCAACTGTTTCTGTACAGTGAAGTTTTCCTTGACCCACATTTGCATGTAAAACTATTTATGCTAAATGCTCATGTGGACATTTTATACAGATGTTAGAATAGGGGAGGCTGAGAGATTTGGTTACTGAGCTGTAAGCCGGAAACTCAGTGAATATTTTGGTGTTATTTCACTATAAAGAACACATGTTTATTATTTTTTTAATATTATGGTGTTTTTCTTTATGAAAACTATGTGGACAATATGTTTATCATCACATGTAATATTTGTATATGTGCATATTACATATAACTGCCTTAATCTCTTCCTTTCTTGCTCCTGCTTTGGCTTCCTGGGATCCAGTTATACTTCAGAGATTCAGGAACTGTCATCTTATATTAAACAAAACCTGTCAAATGCAGTGTTAAGTTTCCAAAAGATTTTAACTTTGTGAAGCTCTATCAGTCCTCAAATAGAGCTACTTGTATTTTGTGTTGGGACCCTGGTTATTCTTCTCCAAGCATATATGAGAGAGGCCTCTGATAAACGTACCTCCAGTTTGACCTCCCTTTGTAACTCTACTTCATCTTTCATTTTCCTTCTCCAACCTCCAGTTCTTGCTGACAACCTGAAGTCTAACCCAGGAATTAAGTGGCAGTATTTCAGCTCAGAAGAAGGCATTTTCACTGTCTTCCCAGCCCACAAGTTCCGGTGCAAAGGCAGCTATGAACATCGCAGCAGGTAGGATTTGTCTCCTTACAATTCACTGTATTCCTTAAGCACTGATTTAATTTCGGCATTATGCTCTGCAGGATGACAGCATCCATAAGTAACTTTTAGTGGAGTCCCTTGGGTTTTCTCAGGTTTGGTTTTTAAAGCACTAGTATTCACTTTTAAGAAACTTTGAAATGAAATAAAGTTACCTGCAGGTTTCTCACTTCTCCCAAATGGAGTAAGTTGCAAATAGCAGCAACTTGTAAATTGTAGGTCAACCCACAGGTGAAATTCAACTTATATTTGACTCATACTTGACCCCTGTTAATAAAGTAGCGAACACAGTTTCTACTGGTTTGGCAGGTTCGTTGCTTTGGGGAGAGGGGTAGAAGGATGAGAGACTGGAAAGGGCATTGGTAGGAGCATTTTCCCAGTCTCCACCCCAGGTTCAATTGGCATAACATGGATAGTACTGAAGCAGCAATAGTGGAAACTTTCTAGTAAAAAAGAACTGTAGAAGAAAGGATCAAATGGTGACAGGGTTTTCCTGCACAAGGGAGTGTTTCTATTTGGTGGGCATGAAGCAAAGCAGTTGCAGGGTAGTATTTTTTTTCCCTGCCTTTTGCTGTCAGTGCTGTGGGACTGATAAAAGACTCAAGGGTGGAATCATCTAGGTGCAGTGGCTTTAGTATCTCTGGTCACACAACAGCTAATTGTACCAGCTAATCAATGTGTGTGAAGGTTGTATCAGCACATCAGGTACGTTTCCATGTAGCTGAGTGCTCAGAGAGTGAGCAGCTGTTTGGTTACCCATCAGCGTTGAGCAATCAGATGTTTACAGATGTTATCTTCTCTGTGTCATCAAAGCATGAAGTGTCTGGGCTTGATTAAGTTTTCTGTGGTCGTGGAAAGGTGCGGTCTGAAGACGTGAGAACTGGGGGTACCCCAGTCTTGATCATAGTTTTGACACTCAACCCATGGGTGATTTCATCCAAAGCATTTACTCTGGGTCACAGTTTCTCCATGACTACATAAGGGATATCTTCTTGCTAATATTTACTTCAAAGGATAGTTTGCGTGGATTAATTAGTTAATACTGAAGTGCTTTGAAGATCAAAGGACCTATATAAGTTCTAGGTACTAATACCAGTATAGAGCTGCAGGCTGTTTTACAATTAAGAACTTATTTGTGCCAGTTGTTTAGTGCTGTGCCTTGTCTAAAGTCTTCTGCATTTCCTTTACACTTAAAAAGATTTCTGTGGCTGCCTTTGATATAATAAAACTTAGATCCCCAAACTCACATTTGACTCTTAACTAGTTTTTGGTCTGGACTAAAGAGGGAAGAGTCTTGTCTTTTTGATACCTCCTCCTCGCTGAGGCTCTTCCTAATTTGTTCCAGGTTAAAAGTTTGGCACAAGAGCTTGTGAAATCTCTCACACGTCTCTCACAATATTGAACTGGATCTGAGCAGTGCTTCACTGGAAATATGGGGTTTGATGCTAGCACAGGCAGACACATGGCAGCACTGAGAACCTTCACCAGACACCTCAGATGGGCCATGCAGTTTAAAACTGTGCAGACCTAAGGGATTGTGGAGCATGACCCATATGAAATGCATTCCAGGGCTCCAAGAGAAAACCTTTTCTTGGCCAGAAGCCTTCCCTTCTTACCATAAACCCAACAGCCTATGCTAATGCAACCCTGCACACACAGGTTTTTACTTGTCCTGTAACCAGCAAATACCCACTATTGCACTTACTTTGCATGTGAGTAAGGTTCCCGGCACCCAACATCTACCATGAGGCATTTGTTACTTGTCAACTCTTAACCCAAAACTTGATGTGAGCTGATGCAAACAGTAATCCCAAACACTGCTGCTCCATCAGCAAAATTGCTTATTCCTGGCTTAAAGTGATTGCTGTGACAGAGGAAGAAGGGTTCAACACCTGATTTGGGTTAAAATGTCAGAGATTGAAAGCAAAGGCCCTTTCTCTATGTTCAGATTCTTGGCTGGTCTTTCCTATTGGAAGCTTCCCTAAAGGCAAAAATCCCTCCTATAATTGCTGGATTGTCTCTTTGTGGGGTGTGTTTTTTCCTCTTTAATTCTTGACTTCTTTCACTTGTAAAGGTTTTGGTGGAAATGACAAGATGACTCATGATGGGGCTTTGGGTTTTGTTCCTCTTCAGGCCTGTCTATGTTTCCACTGTTCGACCTCAGTCCAAGCACATTGTTGTCATTGTGGACCATGGGGCTTCAGTCACGGAGACGCAGCTTCAGATTGCCAAAGATGCAGCTCAGGTTATCCTGAGCTCTATAGATGAACACGATAAGGTATGATTTCTCCAAGCATTGAGCAGATTTTCATTGGTCTCAACCATGTGCAGTGTTTTCAGTTCTCATCCGAAGCTGTGGTTTTAGCTTGTGGTCCATGGACTCACAGGGATCTGTGGTCTACCTCTAATGGGTGATGAAGACTTGAACTTGCTTTTGGAAGTCTGTGTTACAGCAGAGGAAACATCTGGGGATCCACAGGCTTTAAAAAAGTGAAATCCACTGATCTAAGGCAAAATCTTGTTTCTGAGTAGTCTTTAAAGGCTCCTTCATCTTGGCAGAGACTTTAGGTGATGGTCAGCAGTGTGATACAGTGTGCAGTTAGGAGAACCATGCTCCAAGCCTCACGACTTCAGAAGTATTAGATTGCTTTGAGCAACTCATTTTAGCTCTTTTTTTGCTTATGAAAATGGAAATGGTTTATTCTGCTGCTATATTATATTCTGTTGCTACACTACATTCTGTTGAAACATAATTAGTGTTTGGAAGATTCCCAAACAACTGTGATACCGGTAGGGGAAGGATAAAGCAGAGGACCAAGAAACCTGGATTTTATTTCTTGCTCTGCCACAGACAATGAGGAAATCACTTAACCTGTAATTTTAAGTATGGATTACACCCAGGGGCCCATATGGTGCTTTGGTAGAACCGCAAACAGTCTCCAGTTTGGTCTTTACTTTTAGAAATTCACTGCTAGTGGGACCTTGACCAGTGTTTCTGCTTGGTTTTCCCTTTTCTTTGAGTAGGAATGGAGTTGCAGTCAAATCAAATCAAAGAACAACTGTTTGTATCCTTTGCCTTAAGTCTTCTCAAAGACAGCACAGGAAAAACCCTTCTAACTTCTGCACTTCTGGAGTGTTTTGATACTGTAAAATAATACTTATAGTTTAGCAGAATTAATAGAACTTAAAGTGTCAAAAGTGTCTGTCTTAATAGAACTCTAATGAAGAAAAGACATTTAAGACATTTATTACTTGGTCAGTAGCTCAGTGGTTGTGAAACCTGTTACACGGGTGTATAATTACTGCTTCGTTCTGACGCTGTCTTGCATCAGTCCTAATTCCTAATAAAGTATGCCGCTCATTTAATAAGGCTGGTATGTTATGTGTATATTAATGCAAGTGTTACCACTACATGCCTTAACTCATTTATAATAAGCTGAAAATTGATGGTAGATTTGGCTTGCTTTGTCTGAAACGTTAAAGCAACGGAATGCTTTGCCTGTGAAAAGCTCTCAGAGCTTATTTCCGTATTTGATTTGGTTTTCTGTAGCACTCCACTTCTCTATAGGCACTCAAGGCTTTCCTGAAAATGCTCTCTGCTGATTTTGTTCCCAGTTATCTCTAGTTCGCTCAGGCTTCTGCCCGGAACAGTGTATTAACTATTATGTACGAGCAGAGCGAAGCTGACTTCATCTGAGGAACAAAGCCTGAAGTCTCTTTTCCTTGAATTCACCAGGAGTCTAATCCTTTTCAAATTTGATGGATTTATGCCTCCAGCATTTAGTTTTTAACAATTGAATTTTAAACCCACGGAATCTCTTCAGTTGGCTTAGCATTGTGTTTTCTATATCAGTGCATAAAGAACTCTAAATAGGAAGGTAATCCAATATAGTTTCTTCTCTTTCAAGATCTCCGTGTTAACCGTGGCAGACACAGTAAGAACCTGCTCACTGGATCAGTGCTATAAGACCTTCCTGTCTCCTGCCACTAGCGAGACAAAAAGGAAGATGTCCACCTTCGTTAGCAGTATAAAGTCATCTGACAGCTCCACGCAGCATGCGGTGGGATTTCAAAAGGCTTTCCAGTTGATACGCAATACAAACAATGGCACAAAACTCCAAGGAAGTAAGTCTCTTGTTGGGCAATCCTCAGCATTTCTCAGGCTTCCAAATGTATTTTTATTTGGGATTTTCACTTGCGCAGAGTCCAAAGGAATGCAGTGTCTTAAATATTAAAAAGGAAGCGGGGTGGGAAGCACATGCGTTTATTAAGTAGCATTTACTTGACTTGGAATCTGCTTGAGTGACTTGAATGTGGCCATTCCCTTTTAATTCATATCACTTCCTGCCCTATCTTTCCATTGAACTGTAATACAACACTGGAGGATTTGATTGCCTGATAGCTGATTTATTTCCCAAAGGTGTGATGGGGTCTAGGGTCCTTTCAATGAAAACTGCAGTTCCTGCAGGTTCCTTAGTGCTAATATATATATGGGTAATGTGCCTAACTGGAATCCTGCCTATGGAAGTGGCCCTTGCTTCTCAGGGAAAAAGGGTTTTTTAAGAGTACCAATTATGGGTGATATTTTATGGAACATGGGGTTGGCCTGGCTAAATTTTCCTTCATCTAAGAATATCCTCCTGAATTTTGGTGCATATATTATGGGCTTTCTGCTTTCCCATTGCCAAGACTGGGGTTTTCTGTAATGAGGATGTGGTGAAAGATGTGGAAAAGATGGATGTGAAACTGAGTGGCACGTCTGCTTGCCAGGAAGCTGTGGAAGACAAATTCTTGAACCTGTGCTCTGAGTGCTTGTTGAGCAGCATTGCCAAAGCTGTGACAGGGTGGAGAAAGCAGATTGATCTCTATCAGTTTAGTCATTTTATGTAACAGATCCTATAGCTTGGTCCTGTGTCTGCTCCAATGAATGCAAATCCCTTAGTGTCCTGAAGGGCACCAGTGTTGTACAGAACAGAAGAAAGTGAAAAAGAAAAGTCCAGGAATGCTTTGGAAAGACTGAGGAAATGTGCTCCTACTTCATGTGGCTTTCCTTCAGTTTATAAAATGCTGATTCATCGAATCCCAGAACCCCAGACTGGTTTGGGTCGAAGAGACCTTAAAGCTCATCCAGCTCCAACCCCTGCCACGGGCAGGGACCCCTTCCACTGGAGCAGCTTGCTCCAAGCCCCTGTGTCCAACCTGGCCTTGAGCACTGCCAGGGATGGGGCAGCCACAGCTTCTCTGGGCACCCTGTGCCAGCGCCTCAGCACCCTCACAGGGAAAAGCTTCTGCCTAAGCTCAGTCTCCTCTCGGGCAGGTTCAAGCCATTCCCCTTGGCCTGTCCCTACAGGCCCTTGTCCCAAGCCCCTCTCCAGGTTTCCTGCAGCCCCTTTAGGCACTGGAGCTGCTCTCAGGTCTCCCCTTCAGGAGCCTTCTCTTCTCCAGGCTGCCCCAGCCCAGCTCTCTCAGCCTGGCTCCAGAGTAGAGCTGCTCCAGCCCTCGCAGCATCTCCATGGCCTGCTCTGGACTCACTTGAGCAGGTCCGTATCTCTCAAGAAGTTATGTACTGCAGCCAGGCATGATTCTGCAGTCTAAGAGCTTTGCTAGCAGTAGTAACACAAGACAGTCCTAAATCTGCATCGGAGGCCAGTCTAAACATGGCATTTATAATTCAGTAACAGATCATCCTGTGCTATCTGATACACTACCTTTTTGATAGCTAGAAAAGGTCCTTATGTTTAGATTATACTGCATTTATCTATAGCATATGTGTTTATATCATATATATATCTACATTGCAATTTTATATGTGTGTATAGATAGAAACACACACAGACACACGCACCCCACTACCTGTTCACCTACAGCTTTCAGGGAGTGTTGGTACTCAGTGGCAGTGTTTTCTTACACTTTGGGATGAGGTCCTGCTCAGCAAGGCTTCAAAAGGCACCAGCACAAGGCAGGAAATTCAGACGTGGTGAACAGCACAATTCTTCCACCTCACACCAACAGTCCCCTTCTAACTTTCCCACTGTGCATTCGGGAGTGAGGCTGTATCTCAACAGCTTCCCCAACACACCCACACATTGTTCCCTGGGAACAGGATGTTGGAAAATTAACAGTGAAATGAGTGATTTTTTCTTTTCTGGGTTTATTTTTTTTTTTTTTTTAAAGATGAAAAGATTATTTACAAAAAGTGAGGCACTTTATAAACATCCTCTTCTTGACCCTATTGTGTTTCACCCCGTGAATTCTGGTATTTGCTTTGTACACATTAGGTCTTCCAAACCTTTCATACTTAGAGAAATTCTTAATCCAAAGCATTTGCCTTTCCTTTTACTTTTTCATACTTGTGCCCCAAAATAGCTGTTTGCTATGAAACCTAGTAAAAGTCTGTGATTTCACATTAATGACAGTGTGCCAAAACCTCCTAATCCTAATATACAAACAGTGCCAAACAAAAAAGCTGTGTAGGAGGATTCTGCAAGACTCTACAGCTGATGTTCTTGGAGTAACTCCTGATGACTCACGCATCTCCTCCCAGCCAGCACCAGCAGCACTGCCGTATTTTTGTTCTTATTTTCTTATTTTAGAGAAAGTTGGCCCCCTTTCATCTTACTGCACAAGGATGGTAAAAACCTCCTCTTGACAGCCCTATCCATCAACTGAGCAGGGTACAGTCAGATGAACGTGGTGTTGTACCTGTGGCCCAAAGTTCAGAAATTTGCTGAAACTTTAATAGTAGATGCTGTTTGCCCCCAAGACAAGAGGGACGTGGAGCTGTTGGAGAGAGTGCAGAGGAGGCCACAGAGATGCTGCGAGGGCTGGAGCAGCTCTGCTCTGGAGCCAGGCTGAGAGAGCTGGGCTGGGGCAGCCTGGAGAAGAGAAGGCTCCTGAAGGGGAGACCTGAGAGCAGCTCCAGTGCCTGAAGGGGCTGCAGGGAACCTGGAGAGGGGCTTTGGACAAGGGCCTGTAGGGACAGGCCAAGGGGAATGGCTTGAACCTGCCCGAGGGGAGATTGAGCTGAGCTCTTAGGCAGAAGCTCTTCCCTGTGAGGGTGCTGAGGCGCTGGCACAGGGTGCCCAGAGAAGCTGTGGCTGCCCCATCCCTGGCAGTGCTCAAGGCCAGGTTGGACACAGGGGCTTGGAGCAAGCTGCTCCAGTGGAAGGGGTCCCTGCCTGTGGCAGGGTTTGGAGCTGGTTGAGCTTTAAGGCCCCTTCCAACTCAAACCATTCCAGGATTCTATGCCATTGCGTAGGAAACATACACAATTTTCCTAAAGCTGCAGCCAAAGCTTCATTAATGCCTGGCTTTCCTTTTTTCCTTATTTCAGCCTCTAAACCAAGGACAGAGTGGGGGGAGGGAAAGGCAGAAATTCCCCCCGCATTAACAGGTTTTACTTCATTCTGGCTGAAATTCTTTCCAAGCCATGATGACAAAATGTACAAGTCAGAGCCTTCGTACCTATTAAAAAGAAACCCACAAAAAAAAAAGCCAGATGAGACAACAAAGTCAGTATGTAACCAACTAACCTCATGTGCTTCAGATCATCTGGTGATGTATGATCCCTACAAGTGCCTTAATTACATGCATAAGCCACTGAGATAGAATATGATGAAACAGGTTGGTGTGTAAGGATATAAATGTACGTGTTCCAAGGCTCTGAGGCAGGCCTTTGGCCAAGAACATACTCTGCTTGAAAAACGTGTTCATCTTCATGCCCAGCGAGACCTGTGACGATGGACGGCAGTGTGCCGTGTTGTGTTTCTCGAGCCTTACACTCTACAGCATCATTAGGGTTGGAAGGGAGCTCTGGAGCTCATCCAGTCCAACCCCCTGCCAAGGCAGGGCCACCCAGAGCACGTTACACAGGAACACATCCAGATTGGTTTTGAATGTCTCTTTTGAGACTCCACAACCCCCCTGGTCAGCCTGTGCCAGGGCTCTGCCACTCTCATGTAAAGAAGCTCTTCCTCATGTTGAGGTGAAACTTACTGTGTGTTAGTTTATGGGCGTTGCTCCTCGTCCTGTCACTGGACACTACTGGAAAGAGTCTGGCACCATCCTCCTGGCACCCTCCCTTGAAATATTGATCTGCATTGATGAGATCCGCTCCCAGTCTGCTCTTCTCTGGACTAAACAGCCCCAGTTCCTGCAGTCTCTCCTCATAAGATAGATGCTCCAGACTCCTGAGCAGACTCCCTGTATCCTCCGCTGGACCCTGTCCAGCAGTTGCTTGTCACTTGTGCTGAGGAGCCCAGAACTGGACACAGCACTCCAGATGTGGTCCCACCAGGTTCAGTAGAGGGGCAGCATCATCTCCCTTGACCTTCCGGCCACACTCCTTCCTGTGCACCCCAGATTACTATTGGCCCTCCTGACTGCAAGGGCACACTGCCAGGTTCATAGTCAACTTATCAGCCAACTTGTCATCAACTTGTCTATCCTACACCATGGGAAAGTGCCAGGTGCCTTTCATCCTGTGGTGTCCTCCAGCTACCACACTGCAAGGCATGGACTAAGTTGCACCAGTGCTAATGTGGGTGTGAAAGAGGAGTAGTGTATGAAAAGGTCTTTTACAGGGATTTGGCGTTTCTCATGTACAACTCCAGGGTGCCCTGGCACCAGGGGCTGATGAACTTTACCAAAGGGAGGATGAGGAGGGCCACATGATCAGCAACAATAGTGATGCTGAACCCCCTGCACAGGTCTTGCAGCAGCAACACTGGGAAAGTACCATTCACTTTCCACGTGGGAAGTACAATCGGATGCTCCCCTGTGATGCAGCACATCTTAACTCTTCTATGGAATTGCAGGATGGGAGAACAGTGGGTCAGGAGATGAAACTTGCAGGTTTTTGGCTTTTGTTAAGCTCTCTCCATGGAACTAGAGCAGCTTCTGCAGCATGCTGCATGCTGGTCTCGCATGCTCCTGCATGGTTGCAGCCAGGCCAGTGATGTCTGCTCAGGAGAAACAAGCCACAGTGCTTCTGGGTGGCTGGTAGACACCAAATCAAACCATGTTTGTTAAAAGCTATCAATGGAGTTTAATAACAAATCGTGTAATTCATAAGCCTGCAATGTGTTTATCCACTGTCACTCTCACAAATGAACCTATTGGCAATATACAGTTGCAAGCAGATGTAAGGGCTGTGCATGGCTTCCCTGAATTTAAGTTCTAATGCAGTTTCTGCACTCTCTGTATAACTCTTTTCAGCTACTGATATGGTCATAATTTATCTCTCGGCTGGGATTACATCAAAAGATTCCTCAGAAGATGATAAAAAAGCTACTCTCCAGGTCATCAATGAAGAGAACAGTTTCCTCAACAACTCAGTTATGATTCTTACTTACGCACTTATGAATGGTGAGAAATGATTTTGTGTTTCCAGTGGATGAAAATTCCCTTTCATTGTACAACTAGTTTATTAGCTCTTTCAAGTGTAATTCCATGCCTTACTGGGAGCAGTTTGTTAATGGATTTTGGCCTTAGTTATCCAGAGGCTGCCTCCAGATGTTGAATACTTTGGTATAAAAACCTCAGTGCCACTCTATGCTTCTATATCACAGTGCAGCTGCACAGGATACAAAGTTCTGTTGCTGGAATTGTCTAGTGGCAACCAGACTGAATTACATGTGATAACCATTGCAAATGTAAACCTTCCTGACCCTGCCCGTGTTTCCTGGTGCAGCAAAATGAGAGTATATTTGACTTCTGTATCAGTCATCAGCCAGGAGCATGAATGTAACATGAAACGTAATCCAAAATGCTTTGGTAACTTAAGACCCAACTTAAAAGTGAAGTTAAATATGAAGATCGTGGATGTAGTAGTTTGGCATCCTGTTCTTTTTCCAACAAAGCATTTTCAGTAAGCAGCGTGTATGATGTACTACTAAGAGCTGCACACTGACTCTAGCCAAGGAAACCAGTGCTTAAGCTAATGTATTGTTTGACTGTAAATTTAAATACTCAATGCAGACCTAATATATACAGAAGTCATTGATTTGTCTGCAGGAATTGAGCCTGGCACTTGCGTAAAATATGAAACTGTGATGTTTAAGCTAAGGAACAAAGCCTCTTATCTCCAAGAACGTGTAATGTGCTCCTGGTCATTTATGTGGACTAGCCACGGGTGGAGAACAAAGAGCTGTCCTGTGGATTTATAGGTCACATGAGTCTTTGGTGAAAGATCTTCGTTTAAAGTGATGTGAACAGCCTGTTCATTTTTAGTGCTGTGCAACAGTATGTGAGAGGCAAGCTTATTGAATTTTGTACCAGCTAATTACTTTTTCTATACTACTAGTGTTTTCAGCACTTTACCTTATTGCTTAAATAAGCCTATAGTATGTGCAGTCCTACAGTTTAATGTATGTATCATTTTGCTTTTATTTCATAGAATCCTAGAATGGTTTGGGTTGGAAAAGACCTTAAAGCTCATCCAGTTCCAGCCCCCTGCCACAGACAGGGACACCTTCCACTAGAGCAGCTTGCTCCAAGCCCCTGTGTCCAACCTGGCCTTGAATTTATAGTATTTGGAGTAAGGTACAGAAGTCTTGATGGAAATTAAGCTGCTTTTATCTCCTTCCTTCTATTTCTTGCATCCCTGTTTCAGAGGGAGTGACAGGTTTGAAGGAACTGGCCTTTCTGCGGGACCTGGCAGAGCAGAACTCGGTGAAGTACGGGGTGCCCAACCGAACAGTCCTGCCTGTGATCAAGGGGAGCATGATGGTCCTCAACCAGCTGAGTAACCTGGAAACAACAGTTGGCCGATTCTATACGAACCTCCCCAACCGAATGATCGATGAGGCAGTCTTCAGTCTGCCTTTCTCAGATGAAATGGGAGATGGTGAGTGCTTACATTGAATTTAGCTATAAAAGCATAAGAGATTAGGTTGTTTGCTTACATATTCCCAAATACACTGTAGTCTTATAAGATGATGCTTTTAGGTATGTTCCCAAGGCAAATATTAAATTAGCCTTTCATGCCTCTAGGTTCTTTTATCTGAGGAGGTCCAGTTATGAAAAAAGTGGTAATAAGACACAGAATAGACAGATTTAGGTTGGATTCTTATGGGTGAAATTTGTTCTTGTGTACTTGTACTTATACAGCATCCGTAATTTCATTTGTGGAGAGAAATTATTTGTACTTAGAATCATAGAATCATAGAACAGTTAGGGTTGGAAAGGACCTCAAGATCGTCCTGTTCCCACCCCCTGCCATGGGCAGGGACACCTCACACTAAACCATCCCACCCAAGGCTTCATCCAACCTGGCCTTGAGCACTGCCAGGGATGGAGCACTCACAACCTCCCTGGGCAACCCATTCCAGTGCCTCAGCACCCTAACAGGAAGGAACTTCCTCCTTATACCCAATGTAAACTTCCCCTGTTTAAGTTTTAACCCATTACCCCTTGTCCTGTCACTACAGTCCCTGATGAAGAGTCCCTCCCCAGCATCCCTGTAGCCTCCTTCAGATATTGGAAGGCTGCTCTGAGGTCTCCATGCAGCCTTCTCTTCTCCAGGCTGAACAGTCCCAACTTTCTCAGCCTGTCTTCATACAGGAGGTGCTCCAGTCCCCTGATCATCCTCATGGCCTCCTCTGGACTTGTTCCAACAGTTCCATGTCCTTTTTATGTTGAGGACACCAGAACTGCACACAATACTCCAGGTGAGGTCTCACAAGAGCAGAGTAGAGGGGCAGGATCACCTCATTTGACCTGTTGGTCATGCTCCTTTTGATGCAGCCCAGGATACGGTTGGCTTTCTGGGCTGCGAGTGCACACTGAAGCCGGCTCATGTTCATTTTCTTATCGACCAACACCCCCATGTCCTTCTCTGCAGGGCTGCTCTGAATCTCTTCTTTGCCCAACCTGTAGCTGTGCCTGGGATTGCTCCAACCCAGGTGTGCGACCTTGCACTTGTCATGGTTGGGGGAAACAATCTTGTCACATTGAGATGACAGCCATCACCATGCTACACTTTTGCAGGGTTCATCATTTCAGTACTTCTGTATGTCTTGAGGCCATACAGGTAAACTCAGTGGATTGCAAGCGAGGGAAAGCAACCACCTTAGCAAATAGCAGAAAGAGATTATTAGTTACTGTACAAAATTCAATATCCTTAGCTCTTCTTTTATCTTCTGCACACTTGGTCTGCCTCAAGCACTGGGCAGAAGAGGAAGCCTGAGCTGGCTGGTGACTGCTTGGCCAATCTGGAGTGAGTGAAATGCTGAATTTAGTGGAAGCCTAGTGACAGTTTCTCCACAGATTGTTCTTAATCTTCTTCAAAGATAGTATTACTGTTATTCTTCTATCCTGAAGAATATCTAAATGCAGCAGGCATCTGTAGTCTGATTCTTCTATCAGTATGTAATTTATACTGACATGATGAGAAGGTACACAGATCTTCCCTTTTCCTTTAAAATTAGATACCATGTTAACAAAAACTCTGGGTTCAACTAGATCTGATCTCACACTACATCCAGTATTGAAGAGACTGAAGGTGTAGAGATACATTGAGATTTTTGGGAGCCTGTGAGATGATGTGTAAGAAATGCAGAAACCAGTTTCATTTGTGCTCAGGATAAGCAAGCACTGTGGGGTGATCCTTTTTGGGTTCTTGCTGGGGGCAGGTTAAAGAGGTAGGGAGTGGTGTTGGGCAGCTCCCATGGTCCTGAGAGAGCTCTCTTGGCTGGACACACACCCAGCCTTTGGTCATAGGATCACAGAATCACAGGATGGTTTGTGTTGGAAGGGACCTTAAAGCTCATCCAGCAACAACTCCCTGCCATGGGCAGGGACACCTTCAGCTAGACTAGGTTGCTCCAAGCCCCATCCAACATGAGCTAATACTTGTTCAAGCATCAGCAGCTTAAGTGCTGCTGTTCTTCTTACCTTTGGGATCTGGTGCCCTTCCAAAAGCCCAGTGTACATGTTTGGAAGGTCGGAGTAGCTGGCTTTACCCTTTGCAGTTTTTGGGCAGCTCATGTAACATTTCTCCAGCACTGCCATCTGTAGAAATGTGACCATCACAGTGGTGTTAGGAAATACATTTAATATTATTTTGTACTGCTTTAGCAATTGAGCAAGTTTTGTATTTCTTCATTCAGGACTTTGCCTATTCTCAGTCTTGGCAGAGGAGGAGTTGAGAGTTATGCTGAGTTTAGGTTGCACATTTACTGTGTCTGTGTTGGGTCCCAAAACAAACTTAAGACTGTTTCTGAGCACATCTCTTCTGAGAATGCTGCTTTCTGTGTTTCATAACCCTGATAATTAAGCTGTATTATTACTCTCTCACAAAGCCATATCCAAGCATAATGGAAACTTGGAGCAACAGAAGGATTAGAAATGGTGCGATCGAGAACATTGGTCTCACCTAAATTTCAAAGTATATTTAAAACGAATTTTATATTGGTTTGAAGTGAAAGAGTCGTTGAGTTTCCAAGTAGCAGCAATGTAAAAAGGAAAGAAATAAGACATTACTGAGAGTTCTTACCTCATGCACAAGATGCATCCCAAACTGTTGCGTAATTATGGGTATGATTCCCAGTACAGTGGCCATACTGGGATTTAGTGAAGCAGAGAAGGTTTAACATTCTGAATATGCAATTAGATGAGCAAGAATTCATCCCTAATGTTGCTTTACGAGTTCAAATTCTCTTCCTCCCTCCTCCCCCTATTTTTCAATTGCTTTAAAGGAGGTTAAAAGAGCAAAATACTACTTTGGCTGTTGAGGCAAATGCATTGCTGATCTGTAAGGCATCACATCATAGAATGGTTTGGGTTGGAAAGGATCTTAAGATCATCCAGTTCCAACCCCCTGCCATGGGCAGGGGTGTCTCACACTAAGCCATGTTGCCTAAGGCCCTGTCCAACCTGGCCTTGAACATTGCCAGGGATGGGGCAGGCGCAGCTTCTCTGGCCACCCTGTGCCAGGTCCTCAGCACCCTCACAGGGAAGAACTTGTGCCTTGTAGACTTACAACAGCCTTAAAACGTCAGTTGTGGTGTATTTTAATAAATGGATCAAATACACCTTAGGTTGCTATCAGAAACATAGACATTAACTAACTTGGGCAAGTAGCTAACAGCAGCCAGACATGACAGATGACCTGCTCAGACATGACAAATAATCTGATCAGCTTCCCCATAGGCATGCCAATTTTTGTCCATATTCCTGCAGGGAATGCTCTATAAAAATTTAACTGCATAACATGTTGAAATGATGAAGCACATGCTCTGTGTCCTCTAAAAACAATTAACTAGATGTTATTGTTGATAGTTTTATGTTATTTCTCTCATTCTAAGGCCTGATAATGACTGTGAGTAAACCGTGTTACTTTGGCAACCTGCTGCTGGGGATTGTTGGAGTAGATGTTAATCTCGCTTATATCTTGGAAGATGTCACCTACTACCAAGACTCCTTGGGTTCCTACACTTTCCTCATTGATAATAAAGGTAACTTTTGGCTCAGATAATCTCTTCTACTCCCACTGAGGTCAGTAACCATCGAAAGGAAACTCAATTCTCATGTCTCTCAATAGTTGATAAGTAATGAAAGATAATATCCATTAAAAGATGTTGTTGGGTTAGTTTTACCTGTGAGTTGCTGGAGACTGTAGTGGATTCATGACTTAAAATTCCTGAGCCGAAGTTTTGTTGAGAAAAGACTTACTCCCTGTGGAGATTTCCTACATGTGTAACAGCTGAGGTTTTCTGCGTGTGTTGGGACAAAAGGCAAAACTGGTGTGCATGTGTGTGCAGCTCTTCTGATCCCAGCCTCTCTTTGCTGCTTGGCTCTTCGAGCTGTCTTTCATTTACACCTTACCAAGTTCTTCATTTGCAACTTCTTTGATGAAAATATTTGCTTGTTCACTGTTAAGCCTTTGCACAACCTGTATGTAGTCACTGTATTCTTTTCCCCTATAAATATTCATTCTGGGCTCAGTTGTTACACTGCACTCAATGTATGGGTTTGTGTCTTTCTTTTTCAGGATACACACTTATGCACCCATCCCTTACCAGGCCTTACCTGCTGTCTGAACCACCACTCCACACAGATATCATCCATTATGAGAACATACCTAAATTCGAGCTGGTACGCCAGAACATCCTTAGGTAAGGAATTGGGATGCAAGGCCAAACATTAGCAGTCCTTAGGGCACTACAGGCATTTCCAGAGGAGTTTTAAGAGAATATAAAGTTCCTTTTCCTACAATATCTGGATACTTTGATGGAATCTTCTCCCTCCCAACAGTTCTGGTTTGTTTTTATCGCCAACTTTCTTCATTTTATCATTTGGTGTGCTAAGCACCGGTTTCCATAACTGATCCAGAATATACTCCTTCTAATCTCTCTTCCATGTCAGGAAGATTTCCCACTGTTTGGCCTAGGTTTTTCTTTATCCTTTCCCTAATCTGAGTGCATGTTTTAATTCAAAATGTGGTGGTACACGAGTGTGTTTTCAGTGTACATGCACATTTTCTTCACCTAAAACAGATAACAGTTAATCTCACCATATCTTAGGATATTTCTTTAAATGCACAATACATGGATTTTTCTTAAGCACTTACTCAGTGTTTAATACAATGTTGGATGTTTTATCTGCCATTGTAGCATTCCCTTGGGCAGCCAGATCATTACAGTTCCTGTGAACTCCTCACTCTCTTGGCATGTGAACAAACTGAGGGAAATTGGCAAAGAAGCCTACAATGTCAGCTATGCCTGGAAAATGGTAAGGAACAAAAGCAACCCCATTACAGGATGGCATAGACTAAGTTCATACATTGAAGTACATTAATATACTGAATACAGTGAAGTAGTATGATTCATACATTAATATAGTTCTGACACTATCTTGTTGCAGAACTCTTACCAGTAACCAGTGATGCTGTTTGCTGTAATTTAACACTTTTCTTACAAACATTAATGATATTGAAGCTTTCATTGAAACTGAGCATGATGTGTATGCAACAGGCTGTATCATCAGTTGTAAGAGCTTTAGGAGAGCTTCTAGCAGCTGCCTTACTTTCTTCAGTTTTGAACATATCTGAACACTAGTCTTGACCCAGACAATAAAATGGAATCTAAAGTTAAATATAATCCTTAAATATAATCAGTGAGAAATATAAGTATTTCTCACTGATGCCAGAAATAATTGGCTACTTCTTTGTGCCAATAAACTCAAGAGGGTACTTGTGGGTCATTTCACAGTAGTAAGTTAAATCTAACCTAAACCATTAAGCTGAGCAGTTTTAAGAGATTACATCTGTCGTTGTGTAACAGAAATTCATATAGAAGGGTGTCTGGAGCTAATTTTCTAATGTTGTAATGCTAAATTAAATATCAAACACCCTTGCAGAGCAGCTGGGCAACTCTAGGTATTACTAGCCTGATGTACTATACAGAATATTTAACATATGCAGACCAGTAAAGCATGTGACACATACAGGACATATTTAAGAGTGGTGATGATAAAATCTCATTTTGGAGAGTTCATTTGTCTATATTCTTCATAAAGGGAATACCAGTGTGTTTTTATCAAGTGTGAACCTGAAGCCTCTCCTCTGTTAATGACACTTCGAAAAGTACCCACAGAACACTATTAGAAGTTACTGCTAATTGAACAACAAAATGAAGGTCTTAGTATAGTATTTTTTCCTGAAGACTAAATATTTTCTCCATAGACTATGGAGAAGATTGGGATTTTTGTACAGTTTAGTGGCTCTAATCCATACCAGATGATTACAGACTGGAAGGTCGCTGTATGGGACTGAGTTGCAATCATCAGACCACTGGAGACAAGTGTCCCCATAGGGCATATTGACCTGTGTGGCTTGAGCATGGGAGTTCTCACTGTTTTCTATAGGATTAAGTCCATATTAGCTTCTTTGAAAGGAGTTGTCTGTTTTCAGAGAGTGGGAACTGTGATCCTTGAGAGTGTGGCCAAGTGTGGCGCTGCCTTCCAGAACTAGCGAGATGAGTGATTAAAGAGAAGAGTGAATGTTAAACACAATATAAGTTCTGTAACTCCTCCACCTTTTTGTTTCTGTTTGATGACTTGCCCGATGTTTTTCAGGTCCAGGACACATCCTTTATTCTCTGTGTGGTGGTGATACAGCCAGAAATACCTGTTAAGCAGCTGAAGAATCTCAACACAGTCCCCAGCAGCAAGCTCCTGTATCATCGACTGGATCTGCTGGGCCAGCCAAACGCCTGCCTGCACTTCAAGCAGCTGGCTACCTTAGGTAAAGGCTCCTCACAATTCATCTGGACCACCTCGTGTGTGTTTCTGTAGAGTGTGGCAGTAGAAAGCTTCTCACAAAACCCTGGAAATACTCTTCTCTTGAGAGGCTTTTATTTCCAAGGCTGATTACCTTCAGCTGTTACCTTTCATTGATCATAGCTCCCCTGCTCGATGGCCAGCACTTGCATGGATGAACACAGTGGGACTGCTCATGAGAGTACAAGATAAATGCACCATGAGTGCATTTATCTAAGTTGATCTGGGAACTCCATCAAGTTCCCAGAAAGTGGAGTGCTGAGAGTGAGAGATGTCTCACCAAGCTTAAAACTCAGTTCTCTGCTCTCAACTGTAAAGCAGCTTATTGACAAATAACCTCAGTGAGATGAAGTCCCAGGCAGTCATGCAGGACTCCTATTCTTTTGACTTTGGATTTGTGCAGGTTTCTCATTGCCATAATCATTTAATACCATCAATCCATGTGAAGCCAGAAGTTGAGCCTGTAGGGGGAAAGTGAACTTCAGTGGTGTGATGGTTTCTAGCCCCTCCTTACCTGCTTAAATTGTTGGGTTACTGACATATTCCAGCTTTTAAGCTTAACCAGTTCTCCTCTACCTAAGTTCAGTAGTTGCTCAAACGTAACTGGAAAGAGGGAGAGTCTCCATGGCGGTATAAGTTCTAGTGTCTGGAAAGAATAGAGAGCTTAAAACATATCCTAAGAACATAGAAGGTTTTTATATAATTGTAGTAAGTTGCAAATTTTCATATCTAAGTATAAACCTTTGGGGATTTGCTAAACTCTGCTATATTATTATGATGACACAAAACTGGGAGGAGTGGCTGACACACCAGAGGACTGTGCTGCCATTCAGCGAGACCTGGACAGGCTGGAGAGTTGGGCGGGGAGAAACTTGATGAAATTTAACAAGGGCAAGTGTAGAGTCTTGCATCTGGGGAAGAACAACCCCATGTACCAGTACAGGTTGGGGGTTGACCTGCTGGAAAGTAGTGAAGGGGAAAGGGACCTGGGGGTCCTGGTGGATAGGAGGATGACCATGAGCCAGCAATGTGCTCTTGTGGCCAAGAAGGCAAATGGCATCTTAGGGTGCATTAGAAAGGGAGTGGTTAGTAGGTCAAGAGAGGTTCTCCTCCCCCTCTACTCAGCCTTGGTGAGGCCGCATCTGGAATATTGTGTCCAGTTCTGGGCCCCTCAATTCAAGAAGGACAGGGAATTGCTTGAAGGAGTCCAGCGCAGAGCCACAAAGATGATTAAGGGAGTGGAACATCTCCCTTATGAGGAGAGGCTGAGGGAGCTGGGTCTCTTTAGCTTGGAGAAGAGGAGACTGAGGGGTGACCTCATCAATGTTTACAAATATGTAAAGGGTAGGTGTCAGGATGATGGAGCTAGGCTTTTTTCAGTGATATCCAGTGATAGGACAAGGGGCAATGGGTGTAAACTGGAGCATAGGAAGTTCCACGTTAACATCAGGAAGAACTTCTTTACTGTAAGAGTGACAGAGCACTGGAACAGGTTGCCCAGGGGGGTTGTGGAGTCTCCTACACTGGAGATATTCAAGGCCCGCCTGGACAAGTTCCTGTGTGATGTACTGTAGGTTACCCTGCTCTTGCAGGGGGGTTGGACTAGATGATCTTTTTAGGTCCCTTCCAACCCTTGGGATTCTGTGATTCTGTGATTATGAGAAGTTCTCAAGTGCTTTTGTTTGTAGCAAGGTTTGAAGGTCTCGTGGTAGATTTTCTTAGCTATATTGCAGTGCCACAAATAGCTAAGTGAGATTAGACTGGAGGAGTTACGGAGGAACTTAACAAACCTATGGAAATTGCTTTGCCAATTGTTTAAAATGCAGGTGTTTTGTTTTTTTCTTTAACGTGCTGCCTAGGCTTGATTATTTTTCTATCCAGAAAGACAAGATATAAATGGAAAATATCCAAAAACCCCAGTACTAAGCTGACAAGTGGAAAAACTTCATGCAAAGCAAAAATGCAATCACATCAGAGTATTTGGTCTGGGAAGCAGATGAAGGACTGTAATAGAAGTTTGTGAGTGATGACTGCAGTACATCTGGTTGCTGGCTGTATGGTGATGTGTTTTAGAGGAATGTGAATAAAAGCAGAACACTCCACATAACTCCAATGAAATTTTTCCTCTGGAGACCATTACACATGGGGAAATTGGGTTCCACGGGTCAAATACTCAGAAAAGGAGTTCTCAGCCTTCAGCACTGCATCATCGCCATCGTTTTTCTTTTAAAAAGAAAAAGCTGTCTGGTACTGCCATTTCTGCACGACAAAAGTTCACTTTCTAGTCTGTTCTGAAAACCACCCAGACAGCTACACTGCTATTGGTAACCTCCCTCTTCTGGGCTTGTAATTCTCCATTTGGTCATTATCTGTCACTGAAATTCAACTGAAATGAAAGTTTTTTACCTGTAACTTTGGACAAGGGCCTGCAGGGCCAGGCCAAGGGGAATGGCTGTTACCTGCCAGAGGGGAGACTGAGCTGAGCTCTTAGGCAGATGCTCTTCCCTGTGAGGGTGCTGAGGCGCTGGCCCAGGGTGCCCAGAGAAGCTGTGGCTGCCCCATCCCTGGCAGTGCTCAAGGCCAGGTTGGACACAGGGGCTTGGAGCAAGCTGCTCCAGTGGAAGGGGTCCCTGCCCGTGGCAGGGGTTGGAACGGGATGAGCTTTAAAGTCCATTCCAACACAAACCAGGCTGGGATTCCATGGTTCCAAGTGGACTGACTTTGTGACTCCTGTATTTTGAAGCAAGGAAGGTTGTTCACATGCAACCTGAGTTTTGTCCATGCCTGGGGAGCCAAGTGGTGCAGGTGAATGCTCTGGTTTGGGTGGAAAACCTCCAGTTTCCTGCCCATGCTCACAGCTCACCCATGACCTGAAGGAGCTGCGTGCTTTGCGTGCCAAAGTGTGGGAGAGTGGAGGAACAGGCAGAGGAGTGAACAGTGCATCAGTGTAATTCCCTCCGCGTGTCCTCAGCCAGGACATCACATCAGATACCCTTCACAGTACAGATGTGTTTGCTGTGCTCTGTGTGCAATTCATTGGCCTTTCTCACATTTCGCTCTTTTCAGAAAGCCCCACAGTAATGCTCTCTGCGGGCAGCTTCTCTTCTCCTTACGAACACCTCAGCCAGCCCGAGACCAAGCGGATGGTGGAGCATTACACGGCATACCTCAGTGACAACACGCGCCTCATTGCCAATCCTGGCCTGAAGGTATGCCCTGGTGATGGAGGACATGGTTCCCTCTTGTCCCACACCTCCATCTGGGAGGAACACTCATCTCCTGATGCTCAAAGGGTTATGGAGAGGTGGTTTGGAGTATTGTTACTGTGCCTGGGGAGATGGCTGTGGGCTTCAAGGCCTGGAAGAGTGGAAAGAAGAGGGACAAGGCTTCCTCCCCAAGAGCAGGGAAGGAAGTTAATAAGCAGCTATTGAAATAAATACTCGAAAAACTAAAGTTGCAGTAAATTCTTAGCAGAAAAACCTTTGTTTTCTTAAGCACACAAATGAGAAATGTCTGTTTTGCGTGCAAGCCAAGCAGTGTTTATATTTACATGAAGTAAAAAGGCAAACCCTAAAAGCCTCAGAGATAATGACAACATTATTTCATTATAATAAGCTTTCCCTTTGCTTGGAATGTGCCAGATCCGTCTGGTGTGAGAAGACTTGAGACAAGTAATTGAGTTTAGATGATCTCCGATCCCTCTTTAGGAAACCCCACGAGCAGCTCATTATCTTTTCCTGCAAGTCTTAGAGGAACCCTGCTAGGTCTGCCTTTGTTTTGCAGTTCTCTGTCAGAAATGAAGTAATGGCTACCAGTCACGTCACAGATGAATGGATGACACAAATGGAAATCAGCATCCTCAACAGTTACATTGTGCGGCGTTACATAGCAACCCCCAATGGGGTGCTCCGAATTTACCCCGGTTCCCTCATGGACAAAGCATTTGATCCCACCAGGAGACAATGGTGAGTTTTTAGGGTCCCATTATCAAAGCTTTGGATAATCCCAAAGTGCAATAAGGGAAATAGTTGGTATCCATTTCATAGCCTGCGTTTGTTCATGGCCAGCTCATAAACTACTTAACTAGAAATGTTTTCATCCTTGGTGCTTAAATACAGCTTGTTAAAACCTTCCTTGGTTCTAATTTCAATCCTTCTTATTTCAAGTGATAGCTTCTGTTTCACATCCCTGCCATGGCAGATGGGACTATAAATATTCAGGAAATGAGCATCCCCTTCAGGATTAGCCAATTCAGGAGCATTTTCAGGTGCTTGTGCCATTTTTGGTTGTGAATATTTCAGTCTTTCTGTTTGTTTATAGCGGGTTTCCTTGCTCATTTACAGCAGGAATTTGCTGGCTCGATGCTCTATTAATTATGCAGCAGCATCTGATTTCAGAAAATATTTCTATCCATTACAAATGAGAACTGGAGACATGAGAGCGCTCTGGAGCGTGTGTGGATGTGTGCTTTGTTGAAAGGAGCCAGCCAGGTACTTCCACACCATGACGCTGGGCAAGGCATGAGCCAGCGGCTCCGGCTGCGGAGGGAAGGTTCTGAAACGCTCCTGGCATTGGCCATGCTGTCGTTCTTCAATATGTGTTTTCCCTGAAAATATCATTACCGTGGCTACTGGTTAGGTTTTCTTCAGGTTTTTGTTCTTTTTGTGATGGAATGTTGCTCTTTGTTATTAAGATAAATGGGGTGCATTCATATATATATTATATATATATATTTTAATATATATCATACATATCATAGTGAAAAATTTCTTCCCTGTGAGGGTGCTGAGGCGCTGGCACAGGGTGCCCAGAGAAGCTGTGGCTGCCCCATCCCTGGCAGTGCTCAAGGCCAGGTTGGACACAGGGGCTTGGAGCAAGCTGCTTCAGTGGAAGGTGTCCCTGCCCGTGGCAGGGGTTGGAGCTGGATGAGCTTTAAGGTCCCTTCCAGCCCAAAGTGTTCTGTGGTTCTATGAATCTGTGATGTTACAAATGAAATAAGTGCACATTTACAATCCTGTGTCTTCATTTTAAAAGCTCCTATATTATTTTCATTATTGGTTTGGGCTGGGATTTTTTTCTTCTCTTTCACATTTCCCCAATTTTCTGGGTCCGTGGTTATGAAAAGCCTCCATGTGCAGCATGCGATATGCCCTGGTTTCTATGTAAAGCCAAGTGCCAGTGTTGGGGAAAGAAGATGCAAGTAAAACACTACAAATAAAGTAGAAGTCAGTTGAGCTCCTTGCACAGCCCAGTACAGACTCATAGGTTAATGCACTGTGGTAGAGAAAAGCAAAGCTTTTTCATATGGAAAAGTGTTTCCAACACCTGGAATGTTTTATAAACTTTCTTAGTACGGTAAGAAGATAAATGACATGATTGTGGCTTATTTTGTGCTGAAAGTAAATTTATAAAGAGATTGCAATCACTTTCTGGCATATTTCTGAATTCTCTTGCCTGAATTCTGTGTACAGCATGTCATTTCTTCTCCATTTGCAACATATCAATTTTGACAGCATTTACTTTGTGTTTGGGACTGCTGGCACTAAGTCCTACGATGTTCTAGGGGGAAAAGATCTAAAATTACTTTAAATATATTCTGTGTAGAATAAATAAAGCTTTTAATGCAGCTGGATGCAACGAAGAACATTTATTGAGGTAGTCTGTTTTAGGTCTGGGTCCTAATCGTGCTTCGGTATCTGTTTACTATCAAGAAACATCAATTTGGTAGCACATTGTTCACATTGTTCAGAATTCAGTGTCTGTCTCTGTTTCTGCAAGGGCAAGGATGCTGTCTTAAAGGTTAAAGTAACCATTTGTCACTAATTCTGATAATTTCCTTTCTCTTCCCTTAGGTACTTGCATGCAGTGGCTAACCCAGGACTCATTACCTTTACTGGTCCCTACTTAGATGTTGGAGGGGCTGGCTATGTTGTGACGATCAGTCACACAGTCCATTCCTCCAGGTAAATGGTGTTCTGAGGTTTGTGCCAAGCAAGAATACTTTCAATGATCAAGATTTGCTTTGGGTGGGAGAGAAAAATGCAGGGTGACTCCTATGTGTTCAAGAACTGAAAACCAAACCTGGTTTTAAAGTGCTTTTGGTGACATGCAATATAACCTTATGACCTTAGAGCAACTACAAGAAACCTGGAGAAAGGGTCTTTGGACAAGGGTCTGTAGCAACAGGACAGCAGGAATGGCTTGAAGCTGCCAGAGGGGAGACTGAGATGAGCTCTTAGGCAGAAGCTCTTCCCTGTGAGGGTACTGAGGCGCTGGCACAGGGTGCCCAGAGAAGCTGTGGCTGCCCCATCCCTGGCAGTGTTCAAGGCCAGCTTGGACACGGGCTTGGAGCAAGCTGCTCTAGTGGAAGGTGTCCCTGCCCATGGCAGGGGTTGGAACTGGATGAGCTTTAAGGTCCCTTCCAACCTAAACCAGTCTGGGATTCTATGTTTAAAGAAGGTCAGTGTATAGGGTATGTACTAAACTTTTCTGTCACAAGTTCTCCCAAGTTTCAGAAATAGCAGTTACTCATTTTGGTTTTTACACAGGGTCTCTTCCAATACTGTAACTGAGCACGTGGCTTCTGCCCTAGTGGCTTCTCTCGTAGAAGGGTAAATTCTAACATGCTGGTGAATACGGATCACAAAGCCAGCAGAGCCCAGGTCACTGCTTTTCTACTCTGCTCAGAGACATCTCGGCTCTGTTTGGGATTTCCCACCATGGGACATCTGCCTGTCTCTTTTGGCAGGAGCTTTATGAGGCCAAACACCTGATGGTGCTTCTCAGAGAGGCTTTTACTTAAAGGAAAGGAGCACTTTTGTAAGAAGAGAAGTGCAAGTAATCAGAAATCTGATTTTTATCTAGTGCGAGATGGTTTCCTTAGCTTTAAGAACTTAGAGCTCCTGTGGGTTATTAGAGCATGATTAAAGAATGGTTAAACAAAGTTTGGCAGATGTGAGTGTGATTCCTGGGTAAATATGACCCCTAAAGCTTATAGTCACATGCGGTTATAATCCCCAAAGAGGTCTTAGTTTAAAAAGAAGAGGGCTGGCGGGGGGAATCAGGGCAGTTAAGAGGCATAGTCACATTAGAAACTGCTCTCTGGGTTTAAATAACACTGTTAGCTTATCTGGAACTGAAGCTTACCTCTCATTGCCAGTTTATGTACATCTTACTTCTCTTTTGGAGGCAGGGAATAGAAGGTTTATGCAAATGTTAGTTAATACAGCTTGCATCAGTAAAGCAGAAGGATTTAATGCTTAAAAATGAAGCTAAAACATATTTACGGCATTCCTAATGGCTTTTTCCCTGTTAGGAGAGAGTAGTAACTTCGTAGCTTGATGCCTTGTCATATACAGTTAGATGTATCCGTGCTGCTTCACTGTCATCCTGTTCCCATTCCTTCTCCCTGAAATGGGTAATGTGAAAAATAAGTTAAAGGCAGGGTTTTAGGATCTCTATTTATAAATCTACAAATCAGATTTGTCTGCATCTTCACTGCACCTCCTTAAAAGCCAACAGGCTTCAGTCCAGTAAACAGAGTTGGTTTTATATGATAAGGGGTTGCCAACAGCCTCTGCTTTGTGTAGTCTGGCTGTGCCATTCGGTATCTTCTTTTTCTCAGCATTTTCCTTCCCAGATTCAGAGATAAAATTATTTAGAACAGTGTTTTAAGAAGCAGCAAGTCAAAGGTGTCTCCTCTGCCATTAATATAAGGCTCACAGAGGAGCACAACAGCACACCCGGGGATTTGAGGACGAGCTGATCATTGTGCATCCTTCAGGGATGAGAGGTAGCTTGGTCTGGCCGTGCCATCCCAGTGCTGTAGGAAGCAAATGTTGAGAGTTTGGATGTTAGAAACCTAGTGACAGAGATTCCCTCATCATTTGGTCCAGCCTCAGGCTCCTGCACACCACCGCATAACAGAACCACTTCATAACCTGCCCTAATAAATATTGTTGTCCTCTGGTTTTGGGCTAAAATTCATAATCACTCCTACACTTTGGGATTTTAGGGATTTCGCAAAAGGCCTATGGCAGCTCCATTTTCAGGTTCCAGTGCTGAGGACTGAGCAAAGAGGAGCAGTGCAGAACACAACCACAGTGAGGCAGTGGAGATTCAGGTGCTAGAAATGCAGAAGCTGCATCCTACATTCACTCGTGAGGGTCGGGAGTTTTAACCCTAATGGCTGTTGCTAAATATCAAATGTCTGTAGGTGGTAGGGTGTATGGAAGAGTGGAGGGAGAACAGCCCATGGGGAGATGGGTCAGTTCCTGGGCCTGTGACAGGGGTTGGAAATGGATGAGCTTTAAGGTCCTTTCCAAGCCAAACCATTTTAGGATTTAGTGATTTAAACACAAAGAGGGTGAACTGAGCTTCAGCATGGAGGTGTGGGTTTGAGCTGGTCCTTTATACACCAAGGAAGCCAGTCCCAGGTCAAGTAGGGAACTGAGTAATTAAAATATCACTTATTAATAGAGCCATGAAAGCTGTTTTCTTTTTTCCCCCTCTCTCTGCAGTGCTCAGATGTCTTCAGGACATTCAGTGGCAGTGATGGGCATTGACTTCACCCTGCGATACTTCTACAAAGTCCTCATGGACCTGCTACCAGTTTGTAACCAAGACGGAGGAAACAAAATAAGGTAAGCTGAGGAACTGCTGCCAGGCGGGACATACCTGAACCCTTTTTCTTTTCTCCTTTTCTTTAGCCAGATGACCCAGAGCTACTTCCCAACCTCTCTTATTCTAGGATTCTGTTCCTTTTAATGGGTGTTCTCTGACAGCCACTAAAAGTTGCGATTGTTCTTCTCATAAAGATGATGTGGACTTTACTCAAGATCAAGCTGTCATCAGCCAAGCAGTCAGGCTGCAGGATTACAAAACCAGAAGATAACTTCATTTAGACATCACTGAAATCCTGGGCAACCCCCCCAGTTCTTTATTAAATGAACACACTTCCTATTCTCTTCTGTTTGTTTTCATTTTGCTATTTAGTTACTGCGAGCATGTAAGGATGATGTATTATCGCTAATTATTCAAACTATGATTATCAAATTACACTTTTGATATCTTTTTCTCAGAAGTACATAGCACAGCACTAGGCAGAAGTAGTGTGAGTTTATTTAGCACTATGTGGAACTTAACTGTTCCTCTGTAAGCATGGGAGAGCAGGGGTAGACTCTGGTTTGGATCTGGAGTAACTTGATAACAGGATTTGGGCATTGTTGTTTCTTTGTTTGCTTTTCAACCTTAAATTTGGGAAGGGAAGTGGTTTTGTGTTGTCCTCCAGTTCTTTTCTGGTTTGGTTTGGGTATTTTTTAATCTATTTTTATGGTGTACCAGAAAAAATGAGGGTTTCTGGTTTGGCATTCCTTCCCCCTCCCAGTTAAAAACTGCTAACAACCAACAGGGTCAGATGCTTTATTCTGTTTCCTCATTCCCTAAATGAGGAATTTCAAGCATATTGTTAAATGCTTTGTTAGACCATTCTAACGTAGCTGGACCTGATGCTTACAGCCTCTGTGTAAATGCACTGAGGGGGTTTAATGTATCTCTACTAAGCTTTTTCTCTCTGGAGTCACTCTGTTTTCCAACTACAAGCTTTCATGACTCCTTTGCATACCTGAAGTGCGCATTGCCCTCTAGAGAAGCTGATTGCTTTAAGTTATACCTGCTCTCTCCTTCCATGAGCCAATGGCAGGGGGCTGAAGCTAAATGATCTTTGAGGTCTCTTCCAACCCAACCCATTCCATGTTTCTGTGTAGGCAGAGCTTTACACAGCACACTGCCATGGGAATCACAGACTTAAAAGTGCTGCCCGGCCCCAGGCAGGAGGCTGCCACCCCACTGGGCTCTTTGGGAGCACCGAGTGGTCACATTAACCTCCTCCCATCCCCCTTCTGCAGCCACTGATTCTCTTGATCCCTCCTTCCCCAGCATGGCTGTCTGCAGCTATGGAAACGGGAGATGCCCAAAAGAGCACGGATTAAATCCTTGCAGCACACTGGTTTCAGGATAGGGGCACAGATCCAATGTGGTTTCCCTGAGATCAGATGGGAAACTCATGGGATGAGCTGAAAAAGGAGAGGGAGGGATGGGAAGGCTGAGGGTGAAACAGGAGTGATTTTTCTTCCTGTTAAAATGGAATGCTAAAGCAGGTGGTTATTAAAGGCAAGTGTGAAATCTCTGTTTAATTAGTACGATAGGAGACTAAGAAACTGTCAGAGCTTTCCAAGTTCATTATGCTGCATTTCCCATAGAATCCTAGAATGGGTCTGGGATGGAAGGGACCTTAAAGCTCCTCCAGTTCCAACCCCTGCCATGGGCAGGGACACCTTCCACTAGAGCAACTTGCTCCAAGCCCCTGTGTCCAGCCTGGACTTGGTTTTATCTGTATCTTTCCTCATCAGACAAGAAAACGCACTGAGCAGTTTTCCTTTCTGTTTCTAATCCATTCCCTTTTCAAGTCCTAGATGGTCCAGGCTTACTCCAACAGTTACAGATTTAAAAGCTGCAGGGAAATACCCAATATACTCTTTAAAGCCATTTTACAGTGAACGTGTTTAATGGCCCTGTTAGTTCAATAAATGGAAGCCTTTAAAAATTGTCCTCTGGCTGTAAATTTAAGATCAGGTTTTATCTCGTTGAGGTCTAATGGGAAGCTCTCTGCTTTGCTTGTTGTGGACAGGTGCTTTATCATGGAGGACAGAGGGTACCTTGTGGCTCACCCAACCCTCATCGATCCCAAGGGACACGCACCAGTGGAGCAGCAGCACATCACACACAAGGTCTGCCTCCTTTTCCTCTTGGTTTAACCCTACCTTTCTGAGCTGTTGAGGACTGTAGAGAAGCCGCTGTCTGTGTCTGATTTCAAAGGGCTGTTTTTCACTCAGGAGCCTCTGGTAGCGAATGACATTCTGAACCACCCCAACTTTGTCAAGAAAAACCTCTGCAACAGCTTCAGTGACAGAACAGTTCAGCGGTTTTATAAATTCAACACCAGCTTAGTGGTGAGTGGGTATTGCTGTCTCATTTTGCTTTTGAATGTACTTTGGTTGGGTTGGGTTTCTTTTGGAAAGCCTTGCCAGGATGGGCAGACAAGGCTGGAAGCCAGCCTGCCATGTGGGTTGGCCTCCGTTCACCCTCCCCAAACACAACATCAGCGATCTGGACTGCACAGGCTGTGTTTGCACGAGGAGTCAGTTGACATACAAGGGATTATGGATGTGAGTGTTGGCCAACTGCGGTTGGTGCCTGCAAAGCCTCATCCAGCATCATGAAAAAGTAGCAGTTCTGTGGCTTTACGTGAGGAATTTCCAGCAGTAGTTGGGATTTTTTGCTTTGGATCCTCTGACCTGACCTCTGGCTTCCAACCCTGACCAGTGTCACGTTCTGCTGTGACATGGGTAGTAAAGGTCTCTGATAACTTCAGCTTCTAGTTTGGTGTCCAGATAAATGCATTTACTGATGCAATGTACATGAGGAATCCCAGACTGGTTTGTATTGGAAGGGACCTTAAAGCCCATCCAGTTCCAACCCCTGCCACTGGCAGGGACACCTTCCACTAGAGCAGCTTGCTCCAAGCCCCTGTGTCCTACCTGGCCTTGAGCACTGCCAGGGATGGAGGGATGGAGCATTTCCAACTTTCTTAGGCAGCCTGGTCCATTGCCTCACCACCGTCACAGGAAAGAACTTCTTTCTTATATCCAGCCTAAATCTGCTCTGTTCCATTCCCCTTTGTCCTGTCCCTACAGTCCCTGATGAAGAGTCCCTCTCCAGCATCCCTGTAGGCCCCCTTCAGACACTGGGAGCTGCTCTGAGGTCTCCACGCAGCTTCTCTTCTCCAGGCTGAACAGCCACAATTTTCTCAGCCTGTCTTCATACGGGAGGTGCTCCAGCCCCTGATCATCCTCGTGGCCCTTCAGAAAATTTCATGTCCTTCATCTCTTGAGGATGTCCTTCTTGTGTTGGGGTCCTTGTAAGGTTTACAAGCCAAGAGTATTTTTTCCTACCTTCAACAGTTGTTCCGCTCAGCAGTAGCAGCTTGGAAGCAAAACTCAAGAGGTTGATGAAGAGGTTCCTGTGAAGGCAATTTCACTTGTGAAGGCCGCACTCCCGTGCATTTGTGTTCCCTCAGCTCTGTGGGTTTCCTTGGAAGGGGGCAAGTCATCAGCTCTAAACCAATGAGTTTCTTGCTATGCTGTTGACACTACTTGTGTTGTGTTCCTTAGGGTGACCTGACAAACCTGGTCCATGGCAGTCACTGCTCCAAGTACAGGCTGACACGAATTCCAGGCACCAATGCCTTTGTGGGAATCGTCAACGAGACCTGCGATTCACTTGCCTTCTGTGCCTGCAGTATGGTAGACAGGCTCTGCCTCAACTGCCACAGGTGAGCAGGAGATGGGAAATGAGGCTCCAGGCATTTACTATTTCCCTCTTTCCTGATTCGAGGTTTCTGAAAAGCACATTTATTTTGTAAGCTAAATGAAAACATGCAGGGAAAAACTGAAGTGAAAACAAACCAGTTACTTCACCTGCATTGATGGTAAGAGACACAGTGACTCGGCATCTTGCTAATCCTTTGCCATGTTGTCAGTGTATTAAAGTACAGGGTAGTTTATTCTTGATCCGTGAGGAAGAAATTCTTTACAGTAAGGGTGGTAAAACACTGGCGCAGATTGCCCAGGGAGTGGTGGATGCACCATCCCTGGAGACATTCAAGGCCAGGCTGGATGCGGTTCTGGGTGACCTGATGTGGCTGAAGATGTCCCTGCTCGTTGCAGGGGTTTGGACTGGATGAGCTTTGAAGGTCCCTTGCAACCCAAACCATTCCATGATTTTATGTTTTAATGCCGCAATAGATTTTGTTTCTCAGAGCAGTTATTTGTGGATCAGGCCCTTTGTTCAGCATACTAATACCCACAATTTTATGTGACTTGATGTGGTTTTCTCATTGAGGGCATCCTGGTGCTTGCAGGAGGTTTTGACTACACCAGCATCATTACATGTTTGTTGCACTGGCAAGAGCATCATAGAACAGCTTAGGTTGGAAAAGACCTTTAAGATTGAGTCCACCCAGTAACCCAGCACTGCCAGACTGTCTCGCTTTGCTGTAGGTTCTCCTCCTCCTGGGCTGGATGCGGGGAGGAAGGACAGATTTGAGACTTGTCCGCGGCTGAAATGTCAAGGGGTGGGTAACAACAGACCAGGGAGACTCTGCCACTGCATTATCCTCAGTCCCACGGCAGAACAGAGCAATCCGTTGGTCCTGTGGGAGGGAGAAAGGTGGCTGAGCAGCCTTCCCCGCGGTGAGCTGCTGCTAGAGCTGCACCGCGGGGTTCACATCGTGTGCGATGCCTGATGCGTTTTCTCCCTGCAGAATGGAGCAGAACGAATGTGAGTGCCCGTGCGAGTGCCCTCTCGAGGTGAATGAATGCACCGGCAACCTCACCAACGCCGAGAGCAGGTGAGGCCCAACCTCCCCTACTACACAGCTTGTGACAAACGCCATTAACAAAGTTACCTGTTTTTTCACACTAACTTAGACGGGATACAGGCTATATATATATATATATATATAGATGATATATAATAGGTAAAAATGATGGTTTTCACTGTGCTTTGACTACTTCTATAATACAAGGCTCTGCTTTTTGCCCTGCCATAGGAATCCGAGTTGTGAAGTTCATCAGGAGCCAATGACTTTCACAGCAACTGATCCCAGCCTTCAGGATGCTCTCCCACAGTGCATTAACACTCAGTGCAACCAGAAAACAGAGAGCGGGTAAAGTGGCCTTCTCCATCCCTCAAAATACACCGTGTACTTCAAGTAATTGAGTGCAAATAGCTCTTCCTTATGGTTTAGAATGGAAAACAAAGGTCTGATGGCAGAATGAGGTCTTACAGCACACACCAGTGGTGACTTTATGCTCCAGTGCAGAAACAGAAGACCCCAGGGTTCCCATTTGAGTTGCATGACACCATTAACAGCAACCAAATGGCCTTCCTGTCACACTTTGTGGTTCTGAGAACTGAGGGTTGTGCAAATGGAAGATTTGCTGTTGAAAGGACAACAAATTCTTCCTTTTTAGCAAAATGGATAGTGCTGTGTTGTTTGTCTGCCTGCTGGAGATGTGTGCGGGCTAAAGCGTTCATGGAATGTAGACTGTACTTTGGCTGTGGTGACTTGGGAACACATTAGAGATGGTAGCTCCCTGTCCATTTCTAGCGTCTTGCTTCTCTGTTCCACTCCAGCATCACATAGAGAAGCGTGGGGGCTGGTTGTTCTTTTGCTAGCTGAAAGAGGTCTCCAGGGAGTTGAGATTGCTGGAACATCTCGTGCTCTGACCAGACTTTCCAAATCCTTTCTTCTGTCTTCCAAAGGACTGCAGAAAAAGGGTGGAACCACAGTCAGACCTCACCACGCTGAGGAATGTCTTGCTGCAGGGGTTACAAGTAGGATTTGCTCAGGCTGAGCGATGGAGTCAAAAAACGAGAACAAACAGACTTGGGAGATGCATGCTGAAGATGCAGCTTCCCTGTGTAACTCCCGTGGTGGTAATTGAGCAGTTTAATGACAAGGTTTTGATGGCCAAATGTTATGTATGTGAGGGCTCGTGGATGATTTTGGCCTCCCTCTATCTCATGACTCTAAAATAGACTGAGCTGTGCCAAACAAGAAGTGTTAACATTTAAAGTACAAAAAGTCTTCTCTTGGTTTTTATTTTCAGGGATTGCTTTGGTGTGTTGGACTGTGAGTGGTGTATGGTAGACAGCGATGGGAAGACCCATCTGGATAAGTCCTACTGTGCCCCTCAGAAGGAATGCTTCGGTGGCATTGTGGGAGCCAAGAGCCCCTACGTGGATGACCTGGGAGCAATAGGTAACTCTGCCTTTCTGAACAGGTGCTGCATTTAACTGTGCTCAATAACATGTGCTTTCAGTGTCAGAGCATGCATCTCATAACGTGTCTATATATATGTTTTATATATATATGTATATGGGATATAAATATAATGGGAGAAGGGCTTTGGACAAGGGAAATGGCTTTAAGCTGCCAGAGGGGAGATTGAGATGAGCTCTTAGGCGGAAGCTCTTCCCTGTGAGGGTGCTGAGGCGCTGGCACAGGGTGCCCAGAGAAGCTGTGGCTGCCCCATCCCTGGCAGTGCTCAAGGCCAGGCTGGACACAGGGGCTTGGAGCAAGCTGCTCTAGTGGAAGGTATGCCTGCCCTTTGAGACAAGGGGGGCACAAAATCACTAAATGGAATATATAAACCTTTAGAATTAGTTTTAAGTAATGTTAAATTTGATGGCTTTGTAACAGTAGCAATGGAAAATTACTGAGGTGCATGATACATAGGAAAAAAAGAGTGCAGCTAGAGAACATACTGAGAATTCTTGTACAAGATAAATCGGTATAGTTGACATAGTTTTAAGAAAAACAGTCTAGAAGAACAGGACACAGGGATACAGAGTATCTGGGAATGGCAGGTGTCCAGGATGGGCTACAGTTGAACCAACCGATAAGTAGGAGGACAGGAGGATTATTATGTCTCTGGTGCTAATGAACCAATTAAGCTGGTAGAAGCATCTACTGCACGTGCTTCAAAGGCTGCCAGAAGTGATGAAGATCGTTGGAAGAAGTAAACGACCCTCAGAGACCACCACCACAATTCTGTACGCATGCGGGAAACTTTCTGGAAAATTATGTAATCCACACGTAGCCTCATGAACATGCATGTATGCCCTGTGGCTATATAAGGACGGCTTGTGTAGCAGTAGGGGAGACACACGTTAGGAGGAGCTATCCCCTGTGTCTCCCGGCGCCTCAGTAAAGAATAGAATCATAGAATCATAGAATAGTTAGGGTTGGAAAGGACCTCAATATCATCCAGTTCCAACCCCCCTGCCATGGGCAGGGACACCTCACACTAAATCATCCCACACAAGGCTTCATCCAACCTGGCCTTGAACACCACCAGGGATGGAGCACTCACAACCTCCCTGGGCAACCCATTCCAGTATCTCACCACCCTAACAGGAAAGAATTTCCTCCTTATATCCAATCTAAACTTCCCCTGTTTAAGTTTTAACCCGTTACCCCTTGTCCTGTCACTACAGTCCCTGACGAAGAGTCCCTCCCCAGCATCCCTATAGGGCCCCTTCAGGTACTGGAAGGCTGCTCTGAGGTCCCCACGCAGCCTTCTCTTCTCCAGGCTGAACAGCCCCAACTTCCTCAGCCTGTCTTCATACGGGAGGGGCTCCAGTCCCCTGATCATCCTCGTGGCCTCCTCTGGACTTGTTCCAGCAGTTCCATGTCCTCTTTATGTTGAGGACACCAGAACTGCACACAATGCTCCAGGTGAGGTCTCACAAGAGCAGAGTAGAGGGGCAGGATCGCGTCTTTCAACCTGCTGGTCATGCTCCTTTTGATGCAGCCCAGGATACGGTTGGCTTTCTCGGCTGCGAGCGCACACTGAAGCCGGCTCATGTTCATTTTCTCATCGACCAGCACCCCCAAGTCCTTCTCCGCTGGGCTGCTCTGAATCTCTTCTTTGCCCAACCCTCTGGTTGGCATCCCTTCCCTCCAGCATATCAACTGGACCACACAGCTTGGTGTCATTGGCAAACTTGCTGAGGGCGCACTCAATCCCTCTGTCCCTGTCAGCGACGAAGATGTTAAACAAGACCGGTCCCAACACCGATCCCTGAGGGACACCACTCGTTACCGGTCTCCAGCCGGACATTGAGCCATTGACCACAACTCTTTGTGTGCGGCCATCCAGCCAGTTCTTTATCCACCGAGTGGTCCATCCATCAAATTGATATCTCTCCAATTTAGAGAGAAGGATGTCATGTGGGACAGTGTCAAATGCTTTGCACAAGTCCAGGTAGATGACATCAACTGCTTTACCCTTGTCCCCATCATAGAAGGCCACCAGACTGGGCAGGCAGGATTTCCCCTCAGTGAAGCCATGCTGGCTGTCACCAAGCACCTTGTTGTTTTTCATGTGCCTTAGCATGCCTTCCAGGAGAATGTGCTCCAAGATTTTACCCGGCACAGAGGTGACACTGACTGGTCTGTAATTCCCCGGGTCTTCCATTTTCCCCTTCTTGAAAATGGGGGTTATATTTCCCTTTTTCCAGTCGTCGGGAACTTCACCTGACTGCCATGATTTTTCAAATATGATGGCCAGTGGCTGCAGCTTCATTCGCCAGCTCCTTCAGGACCCGCGGATGGATTCCATCAGGTCCCACGGACTTGTGTGCGTTCAGATTTTGAAGATGGTCTCGAACCAGAATACCTGCTTGTCAGGTTGAAAACTTTGTTGGCAAGTTTGTTCCTGGAGTTTTCTCTGAAACAGGTTGGAACTGGGTGAGCTTGAAGGTCCCTTCCAACCCAAGCCGGGCTGGGATTCTGTGAGTGGATAATTTTCAGAGATGTTCATTTAAATATTTCTGCAGAGCTTTCATGGCTTTTTTTCCCCTCTGTTTTGTCCTTTTTGATGTAGGAGATGAGGTGATCACTCTGAACATGATCAAGAGTGCACCAGTCGGCCCGGTGGCTGGAGGCATTATGGGCTGCATTATGGTGCTTGTCCTAGCAGTGTATGCGTATCGCCACCAGATCCATCGGAGGAGTCACCAGCACATGTCACCTTTGGCTGCTCAGGGTGAGCTGATAACTCTGGAGGGAGAAATGGGAGGGTCTGGAATTAAACCAACTCCAAAACCCAAACCCAAACAAACCAAACCCAACACAAAACCAACTAAAAAGATCCCAAACCTCTTTCCATGGTTTTGTTTCAGTGTTTCACCCCATTTTATTTCCCTTTTGCTAACCCTTAAATCAGCCTGATCACATCCAGGTCACTGTGTATTGCTGCCCTCTCCCGGGTGCTGCCAGGCCTGCTGCCACCCAAAATCCTTAACATGCACCTCTTGTCCAGAAGCTGAATGCAGGCTTTTCCTAGAGCTAACACAAGAATCCAGCCTCACAGCCTCCTGGCCCTTGTCATAGCACACCCATGGCATATGTTTATTTCTGCACCAGAGTGGAGCTTGTGGGAGAGTTAGTTTTCACACCCTTTCTGCTTGGGCTCCTTAGGATGTGGTTTCTTTACTGGTGTTTCTGCATCTGGTGCATGAGATGTTGATGGACTATTTACACACAGATAAGATAGACGCACTGGAGTCTGAGAGACAAAAGTGTGTTTGGGAGAAAGGATACTGGTAGCTGCCAAGGTGAGAAGTGTGATGAGGGCTGATGAGCTCCCTATCTGGTTATAGCCCAGCTCTATTTTGTATCAGTTTGCTTTCCACAGGCATTTTAAAGCCTGTTCCTTTCAAGGGGACTGCACCTCCTCACACAGCCACGCCAAGTGCTTCCACTGTCCTACCAGGGTGACAGCCCTTAGTAAGAGGATCCCCAATTTTTCTCTTTAACAGTTGCATTTTTCTGTGTTTAATGGTGTGTAGAAATGTCAGTGCGTATGTCCAACCTGGAAAATGATAGGGACGAGAGAGACGATGACAGCCACGAAGACAGAGGAATCAGTAAGTACCAAATCTCTTTGAGCAGTAGAAAATGACAGAACAATGTTCTAACTTTAACTTCCAACGCACCCTGAGCATCATGCTAAAAAATTACTCCTTTTTAGCTTAGACAAGACAATTTGATTATGTGCAAGGGAGGTTTGCCCCGTGTGCCCCTCATCAGGAGCACCTCCAGAAATAGCTCTGATCAGCTGAAAAATGAGAATTGTGGCAGAACAGGGTATGGAAAACTCCCACCTGACTGAGACAGAGCAGATCCTTGTCTCTGGGCCCTCACTGAGAGCTGAAGTGATACCCACGATTTGAAACTGTGTCAATACTCAGACTGAACAATAAGTGTGTCTGAGTTTCATGGCTTCAGTCTCTGCTTCTCCAGTTCCTTAGTTTCATTCTGAGCAGGCTTTCAGTGCCGCCGCAGGTTCTTTAGTGTTGACACAGTAATGCTCTAACTTCTATTAATGCAAGCAGATGAGGTGAACGGGTTTGACTGGATCTTGATCTATTCCACACTTAGGCACCTTCGTTTTATTCCTCCTCCTCTGTCTCTTGACAATCTTCTTCTATGAACTAGTATTTGAGAAGAATGAGTTTGCAGAAAGCCTCTCCCCTGTGCTGATTATCCCACTGATACAACCCAGTGCCAGCCCTCCCCTCACAACCAGTTGTGTTTGTTCCTCTCTCGCAGTCAGCAACACCCGGTTCATAGCAGCGGTGATCGAGCGGCATGCCCACAGCCCGGAACGCAGGCGCCGGTACTGGGGGCGGTCGGGGACGGAGAGCGACCACGGTAAGAGCTGAACCACTGCCCTGGCCCCAGGTTAATGATTGCGCTCCCTCACTTCCCTTCAGGTGTCTGGCACGTTGCAGATGAGGCTGCCAAAACTAACCCAAAAACCTTTGCTCCTTATTGCTTCACAGTTGGACAGTCCTGACACCCTCCAGCAGATGTTGCAGTCTGGTGAGGGTGCTGGGTTTATACAGCAGCAGCTCAATGCCCTGCTCCCCATGTCTGATTTTGGGTTCAGGCAGCTTCACTGGGTGACCAGAATTCAGACCCACAGAGAGGGTCTGCAGCTGCCACGTTCATTTTCCATCACCAGCCCTAGCAATCTAAATGTTCAGTTGGGATAATGGAAATCTCCTACTTAAAGAGAGAAGGCAAATCCCCTGCAGGCACATCAGCATCTCTGCTGCTCTTCTCTTTGACATGACCTGTGCATCTTCCATAAAACTCCAGAAATGTGTGCTGGACACCTGAATTTCTGGGGTAAGATAAGGGTGGATTTAGAGACTGACTGTGTCAGGTGCCTCCTTAGCCTTTCCATTGCACATTATTGCAGTCCATATGTATTGCCCATATATTGCAGTCCATGCCATCACCACAGAGGACATCTTACATCACCTTTAAGCAAGCAATGATCAACATGAACTGTGTACATGCATAGCAATGAAGGGTGTTCAGCCATGCATGTTTGCCACAGGCACACTTCAACCCTGCTTAGGTTCAGGGAGCGTTGCTGTGTCTCTTGTGCCCTGAGACCAAGTCTCCTTAAACCCTGGAAGCTGGTAGAAGGATGTAATGCTGTTGAGTCAGGAGGCTTAATATAAATTAAGAGGAGGGTTGGACAGGGCAGTCTGCGACAGATGTCAGCTCTTAGCTGCATGTTGTGGCTGGGTATGTTACAGCAGAGCTCTTCAGTTATTAAGACTGTGGTTGCATTAATGGAATTGCTGAGGTACAGGAAATCTAAAGGCCAAAGCTTTGGAATGGGGATGAACAGATGTCTGAGAGACAGTCTTGCTCTAGGAGGAATTACCTCGGATTTGGGGCCAGATGACCTGAGTGGAGGCAGATTTGTTGGGCTCATGCTCCTTTTGCTCCATTACTTGTAGTCCTAGCAAATCCTTGCCACCCCTGGAGTCAACACATCAGGGTCAGCAGGGGAACTGCCCACCTAGTCCTGATATGTGCCCTTCTAATTTTAGTTCCTGTAACTCCATCTTCTTCAAAGGGCTGCCGAGTCGTCTTCCTCAGGTCCTCTCTGCCAGCTTGAAACCAGGACTCAGAGCATAGGAAATGAGAACCAGCTTTGGGTCCTCAGCATGATATTTATAATGCGCTTCTTTCACGGGTCTCAAGCTGGAAACCTGACCGAGATGCTCAGGAGCACTGGTGGGTTTTCAGCTATAGCCAAAGGCTCCCAAGAAGGATGATTTTGTGAATTCAAACAAGGTCTTTTTCATTTCTAGCTTGTGTTTTTTGCATTCAAAAACACTAAGGTGGGTTGGTTTGTGCTGCCAGCCGGATTTGAGTGGTAACAGGTGGTTTCAGTGGTAAATCCACATCTCGTAGTCATCTCATAGTGACTGCCAGCACCTGCTTCAAAAAGAGGGAACAGAAAATCTCTAGGGGACCTGCTGGGAGATGGCTTCCTCGCTGAGAGAGCACGATCCTGTCTTGTGAGGGTTAGCTGTGAGCTGGCTGGTGACATCATTTCCTTAGGATATCCCAGTGAGTGCAGCCTCTCGTTATTCCCACAGGCAGCTCATCTTGGGGGTTTTAACTTCTCAGGCTCCAGTAGCGGCTACTTTAGCCAAGGGACAGCCTCGAGTTAACTGCACTGTGCACACGCGCTTAGCTGGAAGTGTCAGTGCTGCTTGGCTGTGTGAAACATTCCTGTGTGGATTCAGGAGATTTCTTTAAGTGGATGGAAAACTCATTCAAACCATGTGCTTAGGGCTCGCAAACAGACCCTCATGGGTGAAAAGTGCTCTCTTCCTTTTAAAGGTGTAATACTGTGATTGTGCAGCAAGATGATGTGAAGAAGTTTTGTTGTTTCCAGATGGAAGAGCTGGGGCTTCTTCCTAGGAAAGATGTTGTTTGATAGGAACAGAGATACCAGAGGTGGATCCCACCTACTTCTTGTCTGTTTGTAGAGCTCTGAGTAGTATCTTAAAAGATATCCCCCAGTAAAGCCTTGTTTGGTTTTCGAATCAGTGCTAGCAGTTGTGCTGTAACAAACTGTTGAACGTGTGATGTTTGTTACTGTTTGGGGTGGTACAGACCATAGGTCCCCAGAGTTGATAACGGTGCCAGGGAAAGGGATCTGTTGGAAACTTAGAGGAGAGGGTGGGTTTGTTTGTTTCTTTTTCTGTTAATTAAAAACGTTGGTTTCTTCTCTATAAAGCTCTGATTGTGCCTGATGCCCTGAGGGGTGCTGCAGCCAGCACTGTGGAGCGTCACAGGATCCAAGAATGGTTTGGGTTGGAAGGGACATTTAAGCTCATCCATTCCCAACCCCCTGCCATGGGCAGGGACTCCTTCCACTAGAGCAGCTTGCTCCAAGCCCCTGTGTCCAACCTGGCCTTGAGCACTGCCAGGGATAGGGCAGCCACAGCTCCTCTGGGTGAAACATTGACCTCTTATTCTTGTTTTAACTTAGTGCTGCTGGTTTCTTTCCTAGGCTACAGCACGATGAGCCCTCAGGAGGACAGTGAAAACCCTCCGTGCAATAACGACCCGCTGTCAGCTGGTGTTGATGTTGGAAACCACGACGAAGACTTGGACCTGGACACCCCACCTCAAACAGCTGCCCTGCTGAGTCACAAGTTTCACCACTACCGGTTGCACCACCCAACTCTCCACCACAGCCACCACTTACAGGCTGCAGTCACGGTACACACTGTGGATGCGGAATGCTAATGAACAACGAGGAAAGGCGCGTTCACTCCTGAGCCATGATCCATGCAGCCACGGGCAGCTCTGTTCCTGTGCTTTTCACCAGGAATGATTTAACTGACTTCCCAAGTAAACTGTTAGGAATAAGAGCTTTACATTTGTATAAATGTAAGGCTGGCTCTGCAACAGGAGGGAAATGGGTTTGATGGATGGACCTGCCATCACATTAAATAAAATTGAGCAGGAGGAACGTCAGACCTGCAGAAACAGGAACGTGAGTTTATACAGCAGCTGAAGTTTTGGAAGCCCTGTCGTGCTGAGCCAGGAGGAGAGAGCGTGGAAGAGCCAGAGATGATTTGGTTTGGAAGAGCAGGAATCTGTGCAGCTGAAGACTAAAGAAGTGCCAGATAGGGGCATGGGGAGGGGGGGGAAGGCTGTTGGTTTCACTGCAGTTCATTTGGCACGTCAAAAGGTCACTGCTCCGGTTGCTGTATGGAACCTGGGACAATGCAGCTCAAGATTTTTAAGGAAAGGATTATTTTTCTACTATTTATTGAACTGGAAACTCTGGGGGGAGGGAAGGGAGAAAACATGTTAGCAATTCTCAGTGACTACCACATATATTCTGCGATGGTGAAGTGGTTCTTCTGAGGAAGACATCTGTTTCTTATTAGCTGATACTCATCCACTGCCCCGCTCTGCAAAGGGGAAAATGAAGAAGTCGTTTCGGAAGTGTTTACATGACAAATGCTTGCTTTTCCACAATTGTTTTCTGTAAATATCACAACCTGATTTATATTACAGTATTTTCTGCCTATTTGCAGAGGAGAAATCCTCTACTCCACTACTAAAATCCTGCCCATAAACCTCTCCATCTTGACCTCTTCGAGCATCCTGAAAGGTTTCCTGTATGGAAGTAACAATGAATTTCCTTAGCATTAGTTAGCAGATAATTCCAAATGAAATCTGGGCCATTATTCAGTTTCCTTAGGACACTGTCATGGTCAGAAGTAGGGATAAACCAGTGGGGTTTAAAACTTGGGTTACTGTGGAAGTTCTCCTTTTAAAATCCTAATGATAAGCTGCTGCTGTTTGTCTGGAATTTTCACACTGCTTGGTGGTTCAAACCAAGATTGATTTGTCTACAGCACAGGGCATCCCGGCTATGAATTAGTTTTAAATCACAGTGTTGTATTTTAGACTCATGTGATTACAATGCTCTAAAACCCATTCTTGCACTGTGCATAGGATAAACATCCATTTATATGTAGGTTTCTTTTAAAGATGACTTGTTTTAATTCATATGGTACTTAATACTGTATTCTGTACAAACAATTGGTTCTTAAACAGTACAGTCAAATAACTATACGTGTGATATCAGGATACCCCTTTATACTATGTATAAAATTAAATCTCTAGTGAAATAAACTGTATATAAAGTATAGTTCTGAGGATAAGTGGCTAGAGTGAAATATTCTAAGTTTCTTTCATTTTCTGCCTGAATGTGTGCTATAAGATGAAGTATTTGGTCAGATTCCTATAGTTTGTATCCACAGATCTGAACTTTAAATGACAGTATTGAGGTGTTATGAAGTTATTTCTTTAGCACATGGTCATTATATGGGAAATGACTGTTGCTGGAAGCACTCAGCCACCACCTAGACTCCCCAAAACCAGTAATTTGTGGGTTTTTTCTTATGTGGAACTGGATTTGCCATTCTGCTGTGTTTGTGTAGGATTGGGATGTGGATTTTGCTGAGCAGACAGCTGGAGATATCTATTAAGCACCGCTTTGTGCTCTCAAAGGTCTGAGTCTGATGCCCTGTTAACAGTTCCTGTGTCAATCCGTAGACCCGACTCACTGGAATTTCTGATATTGAATCCAAAACACTGCTGGTGGTTGGACACTGGACAAAGGGGCTGTTTTGTCAGGTTTGCTGCAGAAGAAAATGCATTATTTTAATAGCACTGCTTGCCCAAAGAACAACGTATGCAGCCAAGAAGCAGAATTTTCAAGCGCGAAGGGAAAATAGCTTTCAGTGTGGAAACTGTTCAGGTCTGTGGAAGTCCTCATACCAGTTTGTGCGAAACATGGAATGAGAGGCTTTGCTGTTTCTATTTCGTAGCCCTGTAGCAGCTGTATGCGTGTTCTCACGAAAATTCAGAGGTAAATTCCATTTGGAATTCTAGCCAGGCCTTTCTTTGGTCTCCATGAATGCAATGGGGAAGCTGGAATTCATCCAGAAGCTGTTATCACATGACAAAAGTGTCTCTGGGAGTTACTGACTTGTAAAGTGGAATTTGAGTTGTGTTTTCCCAATCTTGATGTATATATGAAGGAATCTCGCTCTACAGCAGCAGTTCTTTGCTCCTTGGTTGAAGTTTATGTCCAGCAATATCAGATTAGTTCCCTTGCATATACAATAATGTAAACAGGAGTAAAGAAAAGCACAACTTTGGCTTGTTCTGCACTTGACTGTGCAGATCTGTGCTGCTTCTGGCATTCATTTAAACCAGCTAAGGCTGTGGAGTGTATTTGTAGTGAGAAGCAAGTCTGGGGCTCCCAACAGAAAAGGGACTTGGACCTGCTTGAGTGAGTGCAGAGAAGGCCATGGAGATAGAGCTCTGCTCTGGAGCCAGGCTGAGAGAGCTGGGCTGGGGCAGCCTGGAGAAGAGAAGGCTCCTGAAGGGGAGACCTGAGAGCAGCTCCAGTGCCTAAAGGGGCTGCAGGAAACCTGGAGAGGGGCTTTGGATAAGGGCCTGTAGGGACAGGCCAAGGGGAATGGCTTGAACCTGCCCGAGGGGAGACTGAGCTGAGCTCTTAGGCAGAAGCTCTTCCCTGTGAGGGTGCTGAGGCCCTCGCACAGGGTGCCCAGGGAAGCTGTGCATTCAAGGACTCATGGGTTCTGGGCAATCTTGCTTATACCTGAAGTAGTGAGAAAAGCCAAAGCTCTTGCTGTAAGGAATAATTGGGTGGAAAAAAGATCTAGAGGTGTACCAAACCATCATTCCAGGTGCTGACAGCTTTTCCTAGCAGAAATAATTGTAATGCTGGTAAAGATCCTGTTGTTTTTGGCTGCATAGTTTGTCACCTTCTCTGGAAACCTGTGGAAACTTGGAAACTCCACTTATGTCAGCCAGAAGTAGGTAGGGCCACTGTGGTATATCTCAGCATATTCTCTTAGTGAGCATCTGTTTGGGACAAAGCTAACCTCAGCTGCCTGATTTCCTTGATGTACTGGTCCTGGGCCTCTCTTAGGGCAAAGCGCATGTGCCTGTGACTTGATCAGAGGAAAATGTCCCTAGCTCCTGATGCCTTTGTGCCAGGTAATACGAGCCACAAGCCGTTATTTCCTTTGTTGAAGTTAATGTCCTCCATTAATTCCTGAATTATTGAAGTCTGAGCCTCCATTTACAAGTGAAGTCTCTAAACAGGGGATGTGTGGTGTTTTAGTGATTGTGAGGTACAGAAATGGACAAATGTTTCTCTGCATGTTCCCGTACTTCCAGATCAGCAGAGGTCCCACAGCCTGGGCTATCTCCTTAGGCAACCTTGGTTTTCAGGACAAAATCTTAGTGCAGTAGGTGTCCTAGATTGATAGCAGGATTCTGTGAGGATAAGGGTGTTTCTTGACAGCTATCTCTAAGGAGCAATAACTTTGTCCTTTCTGTCCCATTATCTTGCAAATTTGGTTTCTGCCTCTGGAATAAGGCCAGTTTGTATGGGGGGTACTGTAGTCTCTAACAATAGACTGAACATCTGGGTTCAGCATGAAAGGAAACACTTGAAAACACTTCGAAAGAGCGAGAGCAGGATGAAGTAATTTAATGTAGGTGCTCTCATAAATAGCTAGTTTTTTACTGTGTATGTATTTGGGTTGGCTTTCATGTGTCTACGTATATGTGTAGTACCTTGCCTATTCGTATGATTTTTTGTATGTTTTCCTGCATGACTGTGACAGGAATACACTGCAGGTGCTTCATTTTGCCTTGGCTTCCTACTTGGGTAATTAAATTCCTTTATCTCTGAGTTCATGAAGGCTATAAAACTATCTTCAGAGGCCCTGTTGACCCGGGATCAACATGGCTGTCCAGTCATAGAATCATAGAATAGTTAGGGTTGGAAAGGACCTTAAGATCATCCAGTTCCAACCCCCCTGCCATGGGCAGGCACACCTCAAGAAAGTTCTCAAGCCTCTCAGCTCTTCCTACTCATGTTCTTTATCTTGCAGACTATTTTTGGTCTTAGTTTTGCTGTGCAAGAAGCAAAGGTTTTTAGTTTAATAGGCGTATTTGGAACTTTGTAGACTCTGTAGAATTCAGGGTTCCAATTAGAACTTCTGAATTCTCCTGAGGTTTCACTTGATTCCACAAACTAATGTAAGATAAATGATAAACTTGGGGAAGTAGCTCTGAATGACCTCAAACATTGGGGAAAAGACCCAATGAAGACTTGGTCTTCTATCCATATCTTTGATCTAACTATATTTAGAATACCAAAGGTATCCTGTTAGAGAAGTATGTGATGCTGTGTGAAGATAGTGGAGAACAAAACAATGTAAGTCAGAAGTGCCATTTTATTGTGTTTGAGAAGCATGTTGCCAGTTTCCACACCATGTCTTATTGATCTGAGCGCTGATACACGTCTTTGGTTGGGAGAAATTGTAAAGCGCTCACGGAAGGCATTGACCAAGCTGCAGGAATCATGTGGCTGCCTGCAGGACCTGCATGGGGGAGAGAAAGAGTGGGGTTTTGGGTCTCTAGGATGGGAATGGGGCACAGACATTACAGGTTTTGTGGAAGTCCCTTTCTCCACATCTGCCTGTTCCTCCCAGCTGCTAGTGGGATCATAGCATGTTCTAGAGGTGATGACTGTTGAGAGCTCCCAGTGTCCATCGATGCAGTCTCCTGATTGTGGTACACTTACATGGTGTGGTGTAACTCTGCTTTTGCCTCCAGCTGTGGGCAACTTCTTGAAGGTCTGTGGTGATGCACAGGGTACAGACATAGTGAGCGCTGCGGAGGTCCCTTTTCTCATGGCTGTTGCTAACTCTGAGCTTCCTGCTTGATCTTGATGAGAGACAAGTACAGCGGGTGCAGTCATGCTGCATTGCGTATAAGCGTGGGCATCGTATGCCTGTATGATAAGGACGTAGTTACAGAGTGGGTGTTACAAATGTCCCTTTCTCCTTGGGTGTAGGTAGCATCTGGCTGCAAGGGAGCGCTGGCTGTGGAAGACTTACATGAGTAGCTGTAGCAATCGCTTTGCTGTGGGTAACTTCTCTTAGACTGTTGTGGGCGGACGTGTGCGAGATCCTGTGGATCCTGTGGAGCTCCCACTGTCCATGGCTAAGGGCATCTTCTTGCTGCCAGTGTTGCCTGGATGGGGAACAGATATTTTAGGTGGTGGGACTGTCCTTTGGCCATGAGCATTGGCACCTCATCCTGTCTGTAGGATGAGGAAGGGGCAGGGATAGGTGGGTGTTTTGTAGCCTCTGAGTCTTTGCTGTCCCGTCTCCTCCTGTGCCAGTGAGGGAAGCTGAAGCTTTTCACAGGGGTCCGTTGCGGCGGTTGTGGCTATGTCCTTTGTGGAGTGCTGTAGGTGTGTTGCAATTGACGGTGCTCTGCCATCACGAGTACTGATGCCAGGATCGCTTTGGGAACTTACAGTAGGAGAGGAATCTAAGATTTCCTTTTACATCCTTTTGCGAAGCTACTTGCAAACCCAAGATGAGGTAGATGTTTGCACTCCTTACCTGTGCTACAGGGCACTGAGAGCTGCCTGGAAGACTCTTGGGTTGGGAGCATCCAGGAGCCGTGGCCTGGTTGCATCCCTATCCTGGAGCATGTGTAGAATTGACCATCGCAGGTGAAAACAACAAATGAGGCTGTGGATATGTTAGAGAACCTGTCAAAATGCTGTTGCCACGGTGTGTTTTGGGGACATCCAATGGCAGAGGATTTTATCGTTTCCTCTTACACATTCCTTTTGGAAGATCCTTGCAATCCCAGGATGGGGTAGATGTTTGCACTCCTTACCTGTGCTATAGATCACCGAGATTTGCCCGGCAGACTGTTGGGTTGGGAGCATCCAGGAGCCCTGGTCTATTTGAATCCTTATCCTGGAGCCTGTGTGGAATTGTCCGTTGCAGCTGCAAATGACAAATGAGGCTGCATTGCAGTGGGCAGCGGCGCCGTAGCTCTGGCCTTCCCTTGCATGGCCTCTACTCTAAGCCTTCCATCTGGTGCCTCCGGTGCTGCCGGTCTGTGCTTGTGCAGCCCTTTTTGTACTTGTCTGGGGCCTACGATGAGCACTCTGTTGCCTGTTCCATGGGCATGAGAAGAGCAGGAGTGGTGCTGGATGTCCCTTTGTCCGTGGCTTTGGGAATCTTTGTGCTCAGTGTTGGACTTGGATGAGGGACGGGTAGAACGGGCGATGTGGTTCTCCAGTCCCTAGGAGCATATTCTGTCTGTAGGATGAGGACGTGCTTACAAAAGGAGTGGGTGTTGCGGAAGTCCCTTTCTCCATGGGTGCAGGTGCCGTCCGGCTGCATGAGAGCCCTGGATGTGGAAGAGGTACATCAGTGGCTGTAGCTCTGACTTTGCCCAAGGCTGTGAGTGAGGATGTGTTAGAGACTCTGTGGATACTGAGGAGATCCCATTGTCCATGCTTACGGGCAGTTTGTGGCTGCCCTATGTTATGTGGCCTGTGTGGGTTGCAGGTACTTTAGGAGGTGGCACTTTTCTTTAGCCATGAGTGTCAGCACCTTTTGGCTGTCTTTGGGATAAGGACTATAGTACGGAAAGGTTGGGTGTTACAGGTGTCCCTTTGTGCATGGTGGCAGGTGCCTTCTGGCTGCATGAGAGCCCTGGCTGTGCAAGACTTACATGAGTGGCTGTAGCTCGCACTTTACTGTGGGCACCTTCTCCTAAATTGTTGTAGGAAGTGGGAGAGATGCTGTGGACGCTGCGGAGCACCCCTCGTCCATGGCTACGGGCACCTTCTGGCTGCCAGTGTTGCCTGCATCTAGAACAGATACTGTAGGTGGCGGGACTGTCCTTTGGCCATGAGCATTGGCACCTCATCCTGTCTGTAGGATGAGGAAGGGGCAGGGATAGGTGGGTGTTTTATAGCCTCTGAGTCTTTGCTGTCCCGTCTCCTCCTGTGCCAGTGTGGGCTGCTCCAGAGATTCATAGGGGTCCGTTGTGGAGGTTATGACTATGTCCTTTGTGATGTCGTCTGGGCGTGGTGGAGTTGATGTTGCCCTGCCATCATGATGGCTGCCGCCAGGATCTGTTTTGGGAACTTCCATTGGGAGAGGAATTTCAGATTTCCCTTGTGCATCCTTTTGTGAAGCTCCTTGCAAAGCCAGGATGGAGTAGATGCTAGGACTCCTTACTGTGCTAGAGGACACTGGGAGCTGCCTCCAGACTGCTGGGTTGGGAGCATGCAGTAGCCGTGGTCTGCTTGCATCCCTATCCTGGAGCCTGTGTGGAATTGTCTGCTGGAGCTGAAAAGAAGAAGTGAAGCTGCATCGCTGTGGGCAGCGGCGCCATAGCTGTGGCCTTCCCCAGCCTAGCCTCTGCTCTCTGCCCTCCCTCTGGTGCCTCCGGTGCTGCCAGTCTGTGCTGGTGCAGCCCTTTTTGTACTTGTCTGGGGCCTACGATGAGCATTCTGTTGCCTGTTCCATGGGCATGAGAAGAGCAGGAGTGGTGCTGGATGTCCCTTTGTCCGTGGCTTTGGGAATCTTTGTGCTCAGTGTTGGACTTGGATGAGGGACGGGTAGAATGGGCGATGTGGTTCTCCAGTCCCTAGGAGCATATTCTGTCTGTAGGATGAGGACGTGCTTACAAAAGGAGTGGGTGCTGCGGAAGTCCCTTTCTCCATGGGTGCAGGTGCCGTCCGGCTGCATGAGAGCCCTGGATGTGGAAGAGGTACATCAGTGGCTGTAGCTCTGACTTTGCCCAAGGCTGTGAGTGAGGATGTGTTAGAGACTCTGTGGATACTGAGGAGATCCCATTGTCCATGCTTACGGGCAGTTTGTGGCTGCCCTATGTTATGTGGCCTGTGTGGGTTGCAGGTACTTTAGGAGGTGGCACTTTTCTTTAGCCATGAGTGTCAGCACCTTTTGGCTGTCTTTGGGATAAGGACTATAGTACGGAAAGGTTGGGTGTTACAGGTGTCCCTTTGTGCATGGTGGCAGGTGCCTTCTGGCTGCATGAGAGCCCTGGCTGTGCAAGACTTACATGAGTGGCTGTAGCTCTCACTTTACTGTGGGCACCTTCTCCTAAATTGTTGTAGGAAGTGGGAGAGATGCTGTGGACGCTGCGGAGCACCCCTCGTCCATGGCTACGGGCACCTTCTGGCTGCCAGTGTTGCCTGCATCTAGAACAGATACTGTAGGTGGCGGGACTGTCCTTTGGCCATGAGCATTGGCACCTCATCCTGTCTGTAGGATGAGGAAGGGGCAGGGATAGGTGGGTGTTTTGTAGCCTCTGAGTCTTTGCTGTCCCGTCTCCTCCTGTGCCAGTGTGGGATGCTCCAGAGATTCATAGGGGTCCGTTGTGGAGGTTATGACTATGTCCTTTGTGATGTGGTCTGGGCGTGGTGGAGTTGATGTTGCCCTGCCATCATGATGGCTGCCGCCAGGATCTGTTTTGGGAACTTCCATTGGGAGAGGAATTTCAGATTTCCCTTGTGCATCCTTTTGTGAAGCTCCTTGCAAAGCCAGGATGGAGTAGATGCTAGGACTCCTTACTGTGCTAGAGGACACTGGGAGCTGCCTCCAGACTGCTGGGTTGGGAGCATGCAGTAGCCGTGGTCTGGTTGCATCCCTATCCTGGAGCCTGTGTGGAATTGTCTGCTGGAGCTGAAAAGAAGAAGTGAAGCTGCATCGCTGTGGGCAGCGGCGCCATAGCTGTGGCCTTCCCCTGCCTGGCCTCTGCTCTCTGCCCTCCCTCTGGTGCCTCCGGTGCTGCCAGTCTGGGCTGGTGCAGCGCTTTTTGGACTTGTCTGGGGCCTACGATGAGCATTCTGTTGCCTGTTCCATGGGCATGAGAAGAGCAGGAGTGGTGCTGGATGTCCCTTTGTCCGTGGCTTTGGGAATCTTTGTGCTCAGTGTTGGACTTGGATGAGGGACGGGTAGAATGGGCGATGTGGTTCTCCAGTCCCTAGGAGCATATTCTGTCTGTAGGATGAGGACGTGCTTACAAAAGGAGTGGGTGTTGCGGAAGTCCCTTTCTCCATGGGTGCAGGTGCCGTCCGGCTGCATGAGAGCCCTGGATGTGGAAGAGGTACATCAGTGGCTGTAGCTCTGACTTTGCCCAAGGCTGTGAGTGAGGATGTGTTAGAGACTCTGTGGATACTGAGGAGATCCCATTGTCCATGCTTACGGGCAGTTTGTGGCTGCCCTATGTTATGTGGCCTGTGTGGGTTGCAGGTACTTTAGGAGGTGGCACTTTTCTTTAGCCATGAGTGTCAGCACCTTTTGGCTGTCTTTGGGATAAGGACTATAGTACGGAAAGGTTGGGTGTTACAGGTGTCCCTTTGTGCATGGTGGCAGGTGCCTTCTGGCTGCATGAGAGCCCTGGCTGTGCAAGACTTACATGAGTGGCTGTAGCTCGCACTTCACTGTGAGCACCTTCTCCTAAATTGTTGTAGGAAGTGGGAGAGATGCTGTGGATGCTGCGGAGCACCCCTCGTCCATGGCTACGGGCACCTTCTGGCTGCCAGTGTTGCCTGCATCTAGAACAGATACTGTAGGTGGCGGGACTGTCCTTTGGCCATGAGCATTGGCACCTCATCCTGTCTGTAGGATGAGGAAGGGGCAGGGATAGGTGGGTGTTTTGTAGCCTCTGAGTCTTTGCTGTCCCGTCTCCTCCTGTGCCAGTGTGGGATGCTCCAGAGATTCATAGGGGTCCGTTGTGGAGGTTATGACTATGTCCTTTGTGATTTCGTCTGGTCGTGGTGGAGTTGATGTTGCCCTGCCATCATGATGGCTGCCGCCAGGATCTGTTTTGGGAACTTCCATTGGGAATTTCAGATTTCCCTTGTGCATCCTTTTGTGAAGCTCCTTGCAAAGCCAGGATGGAGTAGATGCTAGGACTCCTTACTGTGCTAGAGGACACTGGGAGCTGCCTCCAGACTGCTGGGTTGGGAGCATGCAGTAGCCGTGGTCTGCTTGCATCCCTATCCTGGAGCCTGTGTGGAATTGTCTGCTGGAGCTGAAAAGAAGAAGTGAAGCTGCATCGCTGTGGGCAGCGGCGCCATAGCTGTGGCCTTCCCCAGCCTGGCCTCTGCTCTCTGCCCTCCCTCTGGTGCCTCCGGTGCTGCCAGTCTGTGCTGGTGCAGCCCTTTTTGGACTTGTCTGGGGCCTACGATGAGCATTCTGTTGCCTGTTCCATGGGCATGAGAAGAGCAGGAGTGGTGCTGGATGTCCCTTTGTCCGTGGCTTTGGGAATCTTTGTGCTCAGTGTTGGACTTGGATGAGGGACGGGTAGAATGGGCGATGTGGTTCTCCAGTCCCTAGGAGCATATTCTGTCTGTAGGATGAGGACGTGCTTACAAAAGGAGTGGGTGCTGCGGAAGTCCCTTTCTCCATGGGTGCAGGTGCCGTCCGGCTGCATGAGAGCCCTGGATGTGGAAGAGGTACATCAGTGGCTGTAGCTCTGACTTTGCCCAAGGCTGTGAGTGAGGATGTGTTAGAGACTCTGTGGATACTGAGGAGATCCCATTGTCCATGCTTACGGGCAGTTTGTGGCTGCCCTATGTTATGTGGCCTGTGTGGGTTGCAGGTACTTTAGGAGGTGGCACTTTTCTTTAGCCATGAGTGTCAGCACCTTTTGGCTGTCTTTGGGATAAGGACTACAGTACGGAAAAGTTGCGTGTTACAGGTGTCCCTTTCTCCTTGCGTGCAGGTACCATCTGTCTGCATGAGTGCCCTGGCTGTGCAAGACTTACATGAGTGGCTGTAGCTCTCACTTTGCAGTGGGCACCTTCTCTTAGACTTGCAGGAGGATGTGTGAGAGATGCTGCGTATGCTGCGGAGCTCCCATTCTCTGTGGCTACGGGCACCTTCTGCCTGCCAGTGTTGCCTGGATGGGGAACAGATTGTACAGGTCGTAGGAATCTGCTTTGGCCGTGAGCATTGGCACCTTTTCTTGTGTGTGTGTTGAGGATGAGCACGGGTGCTGTGGGTGTGTGGGAGCCTCTGAGTCCTTTGCTCTCTCGTCTCGGCCTCTGCCCATCTGTGCTGGTGCATCTTTTTTATAGGGGCCTGGGCCTGACTGCGTCACGAACCCCATTGTGACATGGAGTATTATGAGCTGTGCGCTGGCTGTGACGGTGCCATGACGTCACGATTGCTGTTGCCAGGGTCTGTTTTGGGGACATCCAATGGGACAGGATCTTACAGTTGCCTTTTACACATTCCTTTTGGAAGATCCTTGCAATCCCAGGATGGGGTAGATGTTTGCACTCCTTACCTGTGCTATAGATCACCGAGATTTGCCCGGCAGACTGTTGGGTTGGGAGCATCCAGGAGCCCTGGTCTATTTGAATCCTTATCCTGGAGCCAGTGTGGAATTGTCCATTCAGAGCTGCAAATGACAAATGAGGCTGAATTTCTGTTAGCAATGGTGCCCTAGCTGTGGCCTTTCTGTGCATGGCCTCTGCTCTCAGCCCTCCCTCTTTTGCCTTCTCTTGTCCCAGTGTCATCTGGTGGCGCCCTTTTTGTACCTTTTTGGGGCCTACGATGAGCATTCTGTTGCCTGTTTCATGGGCATGAGAAGAGCAGGAGTGGTGCCAGTGGTCCCTTTTTCCTTGGTTGTGGGAACCTTTGTGCTCTGTGTTGGATTTGGATGAGGGAAGGGTCGAATGGGTGTTTTGCTTCTCCAATCCCTAGGTGGGTATTCTTTCTGTTGGATGAGAACGAGCTTGCAGAAGGAGTAGGTCTTGCAGAAGTCCCTTTCTCCATGAGTGCTTGTGCCGTCTGTCTGCATGAGAGCTCTGTATGTGGAAAAGGTACATCAGTGGCTGTAGCTCTCCCTTTGCCCAAGGCTGTGAGTGATGATGTGTTAGGGACCCTGTGGATATTGAGGAGATCCCATTGTTCATGCTTGTGGGCACCCTGTGACTGCCCTATCTCATGTGCCCTGTGTTGGCTGAAGATTTTTTAGGAGGTGGGGCTCTTTGGCCATGAGTGTGGGCATCTTCTGTCTGTCTTTGGGATAAGGCCAAGATTACACGAGTGGGTGTTACAAATGTCCCTTTCTTCATGAGCACAGGTACTGTCTGGCTACATGAGAGCCCTGTCTATGGAAGGCTTACATGTTTGGCTGTAGCTCTCAGTTTACGGTGGTCACTTTCTCTTTGACTTTTGCAGGAGGACGTGTGAGAGATGCTGTGGATGCTGCAGAGCTCCCATTCTCTATGGCTACAGGCACCTGGCTGCCAGTGTTGCCTTGATGGGGAACAGATACTTAAATGGTAGATATCTGCTTTGGCCAAAAGTATTGGCATCTCTTCTTGTCTTTGTGCTGATGACAGGGCTCAGGTGCTGTGGGTGTGTGGGAGCCTCTGAGTCTTTGCTCTCTCTTCTCCTCCTCTGCCAGTCTGCGCTGGTGCATCTTTCTTACAGGGGTGTGGGGCTGACTGTGTCTCGAACCCCATTGTGACATGGAGTATTATGAGCTCTGGGTTGTTTGTGATGGTGCCATGGCATCCAATGGAAGATAATTTTGTAGATTGCCTTTGCAAATTCTTTTGTGAAGCTCCTTGCAGTCCCAGGATGGGGTAGATGCTATGACTCCTTACCTGTGGTACACAGCACTGAGAGCTGAGTGGCAGACGGTTGGGTTGGGAGAATGCAGGAGCCCTGGTCTCCTTGCATGCCTGTCCTGGATCCTGTGTGGAATTGTGTATTGCAGCAGCAAAGGACACATGAGCCCACATTGCTGTGGGGATCTCTAATGCCTTGTCCTCCCCTCCACCCTTATGTAAATTGACACATCTTAATCATACATAATGTTACATAAGCACTGAAATGAAAATTTACTGTTTGGGTCTGCCCAGAGCAGGCCACGGAGCTGCTGCGAGGGCTGGAGCAGCTCTGCTCTGGAGCCAGGCTGAGAGAGCTGGGCTGCGTCACCCTGGAGAAGAGAAGGCTCCTGTCATGGTTCAAACCGAGTCACACAGTTTGTCCATTCACTCCCCCCACCTTTTCTCCCTCTTTCTTTCCTTCCCCACCCCCACCCCCCACCCCCCCCCGACACCACCCAGAGGGATGGGGAGGAAAATCGAGAGAACGTAATTCCCACGGGCTGAGATAAGAACAGCCCAGTAACTAAGGTGTAACACAAATCACTACTGCTGCCACCAATGATAATAATAACAAGAGAAGAGAATACAATACCACTGCCGAATGAGTTCGGCCCCCCACCCCGAAAAGAGCCCATGCCCTTCCGGGTAACTCCCAGTTACCTCTCTGGGCATGACGTGCTGTGGTATGGAATACCTCTTTGGCTAGCTTGGGTCAGGTGTCCTGTCTCTGCTTCCTCCCGGCCTCCCTGCGTCCCTGGCAGAGCATGAGACTCCCAAAGTCCTTAGCCAGAATAAATATTACTTAGCAACAACTAAAAACAGCGGTGTTATCAGCTCTGTTCCCAGGCTGGAAGCCAAAACACAGCGCTGCACCAGCTACTAAGAAGGAGAAGAACTGACTGCTAGTGCTAAACAAAGGACAGTATCCACTCCTTATTCCATACTGTTCACGTCATGCTCAGATCCCACATTTTCCATTTACCATCTCTCTTAAATATGTATACATCCACATACACAGAGAGAAAGAAGTCATTTCTTAGTGCATGGACCAATCCCTGTAATGCTGTTGAGTCCATTTGGTCCATGATGTCAGGTTCCATCCCTTGTAACAGTCTTTCAGGGCAGGAAAGGCTGTGTGCAGTGTTGGATCGTTGCCTGCTGATGCTGATCGTTCCTTCACTGCGGAACTCGTCCGGTTCTATCAAAATACATTCTCTGTTGGGATGATGGTTGGAGGGAAGTCAGGGCCAGTCACTGGTGACCTGAAGACATCTAGTTGATGGGCTATAGAAGTATTACACAGCAGGCAACAGCATACAATTAAGTTCATTGGCTGTTTTCCCCTAAAATCAAATCTGCTTGAGGTATACATCGGACTTCCCCATCTTCCCGCATTACCCACCAAGTATATCCGGTTCCCTGAGCAAAAGCAATCCCACAAGTGGGTTTGCCTTTACCTGAAGCAGGAATATCCCAGACTGTCTTCCCCAGCAAATTCGTCATGTGCACCGCAGCAACTTTGTCCCCCTCTACAATAAGTAAAAGTTCTGACTGGGCTGGGCCAGCTCTGTTGGCAGATCCTCTGGTGTTGACCAACCAGGTGGCCTTTGGTAAGTGTGTATCCCAGTGCTTGAAAGTTCCCCCACCCATTGCTCTCAGTGTGGTTTTTAACAGCCCAGTGCACCGTTCCATTTTCCCAGAGGCTGGTGCATGGTAGGGGATGTGATATACCCGCTCAATGTCATACTCTTTGGCCCAAGTGTCTATAAGGTTATACCGGAAGTGAGTCCCATTGTCTGACTCAGTTCTCTCTGGGGTGCCGTGTAGCTACAAAATCTGTTTCTCAAGGCCCAGGATAGTGTTCCGGGCAGTGGTGTGGGGCACAGCGTATGTTTCCAGCCATCCAGTGGTTGCTTCCACCATGGTAAGCACATGGCGCTTGCCTTGGCCGGTTGGTGGGAGTGTGATATAGTCAATCTGCCAGGCCTACCCATATCTGTACTTTAGCCATCGTCCTCCATACCAAAGAGGCTTTAACCGTTTGGCTTGTTTAATTGCAGCACATGTTTCACACTCATGAATAACCTGGGCAATCGTGTCCATTGTTAAGTCCACCCCTCGGTCACGGGCCCATCTATATGTTGCATCTCTGCCCTGATGGCCTGAAGTGTCATGGGCCTGCCGGGCCAAAAATAATTCACCTTTATGTTGCCAATCTAAGTCCATCTGAGCCACTTCAATTTTAGCAGCTTTATCCACTTGTTGGTTGTTCTGGTGTTCCTCAGTGGCCCGACTCTTGGGTACATGAGCATCTACATGGCGTACCTTCACCACCAGGTTCTGCACCTGGGCAGCGATATCTTGCCACGGTGCAGCAGCCCAGATGGGTTTACCTCTGCATTGCCAGTTGCTCTGCTTCCATTGCTGCAGCCACCCCCACAGGGCATTTGCCACCATCCATGAGTCAGTATAGAGATAAAGTACTGGCCACTTTTCTCATTCAGCAATGTCCAGGGCCAGCTGGATGGCTTTCCCCTTGGCAAATTGACTGGTTTCGCCCTCTCCTTCAGCAGCTTCTGCAACTTGTCGTCGAGGACTCCATACGGCTGCCTTCCATCTCCAATGCTTTCCCAGAATACGGCAGGACCCATCAGTAAACAAGGCATACTGTTTTTCACTTTCTGACAGTTTATTACATGGTGGGGCCTCTTCACCATGCATCCCCTCCTCCTCTAGTGACATTCCAAAATCTTTGCCCTCTGGCCAGTCCATGATGACTTCTAGAATGCCTGGACGATTGGGGTTTCCTATTCGAGCTCTTTGTGTAATTAGTGCAGCCCATTTACTCCATGTAGCATCAATTGCATGATGTGTAGAGGAGACCTTGCCTTTGAACATCCAGCCCAGCATGGGCAACCGGGGTGCCAGGAGGAGCTGTGCTTCAGTGCCAATCAGTTCCGAAGCAGCTCAAACCCCTTCATAGGCTGCCAGTATCTCTTTCTCAGTTGGGGTATAGCTGGCCTCAGATCCTTTGTATCCCCGACTCCAAAAGCCGAGGGGTCGACCTCGAGTCTCCCCTGGAGCTTTCTGCTAGAGGCTCCAGACAGGACCATTTCCCCCAGCTGCGGTGTACATTTTTTGCATCTGGCCCGGACCGGACTGATCCAAGGGCTACTGCATGAACTATCTCGCGTTTAATTTGCTCAAAGGTTTGTTGTTGCTCAGGGCCCCATTTAAAATCATTCTTCTTCCCGGTCACATGATAGAGAGGGCTTACAATCGAACTGTAATTTGGGATGTGCATTCTCCAGCACCCAAGAAAGCTTGTGTTTCTTTCTTATTAGTTGGTGGAGACATTGCTGTTATCTTGTTGATCATATCTGTGGGGATCTGGCGACGTCCATCCTGACAGTTTATTCCCAAAAATTGAATCTCCTGTGCAGGCCCCTTGACCTTACTCTGTTTTATGGCAAAACTGGCTTTCAGCAGGATTTGGATTATTTCCTCCCTTTTTTCAAAGACTTCTTCCGCTGTATCGCCCCAAACGATAATGTCATCAATGTATTGGTGGTGTTCTGGAGCATGCCCCTGTTCCAGGGCAGTCTGGATCAGGTCATGGCAAATGGTAGGGCTGTGTTTCCACCCCTGGGGCAGTTGGTTCCAAGTGAACTGGACACCCCTCCAAGTAAAAGCAAACGGTGGCCTGCACTCTGCTGCCAAAGGAATTGAGAAAAATGCATTGGCAATATCAATCCTGGCATACCACTTGGCTGCCTTTGATTCATACTGAAGTTCTAGCATGTCCAGTACGGCAGCACTCAATGGCGGTGTGACTTCATTCGGGCCACGATAGTCTACTGTTAGTCTCCACTGTCCGTTAGACTTTCGCATTGGCCTTATGATCACTCCCTGACTCTCCAGTCTACGAATCAGCTGATGGATAGGAATCAGGGAGTCTCGGTTGGTGCGATAATGCCGCCGGTGCACTCTTGTGGTCACGATTGGCACTTGTTCTTCTTCAACTCTCAGCAGCCCCACAATGGAAGGATCTTCTGAGAGACCAAGCAAGGTGGAGAGCTGCTCAATTTCCTCAGTCTCCAAAGCAGCAATACCAAAAGCCCATCGGTACCCTTCTGGGTCTTTGAAGTACCCTCTCATGAGGTAGTCTATGTCTGTGTTTGCACGAGGAATCAGTTGACATACAAGGGATTATGGATGTGAGCGTTGGCCAACTGCGGTTGGTGCCTGCAAAGCCCCATCCAGCATCATGAAAAAGTAGCAGTTCTGTGGCTTTAGTGAGGAATTTCCAGCAGTAGTTGGGATTTTTGCTCTGGATCCTCTGACCTGACCTCTGGCTTCCAACCCTGACCAGTGTCACGTCCTGCTGTGACATGGGTAGTAAAGGTCTCTTATAACTTCAGCTTCTAGTTTGGTGTCCAGATAAATGCATTTACTGATGCAATGTACATGAGGAATCCCAGACTGGTTTGTGTTGGAAGGGACCTTAAAGCCCATCCAGTTCCAACCCCTGCCACTGGCAGGGACACCTTCCACTAGAGCAGGTTGCTCCAAGCCCCTGTGTCCTGCCTGGATTTGAACACTGCCAGGGATGGAGGGATGGAGCATTTCCAACTTTCTTAGGCAGCCTGGTCCATTGCCTCACCACCGTCACAGGGAAGAACTTCTTTCTTATATCCAGCCTAAATCTGCTCTGTTTAAACCCATTCCCCTTTGTCCTGTCCCTACAGTCCCTGATGAAGAGTCCCTCTCCAGCATCCTTGTAGGCCCCCTTCAGACACTGGGAGCTGCTCTGAGGTCTCCACGCAGCTTCTCTTCTCCAGGCTGAACAGCCACAATTTTCTCAGCCTGTCTTCATATGGGAGGTGCTCCAGCTACTGATCATCCTCGTGGCCCTTCAACAATTTCATGTCCTTCATCTCTTGAGGATGTCCTTCTTGTGTTGGGGTCCTTGTAAGGTTTACAAGCCAAGAGTATTTTTTCCTACCTTCAACAGTTGTTCCTCTCAGCAGTAGCAGCTTGGAAGCAAAACTCAACAGGTTGATGAAGAGGTTCCTGTGAAGGCAATTTCACTTGTGAAGGCCGCACTCACATGCATTTGTGTTCCCTCAGCTCTGTGGGTTTCCTTGGAAGGGGGCAAGTCATCAGCTCTAAACCAATGAGTTTCTTGCTATGCTGTTGACACTCCTTGTGTTGTGTTCCTTAGGGTGACCTGACAAACCTGGTCCATGGCAGTCACTGCTCCAAGTACAGGCTGACACGAATTCCAGGCACCAATGCCTTTGTGGGAATCGTCAACGAGACCTGCGATTCACTTGCCTTCTGTGCCTGCAGTATGGTAGACAGGCTCTGCCTCAACTGCCACAGGTGAGCAGGAGATGGGAAATGAGGCTCCAGGCATTTACTATTTCCCTCTTTCCTGATTCGAGGTTTCTGAAAAGCACATTTATTTTGTAAGCTAAATGAAAACATGCAGGGAAAAACTGAAGTGAAAACAAACCAGTTACTTCACCTGCATTGATGGTAAGAGACACAGTGACTCGGCATCTTGCTAATCCTTTGCCATGTTGTCAGTGTATTAAAGTACAGGGTAGTTTATTCTTGATCCGTGAGGAAGAAATTCTTTACAGTAAGGGTGGTAAAACACTGGCGCAGATTGCCCAGGGAGTGGTGGATGCACCATCCCTGGAGATATTCAAGGCCAGGCTGGATGCGGTTCTGGGTGACCTGATGTGGCTGAAGATGTCCCTGCTCGTTGCAGGGGTTTGGACTGGATGAGCTTTGAAGGTCCCTTGCAACCCAAACCATTCCATGATTTTATGTTTTAATGCCGCAATAGATTTTGTTTCTCAGAGCAGTTATTTGTGGATCAGGCCCTTTGTTCAGCATACTAATACCCACAATTTTATGTGACTTGATGTGGTTTTCTCATTGAGGGCATCCTGGTGCTTGCAGGAGGTTTTGACTACACCAGCATCATTACATGTTTGCTGCACTGGCAAGAGCATCATAGAACAGCTTAGGTTGGAAAAGACCTTTAAGGTTGAGTCCACCCAGTAACCCAGCACTGCCAGACTGTCTCGCTTTGCTGTAGGTTCTCCTCCTCCTGGGCTGGATGCGGGGAGGAAGGACAGATTTGAGACTTGTCCACGGCTGAAATGTCAAGGGGTGGGTAACAACAGACCAGGGAGACTCTGCCACTGCATTATCCTCAGTCCCACGGCAGAACAGAGCAATCCGTTGGTCCTGTGGGAGGGAGAAAGGTGGCTGAGCAGCCTTCCCCGCGGTGAGCTGCTGCTAGAGCTGCACCGCGGGGTTCACATAGTGTGCGATGCCTGATACGTTTTCTCCCTGCAGAATGGAGCAGAACGAATGTGAGTGCCCGTGCGAGTGCCCTCTCGAGGTGAATGAATGCACCGGCAACCTCACCAACGCCGAGAGCAGGTGAGGCCCAACCTCCCCTACTACACAGCTTGTGACAAACGCTATTAACAAAGTTACCTGTTTTTTCACACTAACTTAGACGGGATACAGGCTATAGATATATATATATAGATGATATATAATAGGTAAAAATGATGGTTTTCACTGTGCTTTGACTACTTCTATAATACAAGGCTCTGCTTTTTGCCCTGCCATAGGAATCCGAGTTGTGAAGTTCATCAGGAGCCAATGACTTTCACAGCAACTGATCCCAGCCTTCAGGATGCTCTCCCACAGTGCATTAACACTCAGTGCAACCAGAAAACAGAGAGCGGGTAAAGTGGCCTTCTCCATCCCTCAAAATACACCGTGTACTTCAAATAATTGAGTGCAAATAGCTCTTCCTTATGGTTTAGAATGGAAAACAAAGGTCTGATGGCAGAATGAGGTCTTACAGCACACACCAGTGGTGACTTTATGCTCCAGTGCAGAAACAGAAGACCCCAGGGTTCCCATTTGAGTTGCATGACACCATTAACAGCAACCAAATGGCCTTCCTGTCACACTTTGTGGTTCTGAGAACTGAGGGTTGTGCAAATGGAAGATTTGCTGTTGAAAGGACAACAAATTCTTCCTTTTTAGCAAAATGGATAGTGCTGTGATGTTTGTCTGCCTGCTGGAGATGTGTGCGGGCTAAAGCGTTCATGGAATGTAGACTGTACTTTGGCTGTGGTGACTTGGGAACACATTAGAGATGGTAGCTCCCTGTCCATTTCTAGCGTCTTGCTTCTCTGTTCCACTCCAGCATCACATAGAGAAGCGTGGGGGCTGGTTGTTCTTTTGCTAGCTGAAAGAGGTCTCCAGGGAGCTGAGATTGCTGGAACATCTCGTGCTCTGACCAGACTTTCCAAATCCTTTCTTCTGTCTTCCAAAGGACTGAAGAAAAAGGGTGGAACCACAGTCAGACCTCACCACGCTGAGGAATGTCTTGCTGCAGGGGTTACAAGTAGGATTTGCTCAGGCTGAGCGATGGAGTCAAAAAACGAGAACAAACAGACTTGGGAGATGCATGCTGAAGATGCAGCTTCCCTGTGTAACTCCCGTGGTGGTAATTGAGCAGTTTAATGACAAGGTTTTGATGGCCAAATGTTATGTATGTGAGGGCTCGTGGATGATTTTGGCCTCCCTCTATCTCATGACTCTAAAATAGACTGAGCTGTGCCAAACAAGAAGTGTTAACATTTAAAGTACAAAAAGTCTTCTCTTGGTTTTTATTTTCAGGGATTGCTTTGGTGTGTTGGACTGTGAGTGGTGTATGGTAGACAGCGATGGGAAGACCCATCTGGATAAGTCCTACTGTGCCCCTCAGAAGGAATGCTTCGGTGGCATTGTGGGAGCCAAGAGCCCCTACGTGGATGACCTGGGAGCAATAGGTAACTCTGCCTTTCTGAACAGGTGCTGCATTTAACTGTGCTCAATAACATGTGCTTTCAGTGTCAGAGCATGCATCTCATAACGTGTCTATATATATGTTTTATATATATATGTATATGGGATATAAATATAATGGGAGAAGGGCTTTGGACAAGGGAAATGGCTTTAAGCTGCCAGAGGGGAGACTGAGATGAGCTCTTAGGCAGAAGCTCTTCCCTGTGAGGGTGCTGAGGCGCTGGCACAGGGTGCCCAGAGAAGCTGTGGCTGCCCCATCCCTGGCAGTGCTCAAGGCCAGGCTGGACACAGGGGCTTGGAGCAAGCTGCTCTAGTGGAAGGTATGCCTGCCCTTTGTGACAAGGGGGGCACAAAATCACTAAATGGAATATATAAACCTTTAGAATTAGTTTTAAGTAATGTTAAATTTGATGGCTTTGTAACAGTAGCAATGGAAAATTACTGAGGTGCATGATACATAGGAAAAAAAGATAGAGTGCAGCTAGAGAACATACTGAGAATTCTTGTACAAGATAAATCGGTATAGTTGACATAGTTTTAAGAAAAACAGTCTAGAAGAACAGGACACAGGGATACAGAGTATCTGGGAATGGCAGGTGTCCAGGATGGGCTACAGTTGAACCAACCGATAAGTAGGAGGACAGGAGGATTATTATGTCTCTGGTGCTAATGAACCAATTAAGCTGGTAGAAGCATCTACTGCACGTGCTTCAAAGGCTGCCAGAAGTGATGAAGATCGTTGGAAGAAGTAAACGACCCTCAGAGACCACCACCACAATTCTGTACGCATGCGGGGAACTTTCTGGAAAATTATGTAATCCACACGTAGCCTCATGAACATGCATGTATGCCCTGTGGCTATATAAGGACGGCTTGTGTAGCAGTAGGGGAGACACACGTTAGGAGGAGCTATCCCCCGTGTCTCCCGGCGCCTCAGTAAAGAATACCTGCTTGTCAGCTTGAAAACTTTGTTGGCAAGTTTGTTCCTGGAGTTTTTTCCGACTCAATTTGGCGACCCAGATGGGACCCTCTCTGCTCGGCTCTAGGACCCGCTGAGGACAGGGCTCCCTAGGGCCCTCGGGAATTTTTCCTGGAGGGACCCCTAGACTCATTCAGATCACTGCGGGAGCAGACAAGGACCATCTTCATAAAAGGTATTCTTTTCTTTTGTATAGTCTGTAAGGTGCAGGGGGCATCTTGCATAAAGACTAAATTAGTAATTGGGTTGGGTTGGTAAGCGTCCGCAAGGTTTGGAAGCCTTCCATGAATCGAGATAGGAAATCTCGCAGGTAAAGGCATATGCCTGGCTGCTAGCGTCCGTTTGGTATACACCCACAAGCAGCAGGGGTCATCCTGTGGTTTGGATCGTACAAGATGCAGGGGTTGTCTTGTGGAAATGGTTTTGGGTCCAGTGTGCTATCAACAGCCTATAAGGGATTTGATTCGTGATGCTGTCAGCATGGGTCCCTGAACAGGTTAGTCGAATCACCCTCCGATACAGTGGGCTGTCCAGTACGGTTCCCACAGTGGGACGCAGACAGGCTGGTCAGACATAAGGGTCTCGTCCCAGCTAATCCAAACCTGAGTTTCCTACTTAGGCTATGAAATAGCAGGAGGACAGAGAGAACTTGGAGTTGCTAGAAAAGAAGCCATTTGTCAGACTCCATGACCATTGACCATCAAGATGCTCTGGACATTCCTGGGAATGACTGGATGGTGCAGACTTTGGATCCATGATTACAGTGTTCTGGTAAGACCACTATATGAACTGTTGAAAGGAAACCCTCCCTCTTCAAAATGGACTGATACAGCAGAGGGGGCTTTTAGAAATTTAA